>NC_056725.1:518230888-518539638 GCF_019279795.1 Protopterus annectens
TTGGAAACCAGGACCCATCCAGGTGTTCACAGATAACACCATAGTCATATGGTAAATAAACAAGTAGGGGAGGCACTGGTCTTGCTAACTAAGCAGGTTGTCACAGGAGGCATGGAACTTAGCAACATAAATGAACGAACATCAGCTCACCACTACATACATCCCTTCCCGGGACAGTGTACTAGTAGATTGCTTAAGTGGAGGACCCCTACAAGTGGACTGTGAACAGGGAGGTGTTCTGCAACATCACTCTTCAGTGGGTCATCCTTCAAGTAGACCTCTTTGCTTCGTCAAACAGCCATCAGCTCTCCCTGATATTTTTAGTGTTTCCCTGTTGCAGTCATCACACTTGGGTTTTCCTGCCAGGGGTAGCCCTCAGTTGGCCTGAATACCAGAGGCTTAGTATTTTTGCGTCGGTTGCTGTTACTCCAGGACTGATATCAGGTTGTCAGTGATATAAAATCAGACAGCCGACGCTATTACGTCAGTCTTTCTTGCCATAGGAGCCCGAAGCAGAAGCAGTTGGCACAAGTGCCGGTTGGCCGCTACCTGAGTTTTCTTTTCCGAATTGAAGTTGAAGTCTTCTAAAGCGAAGTACCCCGTTGGGGATCCTTTTTTCTTGCAGTAACAGATGTCAGAAAAAGTTAACAATCGTCTCAGCTGTGGAAAGCAAGTACCACATCAAAACTTATATTCTTACTGCGTCACCTGTTGAGGCCCAGACCACGACATCCCTCGCTGTTGCTTTTGTGCTTTGTTCAGCTCCAGAACTATATGTCATCAGGCCCTTTTCGTAGCTAAATATTTTTGCTGTCAGTCCTCATATTGTGATATGGCTTCGGTAAGCCATCTGACTACCGATCTTCCGAAAAAACATAAGGATAAAGACAGAGACAGACCCCACAGTCCAAAACTGCAGACGACATTTCCGGTAAGCTAGTAGTCAGTTCTGCGGTCCTCTCTGAGACGCTTTTGCAACCCCTGATGCCCGCTTCTTTGGATTCGCAGACCACTACAGAGTCCCGTTTGGAGTCCGGTATACTGCGAGACTCTTCTTTGATTAAGGATCCTGTGGATGTCTCTACCTTGGAAGGGTCCAGAGCCGCTGAGCAGGCACCGGCTTCCAAGGAAGTTCTTCACACTATCAATACTGGACACAAACCGACTACTTATTTCGCGTCTTCAGTTCTCCCTAAAACTACCAAGTTTCTAAGGCCCAGGGTACGAATTACACCTAAAAAACAATGACCCATGCGCAGGCACTTGCTTTGATGCCTCAGTCTCAAATGCTTAAAATGGCGGAAGACCGTATAATGCTTATTAGGGGAAGCCAGGCTACCCCTTCCAAAAGAAAGACTTGTTCCCAGTAGTTTTATCTGAACAGGAGTTCGATGACACTGAGGTTTCTGAATATGAAGACATGCAACCCCTCTCTGCTTATGAGGATTCTGATGCAGAAGAATACATTCCTTCTGCCGCTCCTCCCGAGGATTTTTCATTTGGTGAAACCCTACGTACTTTAAGGGAGCATTTCCAATGGGAATGTCAGGACTATCCTCAGTCAAAAAAGAGACACTGGGAATTCTTAGATTTGCCACAGCACAGACCTTTAGCCATTTCTTCTGTCCTGGATGTTATGGATGATGTTTTTATGGAATCCAGATGTTCTTCATCTCACATTGCTGCAGTCCTTACATATGGGTAGTCCGCTGTCCTCGGTCGGCCCGAATACCAAAGTTATTAGGCTGACGTCGGTCAAGGCGCTTAAAACTGACATCAGGACGTCAGGGTACAAAAGCGCATGACCGACGTCATATCCTCAGTCTTTTTTGCCGCATGGTCCGATGCAGAAGCAGCGTTGCAAGTGCCGTTCGGCGTTCTGAAATTTTTCGAGTTCGGAGTTTCAGACCGAATCCAAGTTGGCTAAGTACCCCGTTGGGGATTATTTCGTTTTTTTCTTGCCTCAGTGTAGTACCGGATGTTAGAAAAAGTGAATAATTGTATTTCTTGTGGGAAACCGATACCGCATAGGGATTATCATTCTTTGTGCATTCCTTGTTTGGGGCCTGAGCACGACGTAGTCGGGTGTCGCTTTTGTGCTAGGTTCAATAAGCGCACTATTAAGCGAAGGTTAGATTGTGCTAGGCTGGTCTTCGGTAAGCGGTGCAATTATAATATGCCGTCGGATTCTCCGGCGCCCGCTTCCACGAAGAAGCGCAAAGACAAAACAGTTAAACCCAGGCAAGATGAGTCGTCCGTTCTGGACGCCGGTTCTGTAGAGGCTTCAGTGGAACCGGTGGGTCCGACGGAGACTTCTTTAGAGTCTCAGGGGGAGACTTTAATTTTGCAGGATGTGGCCTCTCTTGAGGCAGGGCAGGCTGAAGGGGCTTCTCAGGTTACTGTACTCCCCTCCCTTCCCAGGGTGGTTAGGCCCTCTCCTTCTGTTTCCAAGGCTTCTCCCAGGGGCAGGCCAAGTTTAGCTTCTGTTGGTGTCACTCCTAGTTCAGCAGGGTCTGTGCCTAAGAAGCACATGCTTAAAATGGCAGAAGATTTGATTACTCTGATTAGAGGTTCTTTGCCCCCTCCTGATAAGAGGCCTAGAGTGGAGCCAGAGTTGGGAAGTTTTGAACAGGCTTCAGATGTTTCAGAGTCTTCGGCTGAAGACTTGCAGGAGTACTCTCCTTATTCTGATTCTGATGCAGAAGATTCCACTCCTTCTGCTTCTCCTCCAGAGGATTTTTCTTTTTCAGAGACACTTCACTCTATGAGGGAACATTTTAAGTGGGAAGGTCAAGACTTCTCTGATTCTCGGAAAAGGCTTAGGGAATTTTTGCTTTTACCTCAACATAGGCCCTTAGCTATACCACCTGTTCTGGATGTTGTGCAGGATGTGTTTTCAGAGGCTTCGCTTAATCCTGATTCTCTGCCTCCTGCGCCTGTTAAACCTGATGGGTATTACAGGGTACCTGAGGCTCATAAATATCTTTATAAGAGTCCTAGGGCGGACCCAGAAACTATTAGTCAGGGACCCAAGGGTGTCAAGGCCTCTGTTGTAAAAAAATCCGGTTCCTCTAGATAAAGAGGCCAGAGCTTTGGATAGATGGGGAAAGAAGGTTTATACTTCTTCTACCTTAGCAATGAGGGCTTTGAATTGCCAGTTTCATATGTTGAAATATCAAAACTTTCTTCTTTCTCAATTGAAATCTAAGGTGGATGCTCTGGCAGAAGGCATTGAGTGTAAAGAATTACAAGATTTGGTGCATGTCTCTGAGCAGGTTGGTAAGCATTCTTTACAATGTGGTTTTGATGCTGTGCAGGCCTCGTCTAGGGTGGCTGCCACTGGTTCAGTTAATCGCAGGCACGCCTGGCTGAAGGATCAGAATTTTTCTGACCATGTTAAAACAAGGATTTTGGATGCTCCTTTGCAGTCTGAAGTGTTGTTTGGTCCACCTGTGGAATCAGTCTTGAAGAAAATGGAGGACAAGTCTAAGTCTATGCAGACTGTTAAGGATTTTTTGCAAGTTCAGCCTTCAAAGTTTAGTAGGAATTGGCCTGCTAAGGGGTGGACGTATCCTTCTTATGATTCTCAGTCTAGGGGTAGATCTAGACGTGGTAGGGGCAGAGCTCAGAGTTCCTTCAGACCTAGAACAGGGAGTTCACCTGCACAATCTTCTTGTGAGGGTAGGGGCTAGTCCTTTCGTAAACAGGCCCAATGACCTACTTTTTCAGCTGCCAGATCCCTCTTGCCTGGCAGCACCTTTGGGAGGAAGGTTGGCACTTTTCAAGGAAAATTGGATTTTAATTACCCAAGACAAATGGGTACTGGATATCATACACCGAGGTTACAAGTTTTATTTCCATACCTTGCCTCCTTTCAAAGGCATGCCAGACGTTCCTCCTCAGCAAAGACTAGAGGCTCACAACCAAATTTCTCTTCTACTTCAAATAGGAGCTATACAACCGGTCCCTCTGCCAGAGGTGGGCGTAGGATTTTATTCTCGCCTGTTTCTAGTGCCAAAGAAAGGGGACACGTGGACACCCATTTTGGACTTGTCTATCCTCAACACATATCTGGACATTCCCAAGTTCAAAATGTTGACGTTACAGCAGCTTTTACCTCTGCTGGGCAAAAATCACTGGATGGTGACTCTGGATCTCAAGGAGGCTTATCTTCATGTTCCTATCAGGCCCAGTTGCAGGAAGTATCTGCGTTTTCGGGCTGGGACTTTTCATTATCAGTTCTCTGCATTGCCCTTTGGCTTATCTACTGCGCCCAGAGTGTTCACGAAGGTTCTGGCTCCAGTGGTAGCTTTCTTCAGGCTAAGAGGAATACAAATCTATCCTTATTTGGACGATTGCCTGCTTCTGGCTCAAGGAAAGGACGAACTTCTTCATCATTTACAGTATGTGATGGCAGTGTTAAGATGCCTAGGGTATTCTGTGAACGAAATAAAGTCCGGTCTAGTACCCTCTCAGGACATGTGCTTTCTGGGTGTGAGACTGAATACAGCATCCCAGATGGCCTTTTTGACCCTGGACAAACAAAAGAATCTTTCTCTTTATTTCCATCAATTGTCTCGTCAGTCCAGGCTGACTGCAAGGACAGTCCTTCAAGCCTTGGGGTTCATGGCATCTTGTATTCTGGTACTTCCCAATGCCAAACTGCATATGAGGAAGCTACAATGGTATCTCAAAAATGTATGGACGCAACACTGCCAAGATATGGACACTGTCATTCAGATAATACCTTGCATTCAAAAGGAATTTTTGTGGTGGGCTCAGGAATGTCACCTAAACAAGGGACTCTCTGTGACCCGACCAGAGGCGAGTCGGATTCTAACGACAGATGCCTCAGACAAAGCTTGGGAAGCTCATCTAAATGGAAAATGGGTACAAGACACGTGGCCTGCCAGACTTCAACATTTACATATCAACTTGAAGGAGATGTTAGCAGTCCAATTTGCATTGATAGCTTTCAAGGATTTACTTCTTCCAGGGCAGGTGTTGATTCAAACAGACAACACAACTGTCATGTGGTACATCAACAAGCAAGGGGGGACACATTCATATCCTCTATGCAGACAAGCAATGATTTTGTGGGAGACTGCTCTCAGTTTGCAGCTAAATCTTCAGGCAAGGTTTCTGCCAGGAGCACAGAACTCCTTAGCAGATGTGTTGAGCAGACAAATTATGGATCCCCACGAGTGGAAATTGGATCCTCATGTATTTCAAAAATTGACAGTGTTATGGGGAACTCCAGACATAGATCTGTTCACTTCTCCACTAAATTACCAGCTGCCAAAGTTTTGCACCAAAAGGTTTCATCCCACAGCTTGGAATGTGGATGCTCTCTCATTCAATTGGAACAATCTTCACGTGTATGCCTTTCCACCACTGCCTCTCCTCCCAAAGGTACTCCTGAAGGTCAGACAGGACAAGCCAACCATGATTTTAATAGCTCCGGATTGGCCTCGACAGCACTGGTACCCATTACTGAGAAGTCTGGTACGGGAGCCTCCATGGCCTTTGCCTTCGATTCCACACCTGCTGTCTCAGGAGAACAGTCATTTACTCAATGTCAAACTTCACTCTCTACATCTAACAGCCTGGCATATTCTGTTTTAAACCCTGAAGGGTCTCAGCTTCCACAACAAGTTTTGAATGTTATTTTGGAGGCCAGAAGGCCTAGTACAAGGAAAGTTTACGCAGATAAATGGAGGAGATTTTTAATTTGGAGTACAGCAAAGGACTTTGATGTTTCTAAACCTAACTTAAGTGTTGCTCTTCAATATCTTACTGAGTTATTGGACAAAGGTTTGTCCTTCTCCTCTATAAAGGTTCATGCTGCAGCAATTTCTGCTCACTATGACTGTGACCCACCATTATTTTCTCATCCTTTGTTTAAGCAATTCCTGAGAGGGGCAAAGAATATAAGACCCCCACGTAGAGCTCCTATTCCTGCTTGGGATCTCAATTTTGTGTTGGAGAAACTCACTCTACAACCTTTTGAGCCTGCAGCTACTGCCGAGTTGAAATATTTATCATGGAAGACTGCTTTTTTGTTGGCCATTACCTCTGCGAGAAGGGTTTCTGAATTACAGGCCCTTATGGCGGTTGAGCCTTTCTTAATTTTCCACAAGGATAGGGTGTCTTTGCGTACTAACCCTTCCTTTATGCCTAAAGTGGTTTCTAGTGTGGCTTTAAACCAAACTATTCATTTACCTACTTTTTATGCAAACCCCCAAAATAAAGGGGAGAAGATTTTGCACACTTTGGATATACACAGACAGTTACGATATTATTTGAACAGAACTAAAGGGTTCAGGCAGTCTCAGCAGTTGTTTGTTTCATTTGCTTTGTGTTCTCAGGGCAAACCTGTTTCAAAACAAACTATTTCTAAGTGGATTGGTTTTTGTATTGCTTTCTGTTATTCCCATCATGGTAAGGAGATTCCACCTGGGATTAGGCCTCATTCCACTAGGGCTACTGCCACTTCTACAGCTTTTTTAAGGGGGGTGGCTACTAAGGATATTTTGGAGGCAGCTACTTGGAGTTCAGTGCATACTTTCTCTAAGCATTACCACCTTCCACTTTACTCTAAATCTAGGGCTGGATTTGCCACTGCAATTTTACAGGGCATTTTGGCAGCTCCTAATGCTTTATAGTTTTGCCATCCTCCCTTACCTCTGCTTTGGGATTCTACCCATATGTAAGGACTGCAGCAATGTGAGATGAAGAACATAGTACAGTTTTGTACCTACCATAAATGTAGATGTTCGAAGATCCACATTGCTGCAGTCCAATTTACCCTCCCTCCTTCCCCTCTGTAGTTAGAGGTGGTTGTGTGGTTTGGGTTGTAAATATTGTAAATATGGTTAGTGCAGGGGTGGGTGGTTGGTTGTTTTTTGCTGTTTTTTGGTTTTGCCCTTTCTTTTTAGGGCCTTCTGACATCTGGGGCAAGAAAAGACTGAGGATATGACGTCGGTCATGTGCTTTTGTACCCTGACGTCCTGATGTCAGTTTTAAGCGCCTTGACCGACGTCAGCCTAATACTTTGGTATTCGGGCCGACCGAGGACAGCGGACTACCCATATGTAAGGACTGCAGCAATGTGGATCTTCGAACATCTACATTTATGGTAGGTACAAAACTGTACTTTTCTCCTGACACCCTTCCTCCTGCTCCTAGGAAACCTGACATGTACTACAGAGTTCCCTGACACTCTCAAATTCCTTTTCAAAAGTCCTACTGCTGACCCAGAGGTCATATCCCAAGGACCAAAAGGAATTACCCCCCCCCCCCCAGACAGGGGTTCCCGAGCTTTAGACAGATGTGGTAAAAAAGTATACACCTCTGCAACTCTTGCTATTAGAGCACTAAATTGTCAGTTCCACATGCTGAAATATTAGTAGTATACCATGGAACTCAAACATGTCTTCCTTTCTTGTTTGTGCAGAAAGTAAAGAATTGCAAGAACTTATGCATTCTGCAAACCAAGTTACTAGACACACCTTGCAATCTGGGTTTGACTCCCTAGAAGCATGTTGCAGGGCAGTAGTCACTGGTTCTGTCCTTAGAAGACATGATTTTCTTAGGGAACAGACCTTGCTAGACCATGTCAAATCAAAATTATTGGACACACCATTGAACAAAGGCAGTTTGTTTGGCACCAAGGCAGAAGAGGTCTTAAAAAAGATGCAATAAAACGCTAAGTCTATGCAGACAGACTTTTTACAGGTCCAGCCTCCGAGGTTCAGTAGGCCATTGCCCCTCCAAGCACTGGTCCTTTCCGGCCCCCTGCAGGTCAGCTCAGCCTAGACCAAGAGAAGCAGACCCCCCCCCCCAGACTGTGTCCCAGGGATACAAATTTTATTTCCACACTCTGCCAGTCCCAAAAGGGTTCCCAGATCTTCCTCCAAACCAGTGGGCAGAGGCCAAAAAGGAGGTCCTTTCCCTGCTGTCCATGATTGCAATACAGCATGTTCCTGCAGACCAGATAGGCCAAGGTTTCTATTCCAGACTCTTCCTCGTACCCAAAAAAGAGGGTACCTGGCACCCAATCCTCTCTCTCTCTCCATTTTAAACACCTTTCTGAGGATACCAAAATTCAAAATGCTCACCCTCCAGCAGCTTCTTCCTATGCTTTCCAAGGATGCTTGGGTAGCCACCCTAGACCTAAAAAAGGCCTACATACACATCTCAATCAGGGAATCTTGCTGGAAATATCTACTTTTCAGGGCAGGATCTATGCACTTTCAGTTCTCTGCGCATCCCTTTGACTTAACCACTGCTGCCAGAGTTTTCAGAAAATGCCTTGCTCCAGCCATTGCTTTTTGCAGACAAAGAAATATTCAAATTTACCCCTTATTCAGGCAGAGTGTCAGGAAATGCTGTTACAGCACCTGACCTTTGTAAATGACCTACTGACTACCCTGGGGTATACGATCAATGAAAAGAAATCAATACTAGTCCCCACACACACAAATTTATTCCTGGGAGCAACCCTGGACACAGCATCCCAGACGGCATTCCTTACTCCAGAAAAACAAGCCTACCTGACAGAACACTTCTCTCAAATAGCCACTAGAACCCAGTTATCTGCATGGAAAATCCTGAAAGCTCTAGGGGTTCATGGCCTCCTGCATTCTACTCATTCCATATGCCAGACTGCATATGAGGAAACTACAATGGTACCTCAAAAGCCTTTGGTGTCAACACTCTTAAGACCTGGAAACTATCATACCTATGATACCCTATCTAAGGAAAGATTTTCTTTGGTAGGCAGCAGCATGCAACCACAACAAGGGACTTCCCTTCTCACAACCCCATGCCGCCCAGACCTTCAACACAGACGCATCAGACTATGGATGGCAGGTGCATTCAGGGCCATTGGAGCTCAAATCAAATACATCTGCCCATCAGCCAAAATGAGATGCTAGCTGTTCAGCACGCCATGACAGCTTTCAGACCTTTACTCTCCCCGGGGCCTGTAGTGTTCAAAACAGACAACACCAGAGTGATGTGGTATATCAACAAGCAGGGAGGGACTCACTCTTATCCTCTCTGCAGGCTCGCCATGACCCTTTGGCACACGGCCTCAGCCATGCAAATACACCTGCTAGCCCAATTCCTGCCAGGCTCCCTAAGCTCTCTGGCAAACAACTTGAGCAGAAACCTGCTAGACTCACACAAGTGGCAGCTAGACCACAGAATCTTCAACCTTGTAACCCAGAAATAGGGCACCCCGAAGGTGGACCTCTTTGCCTCCCACTCCAATCATCAGCTCAGAAAGTTCTGCACCAGGGAACCTCACAGCAAGGCCTGGAAAGTGTATGCTGTATCCTTCCAATGGGTAAACCTCTCTATCTATGCATTTCCCCCTCTACCAGTCATTTCAAGGATATTGCTCAAAATAAGGGAGGAAAAAACAATGGCAATCTTGATTGCCCCAGACTAGTCACGCCTGCACGGGAACCTACTGCTGTGCAGCTTGTCACCCCTGCCACTATGGCACCTACCTCAGATTCCAACACTCCTGACCCAGAAGAATGGAGATTTCATGCATCCACAATTGCGGACCCTGAACCTGGCAAGCCTGGCTTATTCCCTGACCTCTCCTCAAGCTGCTAGCCTAAGCAAACGTGAGGCCAGTTGCCCCAGCACTAGAACATCCTATGCTGACAAGTAGAAAAGGTTTTGCACCTGGATCCAGGCTAAGGGAGCCGAAACAGCACAGCCCTCTCTTCCTCTCATCCTGGATTACCTACCAGACCTACTACACAGGGGTCTAGCTTTCTCTTCTATTAAAATTCATGCCTCTGCCATCTCTGCTCATTACTGCACAGAGCCACCTCTCTTCTCACACCCTCTCATCAAACAATTCCTAAGAGGGGCTAACAACTCAAGGCCACCCAGAAGAGTTCCTACCCTAGCTTGGGACCTTAACTTTGTGTTGGAAAAGCTCACCCTACCCCTTTTGATCCTCAGCTTCAGCAGTTAAAATTCCTCTCTTGGAAAACAGCCTTGCTTCTGGCCATCACTTCAGCTAGAAGAGTTTCAGAGCTACAAGCACTCATGACTGTAGAGCCCTTCCATCATTTTCCATGCTGACAGGGTCTCCCTCAGGACTAGCCCATCCTTCATGCCTAAAGTGGTGTCCAATGTGGCTTTCAACCAATCCATTCATTTGCCCACCTTTTTCCCTAACCCACAAAACAAGGGGGAAAGGATTCTGCACACTCTAGATGTGCACAGACCGCTCAGATTCTATCTGGATAAGACTAAATCTTTTAGACAAACTGACCAATTGCTAGTCAGCTTTGCAGCAGGGGCAGAGGGCAAGGCCATATCCAAACAAGTAATCTCCAAATGGACAGCACACTACATCCATTTCTGCTACAAACAGCATGGGAAACAACCCCTAAAGAAGATCAGGACGCATTCCACCAGGGCAACCTCCACCTCTGCAGCTTTTCTCAGAGGGGTCCCCACCAGAGAGATCCTGGGGCTGCAACATGGGCTTCTGTTCATACCTCCAAGCATTACCACCTGCCTATCTTCTCCAAATCCAGGGCAGGCTTTGCCACTGCAGTCTTGCAGGGCATCCTAGCCAGCCCCCTGTCTTCCTGACTGCCTCCACCCTTTTCTTCAGCTTTTGGAATCATCCCAAATGTGATGACTGCAACAATGAAACACGAAGAACATAGTACAGTTGTGTACACTTGGCATAAATGTAGATGTTCGAGTGTATTCATTGTTGTAGTCCCTGGTTTCCCACCCTCCATCCCCCTTGTGTCTCGCTCTCTTCCTCTCTCCTTACAGGGAATTTTTGGTATTTGCTTTCTACTGGTGTTAGACTTCCACCATAACTTAGCTCCCTATTTGGGGACTTCTGACAGTTGGGGCAAGAAAAGCTGATGTAGTGGCGTCGGCTGTCTGATTTTTTACCACTGATGGCCTGACTTCAATCCTGGTGTGACAGCAACCGATGCAAAAATACTAAGCCTCTGGTATTCGGGCCGACTGAGGGCTACACCTGTCTGGGTAATCCAAGTGTGATGACTGCAGCAGTGAATACACTCAAACATCTACATTTATGGTAAGTGTGCACAACTGTACTTTCTACAACATGGACCCTTGTACCTCAGCCTGGAGGACAGATGTCTTCTTTTTCCAGTGGACAGGGACTTTCCTCTTCTTCCAATGATCCTTCTCAAAACAGAGTGAGATGCCTCAAGCTCCTCCTACTTGACTCTATTTTGGCTGAGGCAGCATTGGTTCCCCCATCTTTTTCACCTAACGGAAATTGCAGGAGAATCCTTCTGCAGTCAGACCTTATAACACAGCAAAAAGGATTGCCGCTTCATCCAAATCTTCCGTCTCTCAGACTTATCCTTTGGATGATAGGATTTTAATCCCTCAGATATCTTTTCCTTGAAGAGGTGGTAAAAGTCCTCTTAGAGGCTGAGACCTACTACTAGAAAACGTATGGCAAAGTGGAAGTGTTTTTTTTTTTTCTGGTGTTGCAAACTGAGTCAGAATCCACTCTTATTGCAGGTCCCTAAGGATCTTCAGTACTGCTGCAAACTTCTTCGATCAGGCTTTGGAGTACTCTTCCATAAAAAGTTAATTTGTCCATCAGTAATGCTTACCTTCTTTTTGCCCCCCCCCCCCCCCCCTATGACTTGACCAGAGGTCAAGCTTTTCCTCAGAGGAATTCTTCAGTGTAACCCCCAAGGAAACCAATCTCTTTCCTTGGGATCTTAATTTTGTAATTGAAAAGCTTATTTTGCCTCACCTCAAGCAAGCTTCCTTTACTTATTTGAAATTCTGTACTTGAAAAAGCATCGTCCTCTTGGCCCTAACCTCTGCCAGGAGAATTTCTGAGCTACAAGCTCTCATGGTCATATACACCCTTACTTATTTTTCAGAAACACAGGGTTGACACTCTGAGATAACCCATCCTTCGTGCCTAAGGAAAGGAACGAGCAGTCTCCCAGTCAGGTTATTCATATCCCCAATTTCTTTCCCAGTACCCAAAACAGAGGGGAAAGGATCTTACCTTGTCTAGACATTCACAGGCAACTCTGATTTTACTTGGCAAAACTAAATCCTTCAGAAAGACTGACTAGCTTTTAATGTCTCTTATGCCCTATAAGCTGTATCAGATGATCTAACAAACTATTCCACCCTGGATTTCTAAGGCTATCTCCTTCTGATACTCTTAAATAGAGTACAACCCTGCTTTATGGCCCTAAAGTGCATTCCACTAGGGCAGTTGCATCATTAGAGGCTTTCCACAAAGGAGTGGACTCCCAAGTTTATTTTGGAGGCAGCTACTTGGTTTTCTGTGTACACTTTTACCAAGTAGTACAAATTGATGCCTTCTTTCTTTGCGTTTACTAGGTTAGTCCTGTCTGGGCTACCAGACAACTCTTAGTAGCCAGCCAGCCTTCATCTTTATAAATCGCCTATTTGTTTGCAGTACTGCACCAGTGATTTCACTCTGGACATAGTGTAGTTATGCAAGAACTTCACATAACAGTATGTGATGTCCTTCATGGATGCATCTGCAGTCATAACAAGTGGGTTGTCCTGTCGTCAGGCAGCCCTGCAGTCGGCCGGATTCCAAAGTCCGGGTCCGGCTTCGGCTGATGTCGCACTCCACCCGACGTCATCTCTGTTGGTCTTCGGGTATAAAAGCATCAGCCGACACCATTTTCCTCAGTCTTTCTTGCCGTGGCGCCGAAGCAGAAGCTGTTCGCAAGTGCCGGTCGGTCGGATCCAGAGATTACTTCTACCGAATACTACTTGAAGACTTCTAAAGCTAAGTACCCGTTGGGGACTCTTTCTTGCCTCAGCCGATGTCAGAAAAAGTTAACAATTGAGGGCATTATGGGTGAGGGAGGGCTGAGGAGCTTGGATCCATAGCTGGAAAAACCATGCAGTTGGATCGATATATCCATAACCAAACCCACAGACAAAGACAAATGAATACACAGACTTGGCGTTATGGCTTCTAATTTAACCTGTGGGAAACAAATACCTCATAAAGATTTCCACTCTTACTGTCTGCCTTGTTTAGGCCCAGCCCACGACGTAGCAGCCTGTTCGCCTGTGCCTCTTTCAACCGACGAACGCAGGCGTCGGTCGGAGTTTGCAGAACAGTTTTTCGGTTCTGATTTTGCGTACATTATGCCGTCGGATCCTCCGACTACCCCCAAAAAACGCAAAGATAAAGACCGACACTCGCGGTCCGCGGTTTCGGCTGAAACCACGGTAAAGCAAACCGCGAGTGTCTCGGTTTCGGCCGAAACCGAGAAAACTGCTCAAAGTACAGCTGAACCTATTCTTACAACTGAGGCCCCTGCTACAACTCTTGAATCGACCTCAGAAATTTTACCCACTACGGTGGTTGACTTATCAGACACCATCCCCTTGGATGTCTCTACCCCAGCACGTGGTGCTGCTAGGCCTCCAGCTGCCATGTCCATTAAGGCCTTCGCCAGGGCTAAAGCAGCCAAGACTACTAAAACAGTGCCTGTTAAACCCCCCACATCCAGGCCCTCTTCTAGTTCTCAGATGCTTTCTTTGGCAGAAGATTTAATTTCTTTAATTAGAGGATCTCAATCTCACCCACACAGGGCCTCTCAGCCCCCAGAGAAGACACCTAGGGCAGAGCCCCCTGAGCCAGTGTCTTCTGATGATTCTGCTGATGAATCAGACATAACTGACCAGCCTGAGGCTCCCTTCTCCAATTTTGAAGATTCTGATGCTGAAGAATCCATTCCAGCTGCTTCCCCACCAGAAGAATTCTCCTTTGGGGAAACCTTGCATGCCATGCGAGAACAGTTCCAATGGCAGCAACAGGATTTTTCAGACTCCAGAAAAAGACTTAGGACCTTTCTGCACCTCCCACAGCACAGGCCCTTAGCTATACCTCCTGTTCTCTCTGTGGTGGATGATGCTTTCAATGATGTTTGCTCCGCTCCAGATTCTTTACCCCAGCCCCTGCCAAACCAGACAGATTTTACAGGGTGCCAGATACTCATCACCACCTTTACAAGGCCCCACTTGCAGACCCAGAAACTATATCCCAGGGTCCCAAGGCAGTAGCAGCGACCACAGCTAAAACCCTATTCCTTCTGAAAGGGAAGCAAGGTCATTAGACAGATGGGGTAAAAGGTCTACACTTCAGCTACTCTCTCAGCTAGAGCTTTAAACTGTCAGTTTCACATGATACAATACCAAGAGTTTATGCTTGATCAGTTAACTAAAAAACTAACCTCTGATGAATCTCTTGATAAGAAATATGTATTAGAGATGGTAAATAACATACAACAGGTTAGCAACCATTCCTTAAAATGTGGCTATGATGCACTGGAGGCTTCATTTAGATCAGCCATGACAGGCACAGTGATAAGAAGGCATGCATGGCTAAAGAAGCAAGCTTTACGGATCATGTTAAAGCTAAGTTGCTAGATGCTCCTATGGACAAGACAAGTTTGTTTGGTACACCTGCCCAGCAGGTTATGAAGAAAATGGAAGAAAAGGCAAAATCTGTTCAAACTGTTAAAGATTTCTTGCAGGTTCAACCCCCAAGGTTTAGCAGGAACTGGCCTGCCAAAAATTGGTCCTTTCCTGACTCCACAAAATTTCAAAGGGGCAGGAATAGACGTTCCAGAGGCAGAAACCAATCCAGAGGAGGTGCCTACAGAGGACGACAGTGGCAAGGTAACAACAGAGGCACGGACACAGCCACTGCCACTACATCAGCACAACCACAGTGACTTAATCCTAAATCCGCCTACCAGGGAACAAATAGCAGCTCCTCTAGGCGGAAAGTTAACCTTATTTTCAAAGAACTGGCACTACATAACAAAAGACAAGTGGATTTTACAAACCATAGATCAAGGTTACGGTTTCACTTCCACACTTTACCAGTCAAAGAGGAATGCCAAATCTACCTCCAAATCAAAAACAGAGGCTCTACGCCAGATAATGGAGTTAGCAAACATGAGAGCTGTGGAAAGAGTGCCAACAGCAGAACGAGGAAAGGGTTCTACTCCAGACTATTCCTAGTTCCAAGAAAGGAAAAAGTTGGAGACCAATTCTCGACCTGTCCACCTTAAATACATACATCATTGTCCCAAAATTCAAAATGCTGACCCTACAGCAACTTCTTCCCATGCTGGGCAAGGAGTCTTGGCTGGTAACTCTAGATCTCAAGGAGGCATACCTGCACGTCCCCATTCGACCAATCTGCAGAAGATACCTCAGATTTCTTGCAGGATCAGAGCACTATCAATTCTCAGCATTGCCCTTTGGCTTATCTACTGCCCAGAGTATTCACAAAATGCCTGGCATCAGTAATCGCCCATTGCAGACTACAGGAATTCAAATTTACCCATACCTGGACGACTGCCTGCTACAAGGGGACAACAAAAGCAAGCTGACAACAGATTTACAAAGGGTCATTTACTTGCTACAAGGACTGGGATACACAGTCAATTTACAAAAGTCAAGGCTGATACCATCCCAAACAAGGACATTCTTGGGCGGAATTGGATACAGTACAACAAATGGCATTCCTGACTACAGAAAAACAAAAGAACTTCCTCTTTACTTCTTGGCACTAACAAAACTGAACAAGTTAACAGCAAGAAAAGTTCTGCAGGCCTTGGGCTTCATGGCATCATGCATAATCTTGGTCCCATTTGCCAGACTACATATGAGGAAACTACAGTGGTACCTAAAGAATTTATGGTCCCAACACAGACACAATCTAGAAACAGAAATCCCACTAATTCCATGCTTAAAACAGGAGTTCCTATGGTGGGCTCAGGCATGCCAGTCAAACCCAGGCCTACCCTTTCGCAGATGTCAACCAAGCCAGACCATCACAACAGGCGCTTCAGACCTAGGATGGGGGCCCACATGCTGGACAAATGCGTGCAAGGATTGTGGACACAGGATCAACTTCACCTGCACATCAATCTAAAAGAAATGCTGGCAGTAAAACTGGCAATCCAAAAGTTCAAACCATTTCTCAAAGAGGGCCAGTTGATGATAAGGACAGACAACACCACAGTCATGTGGTACATCAACAAACAGGGAGGCACTCATTCATACCCCTATGCAGACTGACCTTGGAGCTGTGGACCCTGGCACTCAGCTACAACATTCAGTTACAGGCAATATTTGTACCGGGAAAGACAATACTCTAGCAGACATATTAAGCAGAACCACTTGGATGCCCACGAATGGAAGCTGCACCCGGACATCTTCAAGACCATCTCAAAGAAATGGGGAATGCCACAGATAGACCTATTCGCATCACCTCTCAATCACCAGCTCAAAAATTCTGCACAAGGACATTCCACCCACTAGCATGGAAAGTGGACTCACTCTCCTTCAACTGGAAAGGCCTAACAGCATATGCATTCCCACCTCTTCCTTTGATACACAAGGTACTACTAAAATCAAGGAAGAACGTCCAAGGATAATCCTGATAGCTCCAAACTGGCCAAGACAACACTGGTACCCACTACTGAAGAGCATGTCTCGAACAAAATGTGGCCAATACCTCTGATGCCTTTGATGTTAACTCAGAACAACTACAGCATCATACATCCAAACCTAAAAACGCTGCAACTGACTGCATGGAACATCACATAGCAGCAGCTAATCCAGAACTTTCCCAAAGAGTTAAAGACATTATTCTTGAAGCACGCAGACCTTTAACAAGAAGGAACTATGCTGGAAAATGGAAAAGGTTTGTCATTTGGAGTACGGAAAGAGGAAAAGATGTGTCAAACATAGATATGCCTAACATTCTGGAGTATCTGGCGAACTTCTTCATTCAGGCCTGTCCTACTCCTCCATCAAGATACATGCATCAGCTATTTCAGCAGAATACAGCTTTGACCCACCTGTTTTTTCACACCCTTTGCTCAGGCAGTTCCTCAGAGGAATCAAGAATGTAAAACCTCCAAGGAAACCACCATTACCAGCTTGGGATTTAAACTTTGTGCTAGAAAAGTTGACACTATCACCCTTTGAACCAGCAGCAACAGCAGACCTACAACACCTGTCATGGAAAACTGCTTTCCTACTGGCAATTACTTCAGCAAGGAGGGTTTCAGAACTACAGGCCTTAATGGCAGTGCAACCCTTCCTAATCTTCCACCAAGATAGAGTGTCCATGAGGACTAATCCTACATTTATGCCCAAGGTGGTATCCAGAGTGTCTTTAAACCAGGCAATCCACCTACCTACCTTCTTTCCCAACCCACAAAACAGAGGGAAAGAATACTGCATACCTTGGATGTACATAGACAGCTACGCTACTACTTGGACAGAACAAAAATAGCAGAAAGACTGACCAACTTTTGTAGCCTATGCAACAGGAAGGGAAGGAAAAGCTATTTCCAAACAGACAATCTCCAAATGGATAGGAAATTGCATACGATACTGTTACTCCTTCCATGGAAAACCAATTCCACAGAACATAAGACCTCATTCTACAAGGGCAACAGCCACTACCACAGCCTTCTTACGAGGAGTGGCAACCAAAGACATTATTGAGGCGGCTACTTGGACCTCCGTGCATACATTTGCCAAGCATTATAATTTGCCTCTATATTCCAGATCCCGAGCAGGGTTTGCCACTGCTGTACTGCAAGGGATCCTAAACACACCATAATCTACCTTTATCCTCCTCCCTAGTTGGCTATGGTATTCTACCCACTTGTTATGACTGCAGATGCATCCATGAAGGACATAGTACAGTTTTGTACCTACCATAAATGTAGATGTCCGAACTGGATAGCATCTGCAGTCAGGATTACCCTCCCTCCTTCCCTCTGTGGTACTCCTAGGGTGTTTACCCTCCTAATAGCTAGCTGTTGGGGAGTCTTTATGGTGTATTTGTTTGTATATATGTACATATATGCTTATTGTTGTGTTTACCTCTATCTATTTGGAAACATTGGCATCTATCCAAATTTTTAGCCTGCAAGAGGGCTACTGGCATCTGGGGCAAGAAACACTGAGGAAAATGGCGTCGGCTGATGCTTTTATACCCGAAGACCAACAGAGATGACGTCGGGTGGAGTGCGACATCAGCCGAAGCCGGACCCGGACTTTGGAATCCGGCCGACTGCAGGGCTGCCTGACGACAGGACAACCCACTTGTTATGACTGCAGATGCTATCCAGTTCGGACATCTACATTTATGGTAGGTACAAAACTGTACTTTCTACTGCTCACTGTTGCAGTATTCCATCCCACTCTTTATCACTACTTGTCTGTTTCACCTCCATCTTCAGTTGCGTCTATAGCCTTTGCTTTGTTACATGGGAATGGAAGCGTTTTCTTACCAATACAAGCTACACCCCTCCTAGCTATCTGGACTCCTCTCTGTCATCTTCAGGCCACTGGCTTGGAGATTGTAAGGGTCCATGCCTGTTCATTGGTCTTTATACCCCAGTGTATACTAGCTGAAGTCATATGTCAGAAGTACATCCTAGGGAAGGTAAAGCTTTTGTACCTTGGCTGGGGCCATAGCTGTGACAACCCATATGTCAGGCATAATGCAGCGGTGATCAGTAGGGCAGCTACTGTTTTAAGTTCTTGCACAATTATACTTTTTCTCTGGATTAATTGACAATTCTGCTTTGACTGATCTGTCCAACCCTCCCAGTCTTGCTGTCTGCACTACTGCAGCAGTGATCTAAGGAGGAACGTAGTACAGTTCTGCAAGAACTTATCTTAACAGTAGCTTCCTATTGGTCATTGTTGCATACTCCTTCCCACCCATCCATCCCCCTTGTATGTCTTGAAATAGGTTTTTCCCTTACTACTTATGAACTAGGGGAGGGGGTGGCATTCTCTGCCTTCAACCATCTTTAGCTGACTTTTACCTGTCTTGTGTACTCCATCTGCAGGTCTCATGGCTTTGAGGTAGTCTAAGGTTTTTACGCTCATATATTTGCTTATGTACCCTTATGCCTTCTGGCTTAGGTCCTGGATTGGTCGTATGGCTGTGTGGAAGATTTTGGCTTTGTTATCCTGACCGGATGTTCAGGTTATTTGGCAAGATAACCCAATGGTTTGGAATAATGCAGCAGTGATCAGTAGGCCATCTACTGTTACGGTAAGTTCTTACACAACTGTATTTTCTTTCACTTGGAAGACTACATCTTGCCCTGACCATCTACAAGGAGAGTGTCTGAGTTGCAAGTGCTCATGGCTGGTGCACCCTGTCTGGCTTTCCTTAGAGATTAGGGTCTCATTAAAAAATATCTAATTTATGTTCAGTTTGAGTTTACTTTGAATCAAGCAATCAGTCTCCCTGTGTTGTATCCAGATCCTTAGATCCCAGGTAGAAAGGATTCTGTTCACACTCTGTGCATAGGCAGCTTGGATACTATCTTGACAGCACTAAATCATTTAGAAAAGCTGATCAGCTGTTCATTTCTTATGATGGGACAAAGAAGGGACAATCCATGTCAGAACAGACTATTTTCAAGGTAGTTATCCTCTATTGCCTTTTGCTATTACCCACCATAGTAAATCGGTTCCAGGCAGTATTGAAGCACATTCTACTAGACCTTGGCATCTATGATACAGTATTGAAAGCTGGTACGCTCTAAACATTCTAGAGGCAGCAGCTTTTTCCTCTGTAAAAAGCATTATGAAGTGGGTTCTTTTTCCAGTTCCAGGACTGCCTTTGCTAGGAGTGTGCCCTAGGGGCTCCTGGATATGCATCCCTTCCTTCCAGGTTGAATAGGCTTTTGTAATCAACCCATATAGCCAAAGGCTTGGTGAGAATGATGAACATAGTTTTGTAAGTTGCACTTACATGAATTAGATGTTCGGATTTCTTACTGCTGCAGTAATCGCACCCACCCACCATCCCCCTTCTTTTGTGTATAGTCGTTGGGGTGTAAAGGTAATTGCTACTGTGTGTATCTTTGAGGTTCAAGGTGAGTAAGTGCTCCCTCTCTGTTAGAGCCAGAAAGTCCTGAAATTTTCTACACTGACTGCTGGTTTCCTTCCAAGGGGCTAGCCATTCAGCACTCAAAATATAGGTGTGGGAGGGTGCCAGACTTATGTGAAGCTGACTGGCTGATGTTCTTCATGTTCAAGTCGGCCCGAATACCAGAGCTGTAGTATTTCTGCATCGGTTGCTGTCGCTTGAGGACTGACATCAGGTCGTCAGTGGTATAAAGTAAGGCAGCCAACGCCATTACATCAGTCTTTCTTGCCGTGGAGCCTGAAGCAGTGCACATGAATGCCGGTCGACTGCTACCTGAGTTTTCTTTTCTGAATTGAAGTCTTCTAAAGTTAAGTACCCCATTGGGGATCTTTTTTTCTTGCACTAACCGATGTCGGAAAAAGTTAATTGTCTCGCCTGTTGAAAGCAAATACCACACCAAGACTTCCACTCTTACTGCGTCACTTGGCTAGGCCCAGAACACGACGTCCCCCATTGCCGCCTCTGTGCTTGAACGCCAGAACTGTCCATCATCGGGCCCTTATTGCAGCCAGGTATTTTCGTTTACAGTCCTCGAATTCCGATATGGCTTCTGTAAGCCATCAGACAGTAGAACTTCCGAAAAAATGTAAAGATAGACAGAGGTGGACCGCACAGGTCCAAACCTTCAGGCGCTTCTGTTAAGCTAGTCATCAGTCCTCCGGTACTCAGTGAGATGCGTTTGCAGCTCCTGATGCCTGCTTCAGTTGATTCGCAGGCCACTGCTGAGACCCTTTTGGAGTCCGGTAAGCTGCAAAACTCTTCTTCATATAAGGATCCTGTGGTCGTCTCTACTATGGATGGGTCCGGAGCCGCTGAGCAGGCACTGGCTTCCGAGGAAGTCCTTCGCAACTCCGAATCTCTGCACAAACAGACGTCTTCTTTTGTGTCTACTGTTCTTTTGAAAACAAGAGTTCCTTAGGCCCAGGATTCGAACCACACCCAAGAAACCGATTACCCACTCTCCGGCACCTGCTACCTTGCCTCACTCTCAAATGCTTAAAATGGCAGAAGACCTTATCGTGCTGATCAGGGGAAGCCAAGCTACCCCTTCAAAAGGAAAAGAGATCTGTTCCCAATAGTTTTGTCTAAGCAAGAGTCAGAAAAATCTGATGCATCTGACTATGAAGACATGCAGCCCCTCTCCACTTATGAGGATTCTGATGCAGAGGAATCCATTCCTTCAGTGCCCCCCCCCACCACCAATGCCCCCCCCCCCACCACCACCACCACCACCACCAGAGGATTTTTCCTTTGGGGAAACCCTGTATACTTTAAAGGAGCATTTCCAATGGGAGAGTCAGGACTACCCTCGGTCTAAAAAGAGACTTGGGGAATTCCTAGATCTTTCACAACACAGACCCTTGCCCATCCTCCCAGTTCTGGATGTGGTGGATGATGTTTTCCTTGAATCCAGCTGGACTCCTGACACCCTACCTCTTGCTCCCAGAAAACCAGACAGGTACTACAGAGTTCCTGACTGACACAAATATCTTTTTTAAAAATCCAACAGCTAACCCTGAGCTCATTTCTCAAGTGCCAAAATGGATTAAAGCAACCTCTGCCAAGAATCCCACCCCCTCAGACAGGGATTCCTGAGCATTGGACAGATGGAATAAAAAGGTATACACCTCAGCTACTGTTGCTGTCAGGGCACTAAATTGTCAGTTCCATATGCTTAAATAGCAACATACCTGGGAACTCCTTAAACAAAAAATGTCCTCCTTTCCTGCTTGGGCAGAATCTAAAGATTTACAAGACTTAATGCCTTATGCAAGTCAAGAAACTAAACACACCTTGCACTGTGGTTTTGACGCCCTGGAAGCTTCTTGCAGGGTAGCAGTCACTGGATCTGTCATTAAAAGACATGCATGACTTAAGGAACAACCCCTGCCAGACCATGTCAAATCTAAATTTTTGGATGCACCCTTGCAGAAAGATAACTTATTTGGCACTAAGACAGAAGAGGTCTTAAGATGGAAGAAAAAGCAAAATCTATGCAAACAGTTAAAGATTTCTCAGTTCCAGCCCCCTAGGTTGAGCAGGCATTTTCCCTCCAAGCACTGGTCCTTTCCTGCTCTGAGTAAACAGGCCCAGCCTAGAACCCCTGGAAGCAGACCCCCCCCCCCCAAGACAGCAGCCCCAGGGAATGCAGAGATCTAAGCAGTGGACTACCTCCACTTCAAAACCAGGGAGTTCTAAGCCATCCCTTTATAGTAACTCACAATGACTCTCCTCCTCCCGACCTCCCTTCTGCCCACCTTCACTTACCCCTAGGAGGAAAACTCTCCTTTCACTCAAGCACCTGGGCCACCATTACCAAGGACCAATGGGTTCTGAAAATTGTGTCTCAGAGATACAAATTCTCCTTCCGACCCCAAAAGGGTTCCCAGATCTACTGCCAAATCAGTGGGCAAAGGCTAAAAAGCAAATCCAGTAAATGCTCTCGTTGAGGGCAGTAGAGCATGTTCCTGCAGAACAGATAGGCCAAGGCTTCTACTCCAGACTTTTTCTGGTGCCCAGAAAAGAGGGCACCTGGCGCCCCATCCTCTATCTGTCCATTCTAAACACCTTCCTGGTGATCCCAAAATTCTAAAAGCTCACCCTCCAGCAGCTGCTACCCATGCTTTCCAAGGACGCTTGGCTAGCCACCCTAAAATGCCTGGCTCCGGCCATTGCCTTTTGCAGACAAAGAAATGTTCAATTTATCCCTCCTTAGATGACTGTCTTAGGCAGACAGCCAGGAAAAGCTACTCAAACATCTGGCCTTTGTAAGGAGTGTACTAACATCCTTAAGGTACACAATCAACTAAAAGAAATCAAAACAAGTGCCCACCCAAAGAATAATCTTCCTGGGAGCAAGTCTGGACATAGCATCCCAGATGGCATACCTTACACCAGAGAAAAATGTTCCTGTCAGCTTCTCTCAACGGGCCACAAGGCCCCAGCTTTCTGCAAGGAAAATCCTGCAAGCCGTGGGGTTCCTGGCATATTGCATACTCCTCATTCCATATGCCAGACTGCATATGAGGAAATTTCAGTGGTATCTAAAGAGCCTTTGGTGTCAAAACTCTGAAGACCTGGAAACTTTTCTACCTATAATTCCTTGCCTCAGAAAGGAATTTCTTTGGTGGGCAACAGCATGCTGCCATAACAAGGGACTGCCCTTCTCCTCGCACCCCGCCGCCCAGACCCTCACCACAGATGCATCAGACTATGCTTGGGGTGCACACCTGGACGGCAGGTGCTTGCAGGGCCAGTGGAGCCCACAACAAATCCTCTTGTACATAAATCAAAAAGAGATGATGGCTGTGCAGCACGCCTTGATAGCTTTCAAACGCCTTCTCTCTCCAGGGGATGTTCGTGTGACACTGCTGCAGTCATTACACTTGGGTTATCCTGCCGTCAGGCAGTTCCCCAGTCGGCCTGAGTTCCAAAGTCTTGGTCCGGCGTCGGTTGGGGTCGCTTCTTCCCTGACGTCAGTGCGCCAGGGGGATATAAGATGCAGCCGACACCATTTTCTTTAGTCTTTCTTGCCGCATGGTGCCCGAAGCAGTTCGCCAGTGCCGGTCGGCCGACTCCTGAGATTTTCAATCCAAATCCAGAACCAAAGTCTTCTAAAAAGCTAAGTACCCCGTTGGGAAACTTTTTTTTTCTTGCCTCAGACCGATGTCAGTAAAAGTTAATAATTGTATTTCTTGTGGGACACAAATACCTCATAAGGATTTCCACTCCTACTGTATCCCATGCCTAGGCCCAGACCACGACGTCACTGGTTGTCGGTTTTGTGCTAGGTTTAACAAGCGCACTATTAAACTTCGGTTTGATTTTGCCCGACATTATTTTGGCAGAAAATGTAATTACACCATGCCATTGGAACTACCGACGACCGGAATTCATAAAAAGCGCAAGGACAGGCATCCGAGGCCCAAGACTGACGAGGCCTCTTCTAGGCCGGTCGCCGGTTCTACGGTTTTCAGCGAGGTGCCTACGCAGCCCCCGACGACCACTTCAATAGAACCACAGACCGCCTCCAACTCCCACGTGGAGCTGGCTGGGCCTTCGGACACTCTTGGTATTCAGATTACCGAACTTAATCCTACAGAGGGAACCGAAGTAGCTGAACAATCCACAGCTTCAGAGGGTGTTTTCAGACCTACCAAGTTAACCATTAAAACCCTCTGTTAAGTCTAAGCCTCCCTTAAAAGCAAAGAAACAGACACAGCAATCTCCAGGGCAGGCTTCCATGCCTAAGAAACAAATGCTAAAAATGGCCGAAGACCTAATCACCCTGATCAGAGGGTCCCAACCCCCTCCAGATAAAAGGCCCAGACAAGGTGCAGACTATGAATCTTCAAACCAGGTGTCCATTTCCTCAGACTCATCCTCAGATCTAGGGTATTCCTTACCCCCTTATGAGGATTCTGATGCTGAGGAATCAATTCCATCAGCCTCTCTGCCTGAGGACTACTCCTTTGGGGAGACCTTACATACCATGTGGGAGCATTTCCACTGGGAAGGCCAGGATTACTCAGAATTCAAGAAAAGGCTTGGAGACTTCCTTTTATTGCCCCAACACAGACCCCTTGCTGTTCCGCCAGTGTTAGATATTGTGGATGATGTATACACTGAATCCAGCTTAAATCCTGACTCCTTACCACCAGCCCCAGTTAAGCCAGATAGATATTACCGAGTCCCTGAGTCTCACAAATTTCTATACAAAAGCCCTGTTGCTGACCCTGAAACTATTTCTCAGGGACCCAAAGGGATTAAGGCCTCATCAGCTAAAAACCCAGTTCCTCCTGACAGAGATTCCAGATCATTAGACAGATGGGGCAAGAAAGTTTATACATCTGCAACTTTAGCCATGAGAGCCTTGAATTGCCAGTTTCACATGCTAAAATATCAGCAATTTTTAATGATTCAGTTGAAACAAAAGATGCTTCCAGATTCGGATGATCCTAATTTGAAAGAAATGCAGGATTTATTGAATGCAGCAGAACAAGTGAGAAAACATACTTTGCAATGTGGTTTTGATTCCTTAGAGGCCTCCTGTAGAGCAGCAGTTATAGGCTCTGTCATTAGAAGGCATGCTTGGTTAAAAGAACATACGCTACCAGATGGATGCACCTTTGCAGCGGGATGTGTTTGGAGTTAAGGCAGAGGCGGTATTAAAAAAGATGGAAGATGAGGCAAAATCTATGCAAACGGTCAAAGATTTCGTACAGGTTCAACCTCCTCGTTTTAGCAGAAATTGGCCAACAAAAAAAATGATCCTTTCCAGTCACAGACAGACCTCAAAGGGGCAGATAGACGTCCAAGCGGTAGAGGTCAAACACAAGGCCCTTACAGACCTCAACAATGGGGTACACCAGGCCAGAAAGAAAAGGAAGACGGACCTCAACCTTATAAAAAACAGTCTCAATGACTTCCCACTACAGCTGCCAAACAGCTCTCTCTTGGCAGCCCCCTTAGAAGGAAAACTGGCTCTTTTCTATCACAATTGGCATTGCATCACCAAAGACAAATGGGTTCTCAACATCATATCTCAAGGTTACAGGTTCCACTTCCACACTCTACCAAGGTTAAAAGGAATGCCAAATCTGCCACCAAATCAATGGGCAGAGGCTCAAAAATAAATTACAGCACTCATGGACATGAGAGCTATTCAAAAGGTACCACCACAAGAGCAAGGACAAGGATTTTACTCAAGACTCTTTCTGGTTCCCAGAAAGTCAAAGCCTGGAGACCCATTCTGGACCTTTCTTCTCTGAACACTTTCCTGGATATTCCAAAATTCAAAATGTTGACACTACAGCAGCTTCTTCCCATGCTGGGCAAGAAAGCTTGGCGTGTGACTTTGGACCTCAAAGAGGCATACCTGCATGTCCCTATCAGACAAAACTGCAGAAGATACCTCAGAGTTCTAGCAGGTTCAATGCACTATCAATTCTCTGCACTGCCCTTTGGCTTATCTACTGTGCCCAGGGTCTTCACAAAGTACCTGGCACCAGTAATTGCATTTTGCAGGCAAAAAGGAATTCAAATTTACCCATACCTGGACGACTGCCTAATCCAAGCAGAGAGCAAGGACATTCTTCTAAATCATCTGGCGCACGTAAAAAAGTTAAGTTGCCTGGGGTACACAGTAAACGAAAAGAAATCAAAACTAGTGCCCTCACAACAGATAATATTCCTGGATGCCAGCTCTTAAACACAACGGCCCAGATGGCTTCTCACGTCAGACAAGCAAGGACAACTGACTCAGTATTTTCATTTAATGGCAACAAAGGCCCAACTCCCTGCAAGAAAAATTCTGCAGGCCTTGGACCTACATGGCATCTTGCATACTACTAATTCCATATGTCAGACTGCATATGAGGAAACTACGGTGGTACCTAAAGAGTGTATGGTCTCAACACTGTCAAAATTTGGCAACAGTTATACCACTAATTCCTTGCCTACAACAGGAGTTTCAATGGTGGGCTCAAGCTTGTCACCTCAACAAGGGACAGCCTTTTACTCAACCCACAGCCAGGCAGACACTGACAACAGATTCATCGGATTACGCCTGGGGAGCACACATGGCAGGAAAATGTATTCCGGGCGAGTGGCCCGCAGAACAAAGACATCTCCATATCAATCAAAAAGAGATGCTAGCTGTACAAAATGCAATTATATCTTTCAAGGACCTGCTACATCCAGGACAACTACAAAAACAGACAGACAACACCACAGTAATGTGGTACATAAACAAGCAAGGGGGCACACACTCCTACCCCCTCTGCAGACAATCCATGAACTTGTGGAACACAGCTTTAAACTACCAAGTTCATCTGCAGGCACAATTCCTGCCAGGAGAGAAAAACACACTGGCAGACGACCTAAGCAGAAACATCATAGATCTTCATGAATGGCACTTAGTCCACAGATATTCAGAATGATAGAACACAAATGGGGGAAACCAGACATAGATCTGTTTGCATCCCCAAAGAACTGCCATTTACAGAAATTCTGCACAAGGAGCTACCATCCACAAGCAAGTGGATGCCCTCTCATTCAACTGGAAAAAAACTACAAGTATACGCTTTCCCTCCTTTACCTCTCCTTCCAGAGGTACTCATAAAAGCCAGGCAGGAAGAGCCAAAGATGATCCTGATTGCACCAGACTGGCCACGCCAGCACTGGTACCCAATCTTAAAGAACTTAACACAAGAACCACCCTGGATTTTGCCTCCAATCCCACAGCTGTTGACACAACACAACAATCAGATACTTCACAGCCAGCTAAAGACCTTAAATCTAGCTGCATGGAAAATTCCTTAACCAAGCAAGCATTGCCCCTCTCCAAAACTGTTATGGATGTCATTCGGGAGGCCAGAAGGCCTAGCACCAAGAAAGCCTACTCGGTTAAGTGGAAGAGATTCTGTGCCTGGAACCAAGCACACAGCCTTGACCCTCTTGTCCCAAACATTCCTCAGATACTTCAATACTTAACTGAGATGCTGGATAAGGGCCTCTCCTTCTCATCCATCAAGATTCATGCCTCAGCCATTTCTGCTCATTACAACATCTCTTGGAAGACTGCTCTGCTACTGTCAATAACATCAGCAAGAAGAGTTTTAGAATTACAAGCACTAATGGCAGTGGAACCTTTCCTCATCTTCCATCAGGACAGGGTGTTCTGAAGAACTAACCCTACGTTTATGCCAAAGGTAGTATCAAGTGTGGCTCTAAACCAAACTATTCACTTGCCAACTTTTTATCCAAAACCACAGAACAAAGGGGAGAGACTACTACATTCCTTGGACATTCACAGACAGTTAACGCTTCTACTTGGACAAAACCAAAGCTTTCAGAAAATCTGAGCAATTATTGGTAGCATACGCTGCAGGAGCACAGGGAAAAGCCATTTCAAAGCAGACTATTTCAAAATGGATAGCTCACTGTATACATTTTTGCTACACCCACCATGGGAAACCTATACCTAGCAGCATTAGATCTCACTCCACCAGGGCAACAGCCACTTCAACTGCCTACCAAGGGTATTTTAGAAGCAGCAACATGGAGTTCTGTACATACTTTCACCAAACAGTACCATTTGCCCTTATATTCCAAACCCAGAGCTGGCTTTGCCACTGCTGTGCTGCAGGGCCTTATAGCCACCCCTAATGCCTTATAGATCCATCCTCCCTACTTCAGCTTTGGGATTCCACCCAAGTGTAATGACTGCAGCAGTGTCACACAATGAACATAGTACAGTTTTGTACCTACCATAAATGTAGATGTTCGAGTGTAGACACTGCTGCAGTCTAGGTTACCCTCCCTCCTTCCCCTCTTACTTTCTGGTACGTACCCAGGTTTTCTACCCTTATTTCCTAAAGGGAGTATTTACTGGTAATTAAAAATGGTTGTTTGCTTTTCTATTGTATATTTTACTAGCGATTTGAAAGGCCTACCTATTTGGGGGCACCTGACATCTGGGGCAAGAAAAACTGAAGAAAATGGCGTCTGCTGCATCTTATATCCCCCTGGCGCACTGACGTCCGGGAAGAAGCAACAGCAACCGACGCCGGACCAAGACCTTGGAACTCAGGCTGATTGGGGAGCCGCCTGACGGCAGGAAAATAACCCAAGTGTAAAGACTGCAGCAGTGTCTACACTCGAACATCTACATTTATGGTAGGTACAAAACTGTACTTTCTCCTGATTAAAATAGACGCCATTGTGATGTGGTACATCAACAAACTGGCCATGACCCTTTGGCTCGCAGCCTCTGCCATGCAAGTACACCTGTTAGCACAATACCTACCAGGTTCTCTCTCAACTTTTTGGCAAATCAATTAAGCAGAAACCTTTTAGACCCACACAAGTGGCAGCTCAGCAGAAGTACTGTCTTCCTAATAACTCAGAAATGGGGAGCCCCGGTCGACCTCTTTCCCGCCCACACCAACAGTCATCGCAGGAAATTCTGCACCAGGGTACATCACTGCATGGCTTGGAAAGTGGATGCCCTGTCCTTCCCCTGGGTCAACCTCTGTCTATGACTTTCCTCCCCTACCTCTTGTCATCCGAGAGGCCAGATGCCCTAGCACTAGAAAGTCTTATGCAGATAAATGGAATATGTTCTGCACTTGGATCCAGGCTAAGGGTGGCCAATATGGCACAGCTCTCCATCCCCTCTCATCCTGGATTACTTAGCTGATCCTACTACACAGTGGTCTCTTTCTCCTCTACAAAAATTCATGCGCCTGCTATTTCTTCTCCTTTTCCCACTGAGCAGCCCCTTTTCTCACACCCTTTGATCAAACAGTTCCTCAGAGTGGTTAGCAACTTGAGGCCCCCTAGAAGGGCACCAACACCAGCTTGGGACCTTAACTTTCTCGGAAAAGCTCACCCTGCCTCCTTTCGAACCAGCTTCTGAAGAGCTAAAATTTCTACCTTGGAAGACTGCCTTCCTTCTGGCCATCACTTCAGCCAGAAGAGTCTGTGAACTGCAAGCACTCATGGTTGTGGAACCCTTCATCATCTTCTATGCAGACGGGGTATTCCTCAGAACTAACCCATCCTTCATGCCTAAGGTGGTGTCCAGTGTGGATCTCGTCAAATCCATTAATTTGCCCACCTTCTTTCCTAACCCCAGAATAAGGGGGAAAGGATTCTTCACTCTCTAGATGTGCACAGATGGCTCAGATACTATCTGGACAGGACTAAACCCTTCAGAAAGTCTGATCAATTGCTGGTTAGCTTTGCTACAGGGCCAAAAGGCAAAGCCATCTCCAAGCAAACCATTTCCAAATAGATAGCGCTCTGCATCCATTTCTGCTACAAACAGCATGGTAAGCCTCCCCCCAGGAGGGTCAGGACACAGTCCACCAGAGCAGCCTCCACCTCTGCAACTTTTCTCAGAGGAGTCCCCACCAGGGACATCCTGGAGGCTGCCACCTGGACATCTGTTCACACTTTTACCAAGCATTACCACCTGCCTCTCTTCTCCAAATCCAGGTCAGGGTTTGCCTCTGCAGTCTTGCAGGGCATCCTAGCCAGCCCCTAGCTTCCTTGACTGCCTCTACCCATTTCCTCAGCTTTGGGAATCTACCCAAAAGTGATGACTGCAACAGTGAAACACATAACAGTTGTGTACACTTACCATAAATGTAGATGTTAGTGTATTCACTGTTGCAATCCTGGTTTCCCTCCCACCTCCCCCCCTTTTTTTCTCCTTATTCTTTTATTACCATTATTCCATGTTCTCCTTTCCTTACAAGGGACATACTGGTATTTATTTTCCACTGGTGGGATTTTTCCACCAGAATCTGGCCTCCTACTTTGAGGGCTCCTGACAGGTTAGGGCAAGAAAAACTGATGTAATGGCGTCTGCTGCCTTACTTTATGCCACTGATGACCTGACTTCAGTCCTCAAGAGACAGCAACTGACGCAGAAATACTATGCCTCTGGTATTTGGGCTGGCCGAGGGTTACCCTGTCAGGGATAACCTAAATGTGATGACTGCAACAGCGAGTACACTCTAACATCTGTACACCAGTGCTTTCTATCCTGCACAGGATTGGACCTATATAGTGAAAAGGTTACTGGAGCAATGCAGACTTCGAACATTTACTGTTATGTAAAATGTAACTTAGAGGGAAGAACAGAAGTACAGTTGTGTAAAGGCTGGGATTTGAGGGAACTCCATCCAGAATTTTCTCCAGTTCCACTGTTCACCAGTAATCCTAGTAAGTTTAATGGCTTCTGCCATACTTATGGTACACCTTACTTGATTTCACATATTTCTGTCTGCTTATCGCACAATGATCACAAGAGTCGTATCATCCTTTTTATCTTAAAGTGCTCACTCAGACTTGTGATGGTGGCTAGTTTCCTCCTTCATTTTCCTTGGAAGAACATTTTTAATGCCACCTCCAACAATAGAGGGAACCAACAAACTCTTAATCCTTCATGGGGGGGGGGGGGTTGACTTTGTCAGGTGAAGAATATCCTTGTTCTTTGTACTCGGATGCAGCAAGAGGCCTGCCTTCACATCATTGTCCTGGAGATGAGGGCAGTTCTCCTTTCTTTACAGGAGCTTCGACTTCCAACTTCCGGGGATGATTTCTGTCCAACCTCACTATGGTTTGGTTCATGGAAGGTAAATCTGGTCCTAATCCTTGTACTGAGAAGCCATGAGTGAGTGGCAGTGGGCGATTGCTTCACATCACTTTTTAATCGTAAAGCATTTTCCAAACAAATCCACTGTCTTTGCAAGAGGCTCATCAGGTCCATTGTGTTGCCTCATGATTAGTTTCTCAATCCAGTAGTAGCATATCCGGTATTTAGCTACTGGGGCCATCCTTGCTGTGACCTTGTTGCCTCACCAGTCTGCACCAGAAGCTTTTTTGTCTTCACTCCACACAAAGGGACAAACAGTGACCCCCTGAGGTGCTTTAGGGGAAGAGAAGAGTGTATAATGCTCAGATTCATACAGAAGGTAATATGATGCAAATCCACAGTAATCCTTATTGCACCTTATTGGCCCAGGCAAATCTGGATGTCCTTCAAGGATGCATCTGCAGTCCTTGCAAATGGGTTGTCCTGTCGTCATGCAGCCCTTCGGTCGGCCGGATTCCAAAGTCTGGGTCTGGCCTCGGCTGGTGTCGCACTTCACCCGACATCATAGCTGCAGTTCTTCGGGTATAAAGGCATCAGCCGACACCACTTTCCTCCGTCTTTCTTGCCGCGTGGCGCCCGAAGCAGAAGCTGTTCGCAAGTGCTGGTCGGTCAGAACCAGAGATTACTACTACCGAATACTTCTACTACTACCGAAGACTTCTAAAAAGCTAAGTACCCTGTTGGGGACTCTTTCTTGCCTCAGCCGATGTCAGAAAAAGTGAATAACTGTTTAACTTGTGGGAAACAAATACCTCATAAAGATTTCCACTCTTACTGTTTACCTTGTTTAGGCCCAGACCACGATGTAGCAGCTTGTCTAGCCTGTGCTTCTTTTAACCGACGGACGCTTAGACGTCGATCGGAATTTGCTGAGGAGTTTTTCGGCTCCGCTTTTGCTTACATTATGCCGTCGGATCCTCCGACTACGCAAATATCTAAAAAGCGCAAGGTAAAGGACCGACACTCGCGGTCCGCGGTTTCGGCCGAAACCGCGGTTACGCCAACCACGAGTGTCTCGGTTTCGGCTGAAACCGAGCACGCGGTTCTTCCTTCAGCCGAAAGCCTACCTCCTACCGAGGCCTCTTCCAACCTGGTGGAATCGGCTTCTGAAATTCCACCTGCTCTTGCAAGTTCCCAGGATCTATCTGATACTAACCCCTTGGATATTTCAACCCCTGCACGTGGAGCTGCTAGGCCACCTGCAACCATGTCAATTAAGGCCTTTGCCAGGGCTAAAGCAGCTAAATCTACTAAAACTGTGCCTGCTAAGACCCCCTCTCACAGGCCTAGCTCTAGTTCACAAATGCTTAGTCTAGCAGAGGATCTCATTTCTTTGATCCGGCGATCCCAACCTCAACCAGACAGGGCCTCTCACCCACCTCCAGAGAAGAGGCCTAGAGCAGAGCCCCCTGAGCCAGTTTCTACAGATGACTCCTCTGATGATACTAACCCTCCAGAGGACCCTTTGTCCCCTTATGAAGACTCTGATGCTGAAGAGTCCATTCCTTCTGCCTCTCCGCCTGAGGAATTTTCCTTTGGGGAAACCTTGCATGCTATGAGGGAACAATTTCAGTGGCAGGGCCAGGATTTCTCAGACTCCAGAAATAGGCTTAGAACCTTTCTGCATTTACCACAGCATAGGCCTTTAGCCATCCCTCCAGTTCTTACTGTTGTGGATGATGCATTTAATGATGCTTGTACTGCTCCTGACTCTCTTCCTCCGGCCCCTGCTAAGCCCGATAGGTACTACAGGGTCCCGGACACACATTATCATTTGTATAAGGCTCCTTTTGCAGATCCCGAAACTATCTCCCAGGGACCTAAGGCGGTAGCAGCTACCTCTGCCAAAAACCCCCTCCCCTCTGAAAGGGAATCCAGGGCCTTAGAGAGATGTGGTAAAAAAGTTTACACTTCTGCTACTCTTTCAGCTAGGGCCTTGAACTGTCAATTCCACCTGATCCAGTATCAAGAATTTATGTTAGACCAATTAACTAAACAGCTGTCCTCAGATGAACCATTAGACAAAAAATCTGTTCAGGAAATGGTACATAACATTCAGCAGGTCAGTAATCATTCCTTAAAATGTGGCTGTGATGCACTGGAGGCTTCCTTTAGATCAGCCATGACTGGCACAGTGATCAGAAGACATGCATGGTTAAAAGAGCAGGCCTTACCAGACCATGTCAAATCAAAGCTACTAGATGCTCCCATGGACAAGATCAATTTGTTTGGCTCTCCTGCACAACAGGTGCTGAAGAAGATGGAAGAGAAGGCAAAATCTGTCCAGACAGTCAAAGATTTCTTACAGGTCCAGCCTCCAAGGTTTAGCAGGAATTGGCCCTCCAAGAATTGGTCCTTTCCAGACACCTCCAGAGCTCAGAGAGGCAGGAATAGGCACTCAAGAGGCAGAGGTCAATCCAGAGGTGCCTACAGGGGACGTCAGTGGCGGGCTAACAACCAGCGAGGTACAGCCACGGATACAGCCACCACCACTACTACAGGACAATCACAGTGACTTGGCTCTGGCACCGCCTACCAGGGAACAACTACAGGCACCCTTAGGCGGGAAACTAGCCTTATTTTCAGTGAACTGGCATTACATCACAGGAGACAAGTGGATTTTGCAGACAATAGACCAAGGTTACAGGTTTCACTTCCATACTCTACCAAGGAAGAGAGGAATGCCAAACCTACCTCCAAATCAAAAGGCAGAAGCTCTAAAACAAATAACTCACTAAGGATGAGAGCTGTAGAAAAGGTACCATCTATGGAGCAAGGACAAGGATTTTACTCCAGGCTCTTCCTGGTACCAAGAAAAGAAAACCAATGGAGACCTATTCTCGACCTGTCCGCTTTAAACACATACCTCATAGTCCCAAAATTCAAAATGCTGACCCTACAGCAACTTCTTCCCATGTTGGGCAAGGAGTCTTGGCTGGTAACTCTAGATCTCAATGAGGCATACCTGCACATCCCCATACGACCAAATTGCAGAAGATACCTCAGATTTCTTGCAGGATCAGAGCATTATCAATTCTCAGCATTGCCCTTTGGCTTATCTACTGCGCCCAGAGTGTTCACGAAATGCCTGGCATCAGTAATTGCTCATTGCAGGCTTCAGGGGATCCAAATCTACCCTTACCTGGATGACTGCCTGTTGCAAGCGGACAACAAAAACAAGCTGGCAGAGGACTTGAAAAGGGTCATTTATCTACTGCAAGCCCTGGGATACACAGTCAATATAAAAAAGTCAAGGCTGATACCATCCCAAAGGATAACCTTTTTGGGTGCAGAGCAGGACACATCAAAACAAATGGCATTCCTGACAGTAGAAAAACAGGAGCAACTGCCTCTCTACTTCTTGGCATTAACAAAGCAGAACCAGCTAACAGCAAGAAAAGTCCTACAAGCCTTGGGTTTCATGGCATCCTGCATAATTTTGGTTCCACATGCCAGACTGCATATGAGAAAGTTACAGTGGTACCTAAGGAATTTATGGTCTCAGCACTAGCACAGCCTAGAAACCCAAATTCCAATAATCCCATGCCTGAAGCAAGAATTCCAATGGTGGGCTCAGGCCTGTCAATCGAACAAAGGACTGCCCTTCCACAGCACACAACCAAGCCAGACCATCACAACGGACGCCTCAGACCTCGGTTGGGGGGCACACATGCTGGACAAGTGCATACAAGGCTTATGGACTCAAGACCAGCTGCACCTGCACATAAATCAAAAGGAAATGCTGGCAGTAAAACTGGCAATTCAGACATTCAGACCATTTCTTCGACAAGGTCACCTGTTGATAAGGACAGACAACACCACAGTTATGTGGTACATCAACAAACAGGGAGGCACACACTCGTACCCTCTATGCCGGATGGCAGTGGACCTCTGGAATGTGGCCCTGAGCTTCAACATTCAGTTACAAGCAATTTTTGTGCCAGGAAAAGAATCTGGCAGACATACTAAGCAGAACTACCACGGATGCCCACGAATGGATGCTGCATCCGGACATCTTCAAAACAATTACAAGAGAATGGGGACTACCAGAAATAGACTTATTTGCATCCCCACGCAATCACCAACTGAAGAAATTCTGCACAAGGACGTACCACCCACTTGCTTGGAAAGTGGACTCCCTATCTTTCAGTTGGAAAAACCTGACAGCATATGCATTCCCACCACTTCCTTTGATGCACAAGGTGCTATTGAAGACCGTCCAAGGATCATCCTGATAGCTCCAGACTGGCCAAGGCAACATTGGTACCCATTACTGAGGAGCATGTATCGGGAACAAATATGGCCTCTACCCCTAGTTCCCTTACTGTTAACACAGAACAACTACAACACCCTGCATCCAAACCTGAAAACACTGCAGCTGACTGCCTGGAACATTGCATAACACCAAATAACCCAAACTTATCCCAAAGGGTTAAAGACATTATCTTGGAGGCTCGCAGACCCTCAACAAGAAAAAATTATTCAGCAAAATGGAAAAGATATCACATTTGGAGTACTGCAAAAGGTGAAAATGTGTCACTGGTAAACATAGCCAGCATCCTGGAATACTTGGCAGAGCTCTTCCACAACGGCCTGTCCTATTCTTCCATTAAGATTCATGCATCAGCTATTTCAGCAGAATACAACTTGGATCCTCCAGTCTTCTCACATCCTTTGCTCAGGCAGTTTCTGAGAGGAATTAAAAATGTAAAACCACCTAGGAAGCCACCATTGCCAGCATGGGACTTGAACTTTGTGCTAGAAAAGTTAACACTCCCTCCTTTCGAACCAGCAGCAACAGCAGAATTGCAATACTTATCATGGAAAACTGCTTTCCTGCTTGCAATCACTTCAGCAAGAAGGGTATCTGAGCTACAGGCATTAATGGCAGTACAGCCCTTCCTGATCTTCCATCAAGATAGTGTCCATGAGAACAAATCCTACTTTTATGCCAAAGGTGGTCTCCAGGGTATCTTTAAATCAAGCTATCCACCTACCAACATTCTTCCCCAACCCACAGAACAGGGGAGAAAGACTTTTGCATACCTTGGATGTACATAGACAATTACGCTTCTACCTGGACAGGACCAAGAGCAATAGAAAAACTGACCAGCTACTGGTAGCATATGCAACAGGAATGGAAGGAAAAGCAATTTCAAAACAGACAATCTCTAAGTGGATAGGAAATTGCATTAGATTTTGTTACTCCTACCATGGGAAGAAAACTCCAGAAAACATCAGGCCTCACTCTACAAGGGCTACAGCCACTACCACAGCTTTTCTACGAGGAGTGGCTACCAAAGACATTTTAGAGGCTGCTACTTGGAGCTCCGTGCATACATTTGCCAAGCATTATAATTTACCTTTATACTCCAGATCCCGAGCAGGTTTTGCCACTGCTGTTTTGCAAGGGATCTTAACTACACCATAATCTTATTTCTCCTCCTCCCCCAGTTAGGCTATGGTATTCTACCCATTTGTAAGGACTGCAGATGCATCCTTGAAGGACATAGTACAGTTTTGTACCTACCATAAATGTAGATGTCCGATAGGCATGCATCTGCAGTCAGGATTACCCACCCTCCTTCCCCTCTGTGGTACTCCTAGGGTATTTGCCCATCTTGTAGCTGGCTGGGGGAATCTATTATGGTGTATTTGTTTGTATATATGTACATACATGCTTATTTTTTGTTTGCTCTCTACTATTTGGAACCATTTACATTTATCCAAATTTAGCCTTCCTAGAGGGCACCTGGCATCTGGGGCAAGAAACACTGAGGAAAATGGCGTCGGCTGATGCCTTTATACCCGAAGAACTGCAGCTATGACGTCGGGTGAAGTGCGACACCAGCCGAGGCCAGACCCAGACTTTGGAATCCGGCCGACCGAAGGGCTGCCTGACGACAGGACAACCCATTTGTAAGGACTGCAGATGCATGCCTATCGGACATCTACATTTATGGTAGGTACAAAACTGTACTTTCTCCCTGCTGAAGCCATATATCAGGGAGATTCTGGTTGTTGGACAGGGGGACCTACTCTGTCATACATCCAGGTTGCCTCACCTGGACCGTCAGTACCTCAAGTCGACTCTTGGTTTATGCGATTCCAGTAATGGCCGTAGACCCTTCCTTGTCTTAGGATTCAAATAACATCAAATCTGAATCTCAAAAAGTCTGTTCTTAGGGTCTCTCGTTGCAAATGGAAACCCTGTAATGATTCTACTTCTGAGATTTTACTTCTCTCGCATCTGATTTCATTAGGCTTCAATTCTTCAACCATTGAAGTACAGTTGTCTGCAAGCTCTAATTTTACAGTAGTATTGATTCTCATCTTTAGAGTCACACAGGTTTAGTAAAGTTTTTCTCAGGGGATTCTTTCTTCTCCATCCTCTGATTAGAGAACCAGTTCCCCCATGAGGCCTCAGTTTTGCTCTATAAACACTAACAAGCCTCCCCCTGCTTTGAGCCTGCATCCTCTACCCCTTTGAAACATTTTTCTTGTAAGACCATATTTCTTATTGCAGTAACCTCAACCAGAGGGCTGTGGAGTTTCAGGCCATGTCCCCTAGTCCAATTTCCTAAGTATTTCTTAAGAACACACTTTGTGTACACAGATCCTTGTGTTCCCAAGGTGGTATCAAAATAAATTTGAGCCAACCTGCCAGTGTTTTTTTTTCCCAACCACACTGACAAGTGGAGTACATTCTGCATACATTTGGATGTTCATAGGCTAGTAAGGTTTTATTTACACAAAACTAAACTCTTTTGAAGAGATTCACAGCATTTTGTGTCCTTTGCAGCAAACAAGCTGTCTCTTAATGTTTTCCGAGATTTCTGTGTCTAGATGGTTTTCTGATTGTAATTACTTTTGTTTATTCTACTAACAACCAACACTTACCCCTTGCTGACCTAAGGCTCACCCTGCAAGCATTGCAGATGCTTCTGTCTTAGTTTAGAAATTTAGTTAATCTGTACTGCAGCATCTTGGTCTACATTGCTTGTCTTTACCAAACATTACAGATGGTTGTTATTTCAAGGTCCCTGGCTACCATTGGAGCCATTTTCCCCAAGAATCTGTCTGGATTCCACCAAGGTCTTCTGATGGAATGAGTAAGATGTGGTAGTGTTGTACTTAGCATGACACTGGATCTTTAATCCACGTATGTCTTGCATGGCAACTTTCCCTCTATTCCTTTCCTAAATTCTCATTTCTTAAGGACCATTGCTTTCCAGTGGTCTTTGTAGAACATCCTTATTTTGGCAACAAACTCTGTCTGTGGTAGGTTCGCTCACAGGTGCATTATTGGAGGAGAAATTTTAAAGGAGCTTGGCTGAAGCAATAGTTTTGCCAGCTTGTTTCTGATAAGTTGCCCGAAGACCCATCAGTTGTATTGGACTGACGTGGATGAAAGGATCTAGTGTTATGTACATAACCACGGTTTAGCACCTCACTCTATTGTTCATATTTCCTTTTTTATAAGAAAGGCATAGCTTTATTTTATTATGTAATGCCTAATTCAAACAATGCTGTTGATGAGACACTGAGATTTACATGCTGTATGGCTGTTGGACCAAAATACATTTTAATTCTTGCTGACATATTTTTCTATACAGCATCCATCATTCCCTTATCAGGGAAGTTGTTTTTAAGAACTGTTGAGAGTATGCAGATTCCCCATGTAAGAGAGAACCACACATACAGATCAGAGTCTGTATGTATTGGTTTGTGCCTGTGTTGATTAACTCTGGGAAGGTTAAGCTGATTATTGTTAAGGTTTAGAAGACCTATTAGAGGTTGGAAAAGAAACCAAATAAAAATGTTTACTTTTGCTTCTATTATAGTGACATATTTCAGAGATCGGTTACGGTAAGTGGTTTCCCCATAACTATATTTTCCACACCAAAACACAAAATGTCGGACAGTAAAATAAGTTGAACCTTTTGATTGAAACCACGTTTGTGCTCCAAATTTTACTTTTCAAAGTATTTTTAGGGTATGATTACTTCTAAAATGCTTGAGATTACTTAAGTGTCTGCATTTCAATAATATATGTGCTGCTTTCCTCATTTGTTAGTGATTCATGTGTCTAATGGATATTTTATTGCATTTTTAAAGATGTATGCCATATGTGGAAATGTGAGATTATAGTACATGTATATTAGTACTTGTATAGTAAGATGGGTTTTGTACTTTGCAAACAGACACTGGATCCTTATAGCAGACCTTGGGCATCCAAGAACTCGAGCCAAAGTAAACGTGATTCTGTGAAACGCAGTGATAAAATATCACTCCCTGCTAAAGGTAGGTAGTGTAAACAGGTTAGAATTTGAATAAACACATGTCTAAGTTTAAGCCCTTGTGCTTTTATTAAAAATATAAAGAAGGATCTGTTCAGCTCATAAGTAGTGTGTGTTGCAGAAGTTATGATTTCTGTGTTGCTGTTGCCTTTACTTGATTTAGCATATATTGAGGTAAAAATGATGGTAGAACAATGAACAATAATATATGCTTCTGAACTATGTGAGTTTTTGTATCCTGTGGAAAGTTGAGTGGTACCTGTCAGCGTTACTTGTTATACTACCTTTTGGTATTCTCTATGCTAGTTTGCTAGAAAACGTTAAAATTAATGATTTTGGATATGTTTTATATTCCAAACAATGTTTTCAGCTAAGGTTTTGAGGAAAGAGAGGACTTGCATATCTGTTGTAGGGGCAAATGGTGCTAGACATGTATTTGTAAAACATTTTTTTTTAATTAGTAGTCTTTTGATGTAATATTCTACAATTGTAGAGCAGTTTTTTCCTTGCATTTATTGCTCCTGATAGATCCTCTTTCCTGCATTCATTCAGTACACTTGATATCCTGATATCCTTCTGTTCTGCTGCATTATTCTTTACATGAATGAGATTGCCTGCCAAGTGACCCACCGTCAGCCAATATAGAAAAGACTTTAGTGCCTAAGGTGTGTAGTTCTGGGACCACAGAGCAGGAGTAGGTAAGAGCCCTACAGGTTGTTTATCCCTGCCTGGGAATTCCACTTGGTCCTCCTTTCTTTGACAAGAGTCTGGTAGTAGAGAAAGTAACATCTTGGTGATCTTGAGGGGCAACCTATCTTCTGGTTGCATCCCCACCCCTTGGCAGTTTTTCTTAACCCTGTTGTTGCTGTTTTTCATGGTGAAGTGCTCCTCCGTACTCAAAGATTCCATGTTTGTGCATTGGTATGGTGGGCTCACTTTGTTCAGGTTTCATTGGGTGTAACACCTAGTGTTCTTAGTAGGTGTCATGTCATCCATGGAGCAAACTGCTTTCCCATCCTCTCCAACTAGCCCCTCCAGGTGTCCAGGACGCTAACTGAACTTGTCTTCTGCAGGATAGTTAGCCCCTATAACATTATAGAGTAATGGGAATGGAGTCAGTTTAAGCTCCACTCCCTGTATTTGCTTTACAGTCTTAGATTAAGGATGTTTTATTGCGTAATTGTAAGGTGTATCCATGTTTTGTAAACAACTTTTAAATGGTGAGTTTGGCAAAAATAAGTATTTTTGCTGCTTTGGATTTGTTTTATGTTTGTCTCAAATGTACATGTGTAGATGACGGGTCTTAAAACAGCTACTAATCTCTTTAAGGTTCGGAGTTCTTGATTCCAGTTACGGGTTATTATTGCAAACTTTGTGAATTGTTTTTTGGAGATCAAATCTGTGCTGAACAGCATGTCAAAAGCCACAGTCATAATGAAAAATATAAGGTAAGTTTGTTCTGGAGCAGTTCTTAAATATATATTTGCTTGTTATTCAGAAATTCTGTAGCAAATGTAAAAATTGTGGTGAGAAGATTGTTGAAGGTAGAGAGAGATTAAATTTTGAAAGGAAGTGTAAAATTTCTCCATAGCAGAAGTTGACTTCTGCGTTTTAACAGGAGTCCTAGTGAGTTGTGTTTCTGTTTTTTATTTTCTACTACAATGTCTTTCTCAGATGTATTACTGTGTGATCCACTGCTGTCATTTCCATCCGGCTTCAACCTGAGGGTTATCAGAAATAATGGCTGCTTTTCCAAAAGACTTCCAACTCTATAGAGGGCCACCTCCTCTCTCCGTAATACTTTGCTCCCCCAGGTCTTGTTTGCCTCCTTGTGGGCTGCAACGTGAGTGAGGGCTGTTATTTGGCTTTCTGTATCCTTTGTGTTTTTAGTGACAGGATTGCCAGTTTGTCTCTTATGCTGCTGCTTCTAACCTTTGTAGGTGTTAGGGTGTAGATGTTCTTTGTGTTTCACTGTTGCAGTCATCACACTTGGGTTGTCTGCCTGCAGGTAGCCCTCAGTCTGCTCAAATACCAGAGTCTTAGGATTTCTGTGTCGGATGCTGTCGCTTCTTCCATGATGTCAGGTCTTCAGGGGTATAAAACAGGCAGCAGACGCCATTAAATCAGTCTTACTTGCCGAGGAGGAGCCCGAAGCAGAAGCAAGTTCACAAGTGCCGGTTGGCTGCTACCTGAAATTTTCATTTTCGTGTTTGTAATCCTAAAGTCTTCTAAAGCTAAGTACCCCATTGTGGATCCTTTTTTCTTCTAACCGATGTCAGAAAAAGTTAACAATTGTCTTGCTTGTGGAAAGCAAGTACCTCAGAGATTTTCATTCTTACTAAGTCACCTGTTTAGGCCCAGACCACGAAATGCCTCGATGTTGGTTTTGTGCCTTGTTTAACGCCTGAACCATTCGTCGTCGGCCTATTTTTGTCCCTAGATTCTTTTGCTCTCGTTTTCCATATTCTGAAATGGATTTGATAAGCCATCCGACTACCGATCTTCTGAAAAAACGTAAAGATAGAGACCGCATAGGTCCAAAACTGCTCACGCTTCCGTTAAGCTAGTCGCCAGTCCACCGATATTCAGTGAGGCACCTTTGGCAGCCCCTGATGCCCGCTTCTACAGATTCGCAGGCCTCTGCTGAGACCCATTTGGAGTCCAGTATGCCGCGAGATGCTTCTACTATGGAACCTGTGGAGGTCTCTACCTTGGATGGGTCCGGAGCCGCTGTGCAGGCACTGGCTTCTGAGGGTGTATTCCGACCTAGCGATGTTCGAATTAAACAGACTACTTCGTTTTTAGCTAAACCTACCGAGTTTCTGAGGCCCAGAGTTCGCACTATGCCTAGAAAACCGACGACCAAAGTGCATGCTCAAGCTCCAGTGCCACAGAAACAAATGCTTAGAATGGCTGAAGACCTTATTACCCTTATTAGGGGAAGCCAGCCTTCCCCTGCTAAGAGACCAAGAATTGAGTTTCATTCTGTTTCTACAGACCAGGAGTCCGCTGACTCTGACCCTTATCACCAGGACATGCCCTTATCAACCTATGAGGATTCAGATGTAGAGGAATCCATTCCTTCTGCCTTTCATCCAGAGGATTTTTCTTTTGGTGAAACCTTGCATACTTTGAGAGCATTTCCACTGGGAATGCCAAGACTACTCTCAGTCCAAAAAGAGACTCAGAATTTTGGAGTTGCCTCAGCACAGTCATCTAGCTATACCCCCTGTCCTAGATGTTGTAGATGTTTTTATGGAATCCAGTCTTACTCCAGATATTTTACCTTTTGCTCCTAGGAAAGGTTCTGCAGAGTACCTGATTCCCACAAATTTCTCCAAGAATCCTACTGCTGATCCAGAGACCATTTCCCAGGGACCTAAAGGTATTAAGGCTACTACAGCCAAAACTCCTACCCCTTCAGACAGGTTTACCAGAACTTTAGACATATGGGGTGAGAAGGGTATATACCTCTGCAACTCTTGCCATCAGGACATTGAATTGCCAGTTTCACATGTTGAAGTACCAGCAGCATATTATGGAACTAGTTAAACAAAAAGTGGTGTTACTTCCACATTGTGTAGAAAATAAATATTTACAAGAGCATAGTGCATTCTGCAAACCACGTTAGTAAGCATACTTTGCAGTGTGGCTTTGATGCCCTGGAAGCATCTTGGCAGGGCTGCAGTCACTGGGTCTGTCCTGAGAAGCCATGCTTGGCTGAAGGAACGAACCTTGCCAGATCATGTCAAATCCAAATTACTGGACGCTCCTTTAAGGACTGTGTATTTGGCACCAAAGCAGAAGCAGTTCTTAAAAAGATGGAAGAAAAAGCTAAATCTATGCAAACTGTTAAAACAATTTTTACAAGTGCAACCACCCAGTTTCAGTAGGCATTAGCCTACTAAAAACTGGTCCTTTCCATCCCCTCTCAGACCAAACCCAGGGGAAACAGGCCACCCAGACTACAGTATCAGGGTGTACAGAGATCTAAACAATGGAGTGCCCCCACCTCAAAAACAGGGAGTGGTAAGCCTCCCCTTATGGAAAAAGTTCATAATGACGTTTCAGTTATCCTTCCCAACCCTGCCCAATTGCTTGTGCCCCTAGGAGGAAAACTTGCCCTTCATGCAAAAAACTGGATGGCCATTACTCGGGACAGATGGGTCTTAAACATTGTATCCCAGGGGTACAGATTCTACTTCCATACACTGCCACCCCAAGCGGGTTTCCCGACCTTCCTCCAAACCAGTGGGCAGAGGCTCAAAAGCAAGTACTTTCCCTGATCAGTATCAGAGCTATTCAACCTGTTCCAGTAGAACAAAGGGGGCAAGGGTTTCTACTCCAGACCTATCCTGGTACCCAAAAAAGAGGGCTGTTGGCACCCTATCCTGGATCGATCAACTTCTCAGAACCTTTCTGGTGGTCTCAAAATTAAAGATACTTACCCTGCAACAGCTTCTCCCCATGCTAGCCAAGGTTGCCTGGTTAGTCACTCTAGACTTAAAAGAAGCTAGGGAGTCATGACGAAAATATCTATGCTTTAGGGCATGCTCTATGCACTATCAGATCTCTGCACTTCCCTTTGGCTTATCTACTGCGCCCAGAGTATTCACAAAGTGCCTGGCTTCAGCCATTGCATACTGCAGGCAGAGAAATATCCACATTTTCTCATACTTGGATGACTGTCTGATTCAGGTGGACAGTCAGGAATTGCTACTTCAGCCATGGCATTTGTAAAAAGCTTTCTCACTTCATTGGAGTACACCATCAAATCACAACTAGTGCCCAGTCAAAAGATTGTATTCCTGGGAGCAAGCTTGGACACAACTTTCCAGATGGCATTTCTCACTTTAGAAAAATAGGTCTATCTGAGAAACTACTTCAAACAAATGGCCACCAGAGCCCAGCTATCTGCAAGAAAAGTACTGCAAGCCCTAGGGTTTATGGCCTCATGTATTCTGCTAATTCCATATGCAAGACTGCATATAAGGAAACTTCAGTAGTACTTAAAAAGCTTTTGGTGCCATCATTCTCAGGACCTGGAAACAGTCATTCCAATCATACCTAGTCTAAGGGCAGAGTACCTTTTGTGGGCAGAAGCATGCAACCACAACAAGGGACTACTTTTCACTCAACCCCTCACCACCCAAACCCTGACAATAGATGCATCAGACTGTGCATGGGGGGGGGGGGGTGTCACATGGCAAGCAAATGCATTCAGGGCCACTGGATCCCAGCCCAGATTCTCCTGCGCATCAATCAAAAAGAGATGCTAGCCGTACAGAATGCTCTGACAGCCTTCAAATACCTAATCCTTCCAGGACAACTGCTTATAAAAACAGACAACAGCACAGTTATGTGGTACATAAACAAGCAGGGGGGAACTCGTTCTTACCCACTCTGCAGGTTAGCCATGGCCCTGTGGAACACAGCCTTGAGCAACCAAGTGCATCTGTAAGCTCAATTCCTGCCAGGCAAACATAATTCACTGGCAGACGACTTGAGCAGAAATCTCTTAGACCCACACAAGTGGAAATTGGAGCCCAATACCTTCAACTTTCTGACCCAGAGGTGGGGGGGACACCAGAGGTGGACCTGTTTGCCTCTCCCAAGAACCACCAGTTGAGCAAATTCTGCACCAGGAACCCTCACAGCAGGGCCTGCCAAGTGGATGCCCTATCCTTTCAATGGGAACACCTCTCAATTTGTGCCTTCCCCCTCTGGCCCGTCCTCTCAAAAGTACCACTCAAGATAAAACAGGACAGGCCAAGGGCAATTCTTATTGCCCCAGACTGGCCATGCCAGCACTGGTACCCACTCTTCCGCAGTCTGACAACAGTGCCACCCTGGCACCTTCTCCAGACTCCTACCCTGCTGTCTCAGCAGGAGGGGCAGATTTTGCATCCACAATTGCAATCTCTAAACCTTGCAGCCTGCCTTATACCTTGAATACACCACCAGCAATCATCACCAAACAAGTGCTGGATGTCATTCTTGAAGCCAGAAGGCCTAGTACTAGGAAATCCTATGCTGAATAGTGGAAAAGATATTCTTGGAATCAGTTTCAAGGGAAGGACACAGCAGTGCCCTCCTTACCTCTAATCCTGGATTACCTAGCAGAGCTACTCCATAGAGGCCTATCCTTCTCCTGCATTATAGGTTCATAGGTTGGTACTAGGCTGGTACTAGGCTATCAGCCCTAGGGCCTATACAAGCCTAGCCATAACAATTCCCTGGCTATTTCTTCTCAGACTGTTTACTTCCTTGGACCCCTATCTAGCAGGGTGACTGACGTGATCCCCGGGGTGAATTTCCTTTCTCCCATCCAATCGTTAAGGTTCATTTTGAAGAGATTCATGCCTCTGCCATCTCAGCTCATTGTAATACTGAGCCACCTCTATTTTCTCTCCCTCTCATCAAACAGTTCCTGAGAGGGGCTAACAACTTAAGGACCCCCTAGGAGAGCACCCACCCCTGCCTGGGGCCTTAACTTTTTACTGGAAAAGCTCACGTTTCCTCCTTTTGAACCTGCAGCTTCAATCGAGCTAAAATTCCTCTCTTGGAAAACAGACTTGCTTTTAGCAATAACTTCAGCAAGAAGAGTGTATGAGTTACAGGCACTAATGGCTGTGGAACCCTTCATTATTTTCCATGCCAACAGGGTTTCCCTCAGGACTTAACCCATCCTTTATGCCTAAGGTGGTGTCCAGTGTGGCTCTAAACCAATCAGTCCATTTGCCAACCTTCTTCCCTAACTCTCAGAATAAAGGGGAAAGGATCCTGCATTCCTTGGATGTGCACAGACAGCTCAGCTTCTACCTTGACAGGACTAAACATTTCAGAAAATCTGACCAGCTGCTGGTGAGCTTTGCTATAGGGGCAGAGGGTAAGGCCATTTTATAGCAAACTATTTCCAAATGGATAGCACGCTGCATCCATTTCTGCTGCAAGCACCATGGGAAACCTACCCCACAGGGGGTCAGACCACATTCCACTAGGACTACATCCACCTCTACAGCATTTCTCAGGGGAGTCCCTACCAGGGTCATTCTGAAAGCTGCAGCCTGTAGTTCTGCACCTTCCCCAAGCATTACCACTTACCAATCTTTTCTAAATCCAGAGCTGGATTTGCTACAGCAGTCTTGCAAGGCCTTCTAGCCAGCCCTAACACGTCTTGACTGCCTTCACCCTTCCTCAGCTTTGGGAATCAACCCAAGTGTGATGACTGCAACAGAGAAACACTGAGAACATAGTTATGTACACTTGTCGATGTTCAAGTGTATTCACTGTTGCAGTCCTGGATGTTCTTCGTCTTCCATTGCTGCAGTCCTAACAATTGGGTATAGTCCGCATCCAGTCGGCCCGAATACCAGAGTATAAGGCTGGCATCGCGTCGCGCGTGGGCCTGGCGTCAGATCGTTGTACTCGGGGCGCGCATGGCGGCCTATCCTCCTCAGTCTTTGCAGCGTGGTCGATGCAGAAGCAGTTTTGCAGCAAGTGTTTGCGTTTCTTGATAGAGTTTCCGAGCGGTTCAGGCGGTTCAGAGTTGGCTCAGTTGGCCCCACGTTTTTTGGTTTTTTTTTTTTTTTTTCTTGCCTCAGTATTTAAAAAATGTCAGAAAAATAAATGTATGTAACAGATGTGGGAAACAGATACGTTCCTTTGTGTTTGATTATTATGTTTTGTGGCCTGAGCACGTTGTTGTTTGTTGGATTTGCTTGTTTTGGGTTTAACAAACACTAAGAAGAGGAGGAGAGACTGTGGGTTAGTGTTAGTAAAATTTGTGTTAGTGTTGCCAAATGCCGTCGGATGCTGCGGCGCCGGCTCCGGCAGGCCCACGCGGAAAAAAGACGGCAGAGGGTTGAACGTTGAAGCGTGGCAGAGTCCCGGGGGAGGTCCGGGACAGGGTTTCTTTAGGTCAGGAGTTTTCTTTTTTTCCCGGAGTGTCCCACTGCTGAGGGAGGTTGTCCCATCTCCTTTCTCAGGCCCAGGGTGAGGCATGCGGGGCCAGGGCCAGGCTTCTCTCCTTCTGTCCTCCCTATTCTTCTCCCTCTGTAGCTGTGCTAATTTCTCTTTCTGGGGAGGCCAAGTTTTCGGGTTTGGGGGCTAGCAGTGGCTTCTGCTTAAGTGCAGAGCTTCTCCTAGCTAAGAGATTAGAGGTATGCTGGGGCAGAAGAAATTCTATGTAGATTCCTACTAGGATTAGGCCCTTTCTATGAGCCCTCCTTTGGAGGTGAAGGACCAGCGATGTTTTACAGGAGTTGAACTCTTATTCTGAGGCCTCCTTATTCTGATTCTCCTATATTCTGATTATCCTCCTTTTTCCTGATTCTGATATGGATGATGCCGCTCTTGATTTCCACTCCCTGCTTCTTTTTGGAAGGGATTTTTCTGATTCATTCCAGGGAGCACTTTAAATGGGAAGACCAGGATTACTGGGATAGGATTACTTGCTTAGGGTCCCAGGCTTTTAGATGTTTGTTGCCCTTAGCTATACACCCTGTGCTCCTTCTCCTGTGGCTGATGTGGTGGAAGCCCTGAACCCTGATTCTTTGCCTCCTGCTCCTGTGCCCGCCTGATTGGTACTTTATTTAGATATAAGGGGTCAGGGAAGTGTTTAAGTGTTAAAGCTAGAGGTGTTAAATCCTGTGGTTAGCTACAAGGAGGAGGGGGGCCTTGGAGGTGTGGCTTTGGATGTATATTATTTCCAACTGAGCACTTCTGAAGAATTGGTTGTCTTGGATGTAGAAAGTGTCCACTCTATCCACTCTCCAATTGAAGCCATGAGGGTGATTGGCGGAAGGTATTGAGTGTATGTAAAGCTGGATTTGGTTTATGTGTTGATGGCATTGTGGGTGCATTCGTGGCAGGTAGTGTGCAAAGAGTTTTTGGATGTGGTCTATGTGGTGCTGGTTCTGTTTCTAAGCATGCATGCCTGGTTGTTCGCCAGAGGCATGCCTGGTTGTTCGAGGGTGGCTGTGCGATGCATTTTTTACTGAGGTTTTCATTTGTTGTTTAGAGTCTGATGTTTGGCTGGAAAAAGAAGTGGAAGCAAGTTGGATAAAGCTAAAAGTATGCAAATTTTTTTTTGGATTACTGTAATGAAGCAGTGCAAAAGAAATGAAGGGGTGGTAAGAATCTATATTGCTGCTGGACTATTTTTGCAGGTAAATAGGGGCAGGGTAGGGGCAGGGGGCCCTCTAAGGGGGCAGGGGTCAATCCTGCTGAGACCCACCAGAGGGGGGGGTCCAGTCTAGGGTGTAGGCAGGGATTCAAGGTCTTTTAGGTCTACTGCTGCCCTTAGTCACCTGCTCAGACTCTAGTGACTGGCTCTTTCACCCTTTAACCTGGATTAACCCAACAAGACAGATGGGTTTCTGGACCAGATTCTCAGTTTACAGTTCCTGTTTTTTGGTTTTATTTCCTCACAATGCCCAGCTCAGACCTCCTCCACAAAGAAAAGAGGCTCACAAGCAAAGGCATTCACCACGCCAACAGGTTTTATTTCAGCCCATTGCCATTCAGAGGGCATGGGGCGTTCCTCCTCCACCACAAAATGTTCTCTCCAGTTAAGCAAAGGGGAGGAGACCAATTTTGGGAATTCTCCTAGAAATCCTTCTTGAGAAAAAAGGACCATTCAAGATATTGGCATGTCCCAAGTAGTACCAACTGGGAACCAAAAAGAGGATATTTTGGATTTATCTCTCCTCAACTCTTATCTGGACATTTATAAAACAGCTAGATGTTGGCCCGTAGGATCGCTTTTTTACTATTGCTTCTGTCTCAAGTTTGATGGACTTTTTATCTCCCAAGGAAGCAAGTTCCACCTAGTATCTGGCTGGCGTTGTAGCTCAAAGTTCGAGTTTATCAGAATGGAGATCTCCATTTAGAGTCTCTGCAATTGCCCTTTGAAGCTATCTACTCGAAGCTAGTACTTCTAGAGTATCTGGAGTGATGATAAAAATCTGTAGGAGTTCCCTCGACTGATCTAGCCTTACTTAGGCAAGACCTGATTCTTTCTGGCAAACCCTAAGACCTTCTACAGCCAGATGAGTGGAATCTTACTTCACGTGCTGATGCAGAATTCAGTGACTGTGAGTCAGTCAATAATCTTTCCAGGGTACTGCTTCAGCATAGCAGGCTTTCTGGGTTAGTGACTGCAGCATTCTGGCCTTGCAATGCAGGCGTATTCAATGCTGACTTACCACATTTGCATACTTATATTCTGGTCCACTGTCATGCTGACTGCAGGGTCCAGGGGCATGCAAGGATTCTCTCCCATGTTTTCCTTAGGCGGTGGGGAATTTTGATGGTCCAAACTGCATGGGCTCAAATGTTCAAACTCTCTGGACAAAGCACTGCCAGGACAGCACTGCTGTGCTTCCATTTCTCCTTCTCCCATTCAGAGGGAGCTCAGATGGAAGCGGGACTGAGGTGGGACATGCAAGAGAGGAGGAACTACAGACTCAACAGGACATGATAGAGAAACAGAAGAGACATTCTTGACTGGCTTTCAATTACTCATTTTGTGGGAGTTACTTTCGTTCTAACAGACAAACAACAAGAAGCTGCCGTTTATCAACCAGGGGATATCCCATTCTTGGGAGTGTCAGGCGTAAGCAATGATTTTAGGGGCTTTCAAGGATACTTCTCTTTAGTGACAACTTGATTCTAACAGAGGCACAGACTGTATCTAGTATCCTCATCATGAGGGTTAAGCAGATTCTTGTCTCCTCCCCAGAGCAGATCAACAAAAGGATGGGGCCATTTAGCAGCTTATGACTAACTCTGAAGGAGAGGTTTCTGCCAGGAGCACTCCAACACCTTACCAGATGCAGAAGTATTTCATCGTGGATTTCAGGTTTGTTGGACTGAAACTTGGAAAGTGTGTGCTTCAGACATTTACATCCTCCAGTAGTATAGCTGTATGCCTTTAGGTGCTTCTCCACTAAACCACAAGAAATTAAGTTTTGCAAAGAGGGGCTTCATCTCACAGCTTGGAAAGTGGATGCTCTGTCTTTCAGTTGGGAAAATCTTCGGTCAGTGTACGCTTTCCCTCTCTGACACTTTTTCCTCCACATTTATTAAAGGTTAGCAGACAGACCCTGCCAAGATAACAGATTCTAGCCTCTTTGGTCCTAACACTGCAGGTCTATCCTGGTTCTCAGTTTTTCTCAGAAGCCTCCATGGCCTTCCTTCCTTCCTTCTGTCTGAGATATCTCAAGCATATTCTGTGTTCCTCTTTTGTCAAGGACCTTGAATTTGGACAGCCTAGCCTTCGTAGAGTTATGTTGAAGCACAATTTTACTGGAAGGCTAACAAGTCTTAGCAATAATTATGGAGATTTTTTTATTTTCAGCTGGAGGAGAAGATGCTAAGATATCTCAGCAGATTTTTCAATTGTTTTGCAGCTCTTTTGGAGATTTTGGTTTCCCCTAATTTGAGTTGAGCTCTTTAATATCTCTTCTTACAATTTGTGTTGGACAAAAGACTTCTACAACCTTTTGATTACTTCTGCAAAGATGTCAGAAATATTTGATTGACTGCTTTTTTTTTTTTCACTGCTTATGTGCAAGCAAGGTCTTCAATTTTGCAGGCCCTTTTTGCAGCCCGCATGGGTTTTGATTTTCCTGGTTGGGTGGGATCTGTTGTTTGTTGTGGTTTACTCTACTTTCTGTTTCCTTTGAAGGCGTTATGCCAGATTGTTTTCTAATGTCTGGAAGACCTGCTTTTTGTTTTTATTAGGTCTAAAAAGATTTAGTATGACTTGAGATTGCTTATTTCAGGTGAGGTGACTTTTGATTTTTTTGAGTACTTGGATAGAGATGTATTTATTTTCTTGCCCTTTTTTTATGCACTAGGTGGTTTAGACAGGCTTTGAATTTTCCATGCTTCATTTACTTTAGCTTTACATGCAGACCCAAATAAAGGGAAAAGATTTTTTGCATACTTTAAGATGTACACTTCAGTGCGCTTTTACTTATTACAATCTAGTTCTTTAGGCAGCATTTTTTCATTCTTGTTTCTTGGCTGTTTTTGTAACAGCATACTTGGGGTCATGAGCTGTGTTATTTTGCACTATTTCTACCTCATTTGGCTTTTTGCAGTGCACATCATTTATTATGTGGGGGTGAGGGGATTAGATATCATTCCACAGTTTTCACTCTGGTCTTTGCAATAGCATGCAGTCTTTTAGGCTGTTCTTGACTTTTCTAAGTTGTCAGTTTGCTGTTGTTAGGGGATGTTTGCTTACCTTGTTATTGCCTCCGCTATCTACCTCCAGTCTAGGGCTGGTTTTTGCCTGTTTTTTTTACAAGGGCATTTGTCAGCTCCTATATATTTATCATTTGCCAGCCTCCACTACACTTTGCTGGGATTTTACTTCCTGTGATCCTCTGCTTCTGGAAGGCGGAAGGCCCTGAGAACAGTTTTGTGGTGTTTTTAAATACCATACTGAGGGGATTCCACGTGCGCTTCCATTCTTGTCCTCCATATTTCTTGTCTGTGTGGGGGGTGGTAGTGTAGGTGAGCTTACATGCTTATGCTTGCGTAGCATATATCTTTCATGTTTGGTGCAGATGTTTGGGCCTTGTACTTTTCACTCCCTCCAGCCCCCTGGCTTTCTCTGTCTTTCTACCTTTCCTCTCTCTGGTCATTCCTAATGGCATTGGTATTTACTTTTTTACTGTTGTTCCCCACCATATACTAGCATCTTATTTGGGGGCTCCTGACATCTTGGGCAAGAAAAACTGATGTAATGGCTTCTGCTGCCTGTTTTATACCCCTGACGACCTGATGTCATGGAAGAAGCGACAACATCCGATGCAGTAATCCTAAGACTCTGGTATTCGGGCCGACTGAGGGCTACCTGCAGCCAGATAACCCAAGTGTGATGATTGCAATAGTGAATACACTCGAACATCTACATTTATGTTAAGTGTACACAACTGTACTTTTTTTGAGTTAGTTTAGCTTATTGGGGTTAGCCTTTAGTCTGTGGTGAGCTTCTTGTTTACCAGACTCTGGCATTCTTGCATTTTTTTTTTCTGAGTGTAAAAGAATGGTCTTCCGGCTTTTCCCGGTTAGGTATAGTCACAGCAGAACTCCGGTCCACTAAATGATTGATAGTGGATTTTTATGGTGCTGTGTTGCCAGTCCGACGCCCACCTTCAAAGAAGGCGCACCCATTCACGCACGCACCTGCATGTCTTTAACATCACTCAACCGCGGAGAGGACATGCAGACTCCACACAGAAGGTGCTCCAGCCGAGAATCAAATGGGATAACCTCTTGCTGTGAGGTGACAACACTAACCGCTGCACCACCGCGGCAAAATGTTTTGTATAGTGAGTTTTCAGTGTGTGTTGCATATGTACCCTGTAGTGCAGTAGGTAGATAAGTGTGGGTGTTTGGTGTACCTTTTTCCTGCTTTTGATTATTGATTGCCTTGTTCTCCTTCTCTTTTGCATTATGGATAAAGAGAAAGGTTTTATTAAAATGCGTGGCATATGGACACAAATTCCCTTAAAGATTTGCCCAATCACTGCATCGTCGAGGCGCACCACAACACAGTGCAGTGCTTGCTGGATTTGGTACCCAGACACAGAACGAGCACCAAGAAAAGTTAGTGGTGAAGAGCTTAGTGCCTGAGGAGATTTTTCTGCTTCAGCTTTTTGCCCTATTTAGAAGATTGACAAGTGAAATGAGTCTGGATAAGGACAGCTCAAAGAACCCAGAGATTCAGGAAAAGGACAGGAGGGGACTGCAAACGAATGGCTGCCACTCACTCAGATCAGCCTGATTCCAAAGATCCATATGCCTTCAGCTCCTGCTGCTGCTTCAGTTCAGTATGGTGCTAGCTTTGGGGAAAATCTGTCCCCCCAGTTCCTTATTGATGAAGGGGATGGGGGCGATGCTTGTAACATCACCTTTTCCCCAGTTGTCCTGAGAGAATTTTTGTCTGGATCTTTCCATTCTCCACCTGAGGTCCACGACTGTCTGGTTCGTATCATATCATCGGATCCTAGCACTGGCAGATTGCTTTTAAAGCCATCGGGTTTGGCCTCGTCTGCTCAGTTAGCCCGCTCAGTGGGGAGTCTTTGACTTAACATTTTTGCAGCAGGTGATAAGCTTCTCCTTGCAGGCCCAGCATCAACTACAGCTCCATCATGCCACCTTGGTTCCAGGACCTGGGGATTTGGCCCTACCAGATGTTCTTCGTGTTTCACTGTTGCAGTCATTACACTTGGGTTATCCTGCTGGCAGGCTACCCTCAGTCAGCCTGAATTCCAAAGTCTAGGTCCAGCGTCAGTTGCGATCGCCTCTTCTCTGACGTCAGTGCGCTAGGGGTGTAAAAGATGCAACAGATGCCATTTTCTTCAGTCTTTCTTGCCACATGGTGCCCGAAGCATAAGCCGTTCGCAAGTGCCGGTCGGCCGACTCCTGAGATTTTCGTGTTGGAATTTCAGATTCTAAGTCCACGAGTGGAAATTGGATCCGCAAGTCTTCAGCATGATAACAAGGAAATGGGGATTCCCGGATATAGATCTATTTGCCTCTCCTCACAACTACCAACTAAAAAGATTCTGCACATGGACTTATCACAGACAAGCATGGAAGGTGGACGCCCTATCTTTCAGCTGGAAAAACTTAGCAGTATATGCCTTTCCTCCACTGCCTCTCCTCCCCAAGGTATTCCTAAAGGTCAGACAAGAGAAGCCAAAGATGATACTGATTGCCCCAGACTGGCCCCGCCAGCACTGGTATCCAATCCTAAGGAACTTGTCTCAATGCCTGGCTTGGACCTTGCCTCATATACCTCCTCTACTATCCCAACAAAACAATCAGATCCTGCACAGCCAACTAAAGACCTTAAATCTGGCAGCATGGCGGATAATGTAGTGATACAAAAGACGCCTTTCACTAAAGCTGTAATGGATGTCATTTTGGAGGCCAGAAGGCCTAGTACCAGAAAATCTTACCCTGGAAAATGGAAGAGATTCTGTGCTTGGAACCAGGCGCAAGGAATAGAGACAGCTGTACCAAATATTCCTCAGATTTTGCAATACTTAACTGAGATGCTGGACAAAGGCCTATCCTTTTCATAAATTAAAATTCATGCCTCTGCCATTTCGGCTCATTACAATACAGAGCCACCAATCTTTTCTCATCCCTTGTTAAGGCAGTACCTCAGAGGAGCCAAAAACCTAAGGCCTCCAAGGAGATCACCAGTACCTGCATGGGACCTCAATTATGTTTTGGAAAAACTCAACCTGCCTCCTTTTGAGACAGCCGCTACAGCTGATATAAAGTTTTTATCTTGGAAAACAGCTCTACTCCTAGCAATAACTTCTGCAAGACGAGTCTCAGAGCTATAGGCACTCATGGCTGTGGAACCTTTTATCATTTTTTTTTATCCAGACAGGGTTTCTCTGAGGACAAACCCGACATTTATGCCTAAGGTAGTGTCCAGTGTGGCCCTTAACCAAACTATTTATCTGCCTACTTTTTATCCAAACCCACAGAATAAGGGGGAGAGAATTCTGCATTCTTTGGACATGCACAGACAGCTACGCTTCTACTTGAACAGAACCAAAGCTTTCAGAAAGGCCGAGCAACTACTAGTGGCATACGCTGCAGGATCACAAGGAAAAGCTATCTCAAAGCAGACTATTTCAAAGTGGATGGGCGACTGCATTCGTTTCTGCTGTTCACAACATGGCAAGCCAGTGCCTAAGGGCATTAGGCCACATTCATCCAGAGCAGCAGCCACTTCAGCAGCCTTCCTCAGGGGAGTACCAACCAAAGACATTTTAGAGGCTGCTACCTGGAGTTCAGTGCACACCTTTACAAAGCACTATCATTTACCACTCTACTCTAAATCCAGGGCAGGCTTTGCCACTGCAGTTCTGCAGGGCCTCATAGCCGCTCCTAATGCTATTTAGCTCCAACCTCCCAACCATAGCTTTGGGATTCAGCCCAAGTGTAATGACTGCAACAATGAAACACAAAGAACATAGTACAGTTGCGTACACTTACCGTAAATGTAGATGTTAGAGTGTATTCACTGTTGCAGTCCAGGTTACCCACCCACCATCCCCCATATCTTTGCTGCAACTTATCTGCACTTCTCTAATCTATACAACCTATGTGTTGTATTTGCTTGTAGATGAAGGTATATATTTTGGTGCATGCATGTTTTATTGGCATATTTTTAGCCTACCCTTTTGGGGGCACCTGACATCTGGGGCAAGAAAAACTGAAGAAAATGGCGTCTGCTGCATCTTTTATACCCCTGGCACACTGACGTCAGGGAAGAGGCGACAGCAGCCGACGCCGGACCTAGACTTTGGATTTCAGGCCGACTGAGGGTAGCCTGCCAGCAGGATAACCTAAGTGTAATGACTGCAACAGGGAATACACTCTAACATCTGCATTTGTGGTAAGTGTACACAACTGTACTTTTCTTTCTTTCCTCAGGCCCTTTGGCTGTGGGGCTTGTGGATCCAGTTGCATGATCACCCAGCTCAGCTCTGACAGTTTCGCTTCTTTAAGCTCCAGCCCCTGCCTTGATGGTGGTTGGTCACAGTTGCAGTAAACTTTGCAATCTGGGTTGTATCCTGCCCCTTTCATCACACATTTTGATGACCTGTGCAGCAGCAGAGCCAAACACTAAATCTGAATCCAACAAAGAATTCAAACTCTGATGGCTAACATCTGGGAGGTTCTGAGAGTGCAGCTGTGCAAACCTTTTTTAAAATGGTACCAGGGGCCATAGCAGTCATACATACATTGCAAACAGTGGGTCGTGTGACCTGTGCAGTAGAAGAAACTAAATTATTTAAAGCAGATTTTTCTTTACAAGAAACTGCAGGTAAAATGTTCCTCGTACTTCCACAGTTTTAGAACAAACTTAACATACATGCCTGACATTTCAAAATTCTGAAAATCAAAGTTGCATAAATATACACGTTTTGATACCTACCACTTTTTCCATCCTTGTCAGAAAGAGTAGAATTAGAATGAACTAAGTGCTTAGCAGCCATGTGAACATTTAATGCTGTAGCTGCTGGGTAGGTTTTGGGCATAATGTACAAACATTTAATGCTGAAGAACTTTCTGTATTCAGCCTTTTTAGGTTCAGCTGGCTGACTGTCGGAAAATTTAGGCTGTAACACACACGTATCTTAAAGCAGACAGAACAGAGGAATGGGTGTGGGTTCTGGGAAATTTCTGTAACAACCCCTTAGTATTTTCTTAGGGACTGTGAAACCTCATTGTTCTCCTACTGAAAATAGTGGCACAGTCTATCAGTAGTCTCAGAGGGGGACAAAACCCCCACAGGGGAGAGTCAAGACACTCATCTCACGTGAGTGTGAATCGAAAATCTGAGGGGGAAAAATGTAATCATTCCTTCATCTTCCTGTTCAGCTGCAGAATCTTTAGTATGTTAAGGAAAAGAGGAATCCTTTTTTCATTTGTCAGCAAATACTTTACAAGAAAGGTAAGTACCTGAAATAAACCCCAATCTAGACCCAGTGACCTACTCCTTATCCGAAGGAACTTGGAGGATTAAATATGTGCTTGGTGTTTTTTTCTTTTTGACAGACAGGAAAAATGGGGCCATTCATGTTACTAGTGGCAGCATCGGTTTCCCAAGAATGGGGACAGCATTTTTTTCCCTTTCCCAAGACAGACAGTGTGGCTCTCCCTTGTCAACTGAAAGGACCCCGTAATTGCAGAGGACATGGCCAAGCTCTGGTCCATAGTGTCTGTAGATGGTGCACAAGAGGGGTAAAATGAGTGGTATGAGATGCATCAAGCTGCTGTGGCTGTTTACTTAACTTTTTCTTTTTGTAGCTGGAAGAATGACCATCTGCTGAACCAGTAATCTGTTCCATGGTCAAGCCAAAAATTGTGGCTCTTTCCTGGGGAAGTCTAGCAGCAGTTATTGGTAAACGCTACCAGTCAGTAATAGTTACTTTTCTGACTGAAAAAAAGCACTTTAAAACACTATGCCAGCACCACAAAAAAAAAAAAAGAATAGGAAAACTATTTTTCAACAAAAAAAAAATTTCAGTGCTCCATGTAAAAGTATGATCTGATGTATCAAGTTTTGTTTTTTCCTCACATATGGGTTTGGATCCATCCCCTTGGGTCTGACTTGGCTGTTGCAAAAGCTTGTAGCAACCAAAAAAACTCTCAAGCACTCCACCCTACCCATAGTGCCACCTCAGATCTTGTTTGCTGCTTCACAAAGACGTGGTCCTTCCAGCTAGCTCTCGGGCAGTTGTGTAAAAAAAAAAAAAAACTTTTCTGTCTGTCAATTTTTCTCTCAAACTTAATTTTTAGATAATTAAACATCTTATCTTTCCCTTTATTCTTGTAATTCTACCTTCTGATTAGTACTGAGGTACTACTAAACTATCATTAGTAGTCCGTACTCCCTCTTTTCTGTGATTCCTCTCTCCTGTACTGCAGTACGTCTTAACTACTATTGCTTAGTAGTTACTTCTGTTTTTTTTCCAGTTTGTCTGTTTAACACTATAAAAAAAGGTCTTCTGCTCTGAAGTTGCCATTGGAGCTTTCACCGAAAGTGGCTAAACAGTCAGATCCTAAGACCTTCTCAGATCCGACAACTTCCGGGACTTCCCCATCTGATGCAACCGCTTCAGATCCGAGCCTGCCCACCCTGAAGGGTAGGTCAGATAGGTTGTTGGATCCTATGAGGAGTCTTTTCAAACCTATTCAGTCTTTACCTAGGACTTCGTACTCTTCTTCCATTGACCCAGTACCATTAAGAGTACCACCTTCTTTCCTGGAGAGACTGAAGTCGCCATCGGCGTAGTCGATGCACGCAACCAGAAACCTCACAGAAGATGAAGTGGAGAAGGATGGTCAAGAAGATCCTCTGGTCCGAAGGCTTTGCAAGGTCCCGTTTGGCTCCTACCCCTAAGGGTCATGATTTTCGAATCTCATATTCCCCTCTTCAAATTCTTCCTCTGAATTCCGTGGAAGTTACGGAGCCAAGGACATTTTCTTCCTTGACTCAGACCTCTGCTTTGAGTTCCTCTGGTCATTTGGAGCTGGGAGGGGGGACACTTGGGATCATGGTGACCCAGTCAGATCTGAGACTATGGGGTTGACTCTGAAGTTTTCAGAGTCATCCCCATTTCTCGGAGCCTCTGTTCCAGATCTGTACAGTCCTGGCTTCGCCCTCGGGAGCACTGTCCTCTGGATTTGGGGATGCCCAGATTCATAGGCACGACCTTTTGGATTAGGGATCCTTCACTTCTTGGGGTCAGTCAGCTTTCGAGGCTTTGGAGAGGGCTATGTCTGCCTCGGCAGCACAGGCAGTATCTCCCCCTTCGGATCCACAGCATTCTGCCATGCAGATCCCACACCCAGTGTCTCGACCAGACCTCCTACAGAGAATAGCGGGTCCAGAATCCCCAGGGTAGTCAAGAGGTTCCACCTTTTCTGGTACTTCACCAGAACTCCCCACCGAGGATACTGAACTCTAGGAAGGTGTGGTATCCCCATGGTCACCTCCAGATGATGTTTCCTTTGGGGACCTCCTAAGGCTCTTGAAACAAGTGGCTTGAAGCCCAGCAATCCCTCATCAGAGGAGTCTGTGTACCTGATGGCTTTTGGATTTCGACCATCTACCTCCTGGGAGACCCCACCCACTAGCTCATTGAGTTGATCTCTCAGCAGGCATGGGAGGCTCCAGAATACATTTAATCTACCCTCCCCCCACCCCACCCCACCCCAAGAGCAGATAAAATATCCCCAAACGATAAAAAAAACTTTTGTCGAAGGGTGTTAAGTAGATGCCATGGTTGCGGCAGTGGCCATGGAAAAAGAACTGGTGGAAGAAAGTTCTACTATTTATCCTCCTAATAAGGATTCCAGGTTGATTGATATGGGAAGCATGTTTTTTCTTCAGCAACCTTGAGGTCCCTGAATTATCTTTCCCATTTTTCCAGATTGCAGAGGGATCTGATCAAAGAGCTGTCAGATACTCTCAGGAGCTGTGTCTGAAGAGGTGTTACCTCCCAGCTAGCCACTGTGCATGCTGTTGCAAACACATACATGAGGCTCATTTCGCATGCAACCGAAGAGGTGAGTAGAGGTTCAGGTATCTCTATGAGGAGGCAAGGCTGGATGTGCTTGTGTGACTTTGCTGAGCCCTTTAAATCTTCATTTGTCAAATCACCATTTGACAGCACTTCCCTATTTGCCCCAAAAATCAGAGGTACACTGTCCAGGTGCAAGAAAGATGGGGACATCCTTTCTTCCATGGGCGTTGGGTTTTCCACTCCCCAGAGGTCATATTAATAGAGGAGCAGTGGAAAGATGTTCAGAAAATCACAAGGGTCTTTTCATCAAGCACATGGTGAAAGTTTCTTCTGGGGCGTAGGTGGGGAACAGTGATGTAAGGACACCTCCCTCATGATAGAGGGGCTCGTCACCATCAAGAATCCAGAGATGTATCCTTTAGGAAACACTTCCAGTGCTCCTGAATGGAGGTACAATTGCTCTTCTCTGGAGGCAATTGGGGGGCCATCTGCCCCTGCACCAGAGAGCTTGGCTGAACATAAATAACAAATGGATGCAGAGGATAATATCCAAAAGGTACTATATACCCTTTTCCCATCCATCACTCCAAAGCAGCAAACAACTATTCAGATAAAAAAGCTGCTGGGCAAGAGTCATTCAAGAGGTCCTGCCAGACCAGAGAGGAGTCAATACTTGGAGTTCTTTGTTGTACCAAAAAAGACAGGGGACTGGAAACCAGTTTTGGATCTTGGCAGACCAGTTCAGTTCAGCAGAGCAAGATGTTCTTCGTGTTTCACTGTTGCAGTCCTCACACTTGGGTTATCCTGCCAGGGGTAGCCCACAGTCGGCCCGAATACCAGAGGCTTAGTATTTCTGCGTCAGTTGCTGTCGCCTCAAGATTGACGTCAGGTTGTCAGAGGTATAAAAACAGGCAGCCGACACCATTGCATCAGTCTTTCTTGCCGAGGAGCCTGAAGCAGAAGCAGTTCATACGAGTGTCAGTCGGCCGCTAGCTGAGTTTTCGTTTCCGAAATTGAATCATCTTGAAGTCTTTTAAAGCTAAGTACCCCATTGGGGATCCTTTTTCCTTGCTCTAACCGATGTCAGAAAAAGTTGTCTCACCTGTGGAAAGCCAATACACTGAGATTTCCATTCTTACTGCATCACCTGTTTAGGCCCAGACCATGACGTACCTTGCTGTCTGTTTTGTGCTTTGTTCAACACCCAAACTATTCGTTGACTAGCCCTTATTGTAGGTAAATACTTTCGTTCTCGATCTCAGAATTTCTAAATGGCTTCGGTAAGCCGTCCGACAACCGATCTTTCCAAAAAAGTAAGGATACAGACAAGACCGCACGGGTCCAAAACTGCCGACGATGCTTCCGTTAAGCTAGTCACCAGTTCGCCGGTACTCAGCGAGGCGCTTTCGCAGCCCATGATTCCTGCTTCGATGGATTCGCAGGCCACTACCGAGACCTGTTCAGAGTTCAGTATGCCGCGAGACTCCTCTTTGACCAAAGAACCTGCGGATGTCTCTACCTTGGATGGGTCCGGAGCCGCTGTGCAGGCACCGGCTTCTGAGGAAGTTCTTCGCACTACCGATATTTGACACAAACCGACTTCTTTCGCATCTTCAGTTCTTTCTAAAACTACCAATTTTCTAAGGCTACGAGTACGAGCTACGTGTAAAAAACGACTACCCAAACTCAAACGCCTTTTTCCTTGCCACAATCTCAGATGCTTAAAATGTCAGATGACCTGATCATGCTGATTAGGGGAAGCCAGCATTACCCTGCTAAAAGAAAGAGTTGTCCCCAGCAGCTTTGTCTGACCAGGAGTCCGATTCTGAGGTTTCTGAATATGAAGACATGCCCTTGTCTGCCTATGAGGATTCAGATGCAGAGGAATCCGTTCCTTCTACCTCCCCTCCAGAGGACTTTTCTTTTGGTGAAACCCTACATGCTTTGAGAGAGCATTTCCTTTGGGAATGCCAGGATTACCCTCCGTCCAAAATGAGACCCTGGGAATTGTTAGATTTACCACAGCACAGACCCTTAGCTATCCCTCCTGTACTGGATGTTGTGGATGATGTCTTTATGGAGTCCAGTCTAACTCCTTATACTTTACCCCCTGCTCCAAGGAAACCTGACTGGTACTACAGAGTCCCTGACTCACACAAATTTCTCTTCAAAAATTCTACTGCTGACCCAGAGGTCATATCCCAAGGACCTAAAGGAATAAAAGCAACTACAGCTAGGAATCCCACCCCCTCGGACAGGGATTCCCAAGCTTTTGACAGATGGAGTAAAAAAGTATACACATCTGCAACTTTCGCCATTAGAGCATTGAATTTTCAGTTCCACATGCTGAAATATCAGCAACATACTATGCAACTTATTAAGCAAAAATTATCTACCTTTCCTGACTGTACAGAAAATAAAGAATTACAGGAGCTTATGCATTCTGCAAGCCAAGTCAGCAGGCATACCCTGCAATGTGGGTTTGAATCCCTAGAAGCATCTTGCAGGGCAGCGGTCACAGATTCTGTACTTAGAAGGCATGCCTGGCTTAAGGAGCAGACCTTGCCAGATCAAATTATTGGATGCTCCTCTGAACAAGGACAATCTGTTTGGTACCAGAACAGAAGAGGTTTTAAAAAAGATGGAAAAAAGGCCAAGTCTATGCAGACAGTCAAAGATTTTTGCAAGTGCAGCCTCCAAGATTCAGTAGGCATTGCCCCTCGAAACATTGGTCCTTTTCAGCCCCCTCAAGGTCATCTCAAACTAGACGCAGGGGAAACTGACCCCCCCCCCCCAGATTATAGTCTCAAGGTATGCAGAGATCTAAGCAATGGAGTACCTCCACTTCTAAAGCAGGGAGTGCTAAGCCACCCCTATATGGAAAGAATTCACAATGACTTCTCAACTCCACTCCTCACCTCTGCCCAATTGCTCGTGCCCCTAGGAGGGAAGCTTGCCCACCATGCAAAAAACTGGACCTCCATCACCAATGATCGATGGGTCCTAAACATAGTATCTCAGGGGTACAAATTTTATTTCCACACACTGCCAACCCCAGAAGGGTTCCCAGACCTTCCTCCAAACCAGTGGGCAGAGGCACAAAGCCAAGTTCAGTCCCTGCTCTCCATAAGGGCAATTCAGCTTGTTCCTGCAAAACTGATAGGCCAAGGTTTTTATTCCAGACTTGTCCTGGTACCCAGAAAAGAGGGCACCTGACACCCAATCTTAGATCTATACATTCTGAACACCTTCCTGGTGGTACCAAAATTCAAAATGCTCACCCTACAGCAGCTTCTCCTTATGCTGTCCAGGGATGCCTGGTTAGCCACCGTAGACCTAAAGGAAGCCTATCTGTACATAGGAAATATCTATGTTTCAGGGCAGGATCTATGCATTATCAGTTCTCTGCACTTATCTTTGGCTTGTCTACTGCTCCCAGAGTTTTCCCAAAATGGCTGGCTCCAGCCATTGCCTATTGCAAACAGAGAAAGATTCAAATATACCCTTACTTGGACAATTTCCTGATTCAGGCAGACAGTCAGGAAAAGCTGTTGCAGCACCTGACATTTGTAAAGGACCTTCTAACCTCCCTGGGGTACACTATCCATGAAAAGAAATCCAAACTAGTCCCCAGTCAAAAACGTGTATTCCTGGGTGCAAGCTTGGACACAGCATCCCAGATGGCATTCCTTACTCCAGAAAAACAAGCCTGACAGGCTACTTCGCTCAGATGGCCACCAGAACCTAGCTATCCACAAGGAAAATCCTGCAGGCTCTAGGGTTCATGGCCTCCTGCATTCTACTAATTCCGTATGCCAGACTGCATATGAGGGAACTTCAGTGGTACTTAAGTCTTTGGTGCCAACATTCTCAGGACCTGGAAACTGTCATACCTATAATACCTTGTCTCAGGACAGAGTTTCTTAGGTGGGCAGCAGCATGCAACCACAACAAGGCACTTCCCTTTACACAATCCCCCCCCCCCACACTGCTTAGACCTTAACCACAGAGGCATCAGACTTATGCCTGGGGTGCACATCTGGATGGCGGGTGCATTCAGGGCCACTGGAGCCCAAACCAAATTCATCTGCACATTAACCAAAAAGAGATGCTAGCTGTTCAGCATGCTCTGACCGCTTTCAAATCCCTACTCTCACTGGGGCCCCTTCTAATAAAAAACAACAACACCACAGTGATGTGGTACATCAGCAAGCAGTGGGGAACCCACCCTGCAGGCTAGCCATGACCCTGTGGAACACTGCCTCAGCTATGCATATTCACCTGCAAGCTCAGTTCCTGCCAGGCAAACAAAACTCTCTGGTAGACAACTTAAGCAGAAATCTTCTAGACCCACATGAGTGGCAATTAGGCCACAACACCTTCAGCCTTCTGACCCAGAAATGAGGTACCCAGAAGGTGGACCTGTTTGCCTCCCCCTACAATCACCAGCTCAGCATATTCTGCACCAGGGTACCTCACAGCAAGGCCTGGAAAGTGGATGCCTTATCCTTCCAGTGGGCAAAGCTCTCAATCTATGCATTTCCCCCTCTGCCTCTTCTTACAAGAATACTACTCAAGATGAGACAGGAAAGACAAAGGACAATCCTGATTGCCCCAGACTGGCCACGCCAACACTGGTACCCACTACTGTGCAATCTGTCACTGGTGCCACCATGGCACCTACCCCAGATTCCAACCCTCCTCACTTAGCATGAGGGGCAGATCTTGCACCCGCAAATGCAAACCCTGAACCTTGCAGCCTGGCTTATTCCTTGAATTTTCCTCCAGTGGCCAGCCTAAGCAAGCAGGTACTGGATGTCATTTGTGAAGCCAGAAGACCTAGTACAAGGAAATCCTATGCAGATAAGTGGAAAAGGTATTGTTCCTGGATTCGCTCTAAATGAGCGGATACAGCACAGACGTCATTACCTCTCATCCTGGATTACCTAGCAGACCTACTCCACAGATGCCTATCCTTCTCTTCCATTAAGATCCATGCCTCTGCCATCTCTGCTCATTACAGCACTGAGCCACATCTCTTCTCTCACCCTCTCATTAAACAGTTTCTGAGAGGGGCTAACAACTTGATGCCACCAAGAAGAGCCCCCACCCCTGTTGGGGACCTTAATTTTGTGTTGGAAAAGCTCACACTTACCCCCCCTCACCCCTCCTTGAGCCTGCAGGGTCAGCAGAGTTAAAATTCCTCTCTTGGAAAACAGCCTTGCTTCTGGCCATCACTTCAGCTAGAAGAGTGTCTGAGCTACAACCACTTAATGGCTGTGGAACCCTTCATTATTTTTCATGCTGACGGGGTCTCCCTCAGGACTAACCCTACTTTTATGTCTAAAGTGGTATGCAGTGTGGCTCTCAACCAATCTGTCCATTTACCCACCTAAAGGATCCTGCACTCTTTAGACGTGTACAGACATCTCAGATTCTACTTTGATAGGACGAAGCCCTTCAGCAAATATGACCAGCTACTAGTCAGCTTTGCACCAGGGGAAGAGGACAAGGCCATATCAAAACAAACCATCTCCAAATGGATAGCACACTGTATCCATTTCTGGTACAAACACCATGGGAAACCACGCATAGGGCAACTTCAACCTCTACAGCCTTTCTCAGAGGAGTCCCTACCAGGGACATTCTGGAAGCTGCTACTTGGAGTTTTGTTCATACCTTCACCAAGCATTACCTGCCTATCTTTTCCAAATCCAGGGCGAGTTTTGCAACAGCAGTCCTGCAGGGCATACTAGCCAGCCCCAACTCTTCTTGACTACCTCCACCCATTCTTCAGCTTTGGGAATCAACCCAAGTGTGATGACTGCAACAGTTAAACACGAAGAACATAGTTCAGTTGTGTACACTTACCATAAATGTAGATGTTAGTGTATTCACTGTTGCAGTCCTGGTTTCCCACCCTCCAACCCCCTTGTCTCTCTCTTACTCACTCCTTACAGGACTATTGTTATTTACTTTTTTACTGGTGGTGTTTTTCCATCATAACTTAGCTCCCTATTTCGAGGCTCCTGATATTTGGGGCAAGAAAAACTGAAGTAATGGCATCTGCTGCTTGATGATGTTCTTCGTTCCACATTGCTGCAGTCCTAACTATTGGGGTAGTCCGCTGTCCAGTCGGCCCGAATACCAGAGTATATGGCTGACGTCGGTCAGGGCGCATTAGACTGACGTCAGTACGTCGGGGTACTAATGCGCATGACCGACGTCATATCCTCAGTCTTTTTTGCCGCATGGTCCGATGCAGAAGCAGTTTTGCGAGTGCAGGTTGGCGTTCTGAAATTTTCTGAAGTCGGAGTTTCAGACCGAATCAGAGTTGGCTAAGTACCCGTTGGGGAACATTTTTTTCTTGCCTCAGTATTTAACCGGATGTCAGAAAAAGTGAATAACTGTATTTCTTGTGGGAAACAGATACCTCATAGGGATTACCATACCTTGTGTATACCTTGTTTTAGGGCCTGAGCACGACGTTGTTGGATGCCGCTCTTGTGCTAGGTTTAACAAACGCACTATTAAGAGAAGGTTAGACTGTGCCAGGTTAGTGTTTGGGAAACGTTGCAATTATAAAATGCCGTCGGATGCTCCGGCCCTTCGTCCAAGAAGCGCAAGGACAAAACAGCGAAGCCTAGGGTTGATGAACCGTAGTCCCGGACGTCGGTTCTTTAGAACTCAGTGGAGCCAGAGGTTTTGCCAGGAGTTTCTTTGGAGTCTCAGGCAGAGACTTTACTGTTACAGGATGTGCCTTCTCAGGAGGTAGGCCAGGCTGAGGGGCTTCTCAGGTAACTGTTCTTCCCTCTCTTCCCAAGGGAGTTAGAGCCTCTCCTTCTGTTTCCAAAACTTCTTTGAGAGGTAGGCCAAGCTTAGCTTCAGTGGGGGCTTCTCCTAGCACTTCAGGTTCTGTGCCTAAGAAACATATGCTTAAAATGGCAGAAGATTTGATTACTATGATTAGAGGTTCTATGCCCCCTCCTGATAAGAGGCCTAGGGTGGAACCTGAGTTTGATAGTTTTGAACAGTGTTCAGAGGCTTCTGAGTCTTCTGCGGAAGATTTGCAGGAGTATCCTCCTTATTCTGATTCTGATGTGGATGATTCCACTCCTACAGCTTCTCCTCCTGAGGATTTCTCATTTTCAGAGACTCTGCATTCCATGAGGGAGCACTTTAAATGGGAAGGCCAGGATTACTCTGATTCCAGGAAAAGGCTTAGGGAATTCTTGTTTTACCCCAGCATAGGCCCTTAGCTATACCTCCTGTGTTGAATGTGGTGGAAGATGTTTTTGCAGAGGCTTCTCTGAACCCTGACTCTTTGCCTCCTGCTCCTGTTAAACCTGATAGGTACTATAGGGTGCCTGAAGCTCATAAGTATCTTTTAAGAGTCCTAGGGCAGACCCGAAACTGTTTCTCAGGGACCTAAAGGTGTTAAGGCCTCTGTGGTTAAAAACCCTGTTCCCACTGATAAAGAGGCAAGGGCTTTGGATAGATGGGGAAAGAAAGTGTATACTTCTTCCACTTTAGCCATGAGGCGTTGAATTGTCAGTTTCACATGCTAAAATATCAAAATTATCTCCTTTCACAACTGAAATCTAAGGTGGATGCTTTGGCGGAAGGTATTGAGTGTAAAGAGTTGCTGGATTTAGTTCATGTGTCTGAACAAGTGGGTAAGCATTCTTTGCAATGTGGTTTTGATGCTGTACAGGCCTCCTCGAGGGTGGCTGCCACTAGTTCTGTTCTTCAGGCATGCCTGGTTGAGGATCAGAATTTAGCTGAGCATGTTAAGACAAGGATTTTGGATGCTCCTTTACAGTCTGATGTGTTGTTTGGTTCGCCTGTGGAAGCAGTTTTAAAGAAAATGGAGGACAAAGCTAAGTCTATGCAAACTGTTAAAGATTTTTGCAGGTGCAGCCACCAAGTTTAGTAGAAATTGGCCTACTAAGGCATGGGAATATACTGCTTATGATTCCCAGTCTAGGGGTAGGTCTAGGCGTGGTAGGGGCAGAGCTCAAGGTTCTTTTAGGCCTAGAACAGGGAGTTCACCTGCTCAGACTTCTGGTGAGGGCAGGGGTCAGTCCTTTCGTAAACAGACCCAATGACCTGCCTTTTCAGCTGCCAGTAGATTCTCGTCTGGCAGCTCCTTTGGGAGGAAGACTGTCTCTTTTCAAAGAAAATTGGGATTTAATCACTCAAGACAGATGGGTGTTGGATATCATTCACCACGGTTACAGGTTTTATTTCCATACATTGCCCCCTTTCAAAGGCATGCCAGACGTTCCTCCTCCACAAAGGAAAGAGGCTGACAAGCAAATTTCTCTGTTACTCCAAATAGGGGCCATTCAGCCAGTCCCTGTATCAGAAAGGGGCCTAGGATTTTATTCTCGCCTGTTCCTAGTACCAAAGAAGGGGAACACGTGGAGACCAATTTTGGATTTATCTATCCTCAGCACTTATCTGGACATTCCAAAGTTCAAGATGTTGACGTTACAACAGCTTTTACCTCTGCTGGGCAAAGATCACTGGATGGTAACTTTAGATCTCAAGGAAGCTTACCTTCATGTGCCTATAAGACTAAGTTGCAGGAAGTATCTGCGTTTCGAGCTGGAAATTCTCATTATCAGTTCTCTGCATTGCCCTTTGGCTTATCTACTGCCCAGAGTATTCACAAAGGTTCTGGCTCCAGTGATAGCTTACTTCAGGCTAAAAGGAATTCAAATCTATCCTTACTTGGCGACTGCCTGATTCTGGCTCAAGAAAAGGAAGACCTTCTACAGCATCTGGCATATGTTATAGCAGTGCTAAGATGCCTAGGGTATTCTGTGAGCGAAATAAAGTCCACTCTAGTACCCTCTCAAGACATGTGCTTTCTGGGTGTGAGACTGAATACAGCAGCCCAGATGGCCTTTTTAACCCCGGACAAACAAAAGAGTCTATCCCTTTACTTCCATCAACTATCTCATCAGTCCGTGCTGACTGCAAGGACAGTCCTTCAAGCATTAGGGTTCATGGCATCTTGTATTCTGGTGCTTCCCAATGCCAAACTGCATATGAGGAAGCTGCAATGGTATCTCAAGAATGTATGGACACAGCACTGCCAGGATTTGGACACTGTCATTCAATTAATACCTTGCCTTCAAAAAGAATTTTTGTGGTGGGCTCAGGAATGTCACCTAAACAAGGGACTCTCTGTGACCCGGCCAGAGGCGAGTCAGATTTTAACGACAGATGCCTCGGACATTGCTTGGGAGCTCATCTAAATGGAAAGTGGATACAAGACAAGTGGCCTGCCAGACTACAGCATCTACATATCAACATGAAGGAGATGTTAGCAGTCCAGTTTGCATTAATGGCTTTCAAGGAGTTACTTCTTCCAGGGCAGGTGTTGATTCTAACAGACAACACAACTGTCATGTGGTACATCAACAAACAAGGGGAACACATTCTTATCCTCTATGCAGGCAAGCAATGATTTTATGGGAGACTGCGCTCAGCTTGCAACTAACTCTTCAGGCAAGGTTTCTGCCGGAGCACAGAACTCCTTAGCAGATGTGTTAAGCAGACAAATCATGGATCCCCACGAGTGGAAACTGGATCTTCATGTATTTCAGAAATTGACAGTGTCATGGGGAACTCCAGACATAGATCTGTTCGCTTCTCCACTAAACCACCAGCTGCCAAAGTTTTGCACAAAGGGGTTTCATCACACAGCTTGGAAAGTGGATGCTCTTTCTTTCAGTTGGAAAAATCTTCATGTGTATGCCTTTCCACCTCTGCCTCTTCTTCCAAAGGTGCTCTTAAAGGTCAGACAAGACAAGCCAAGGATGATTTTAATAGCTCCAGATTGGCCTCGGCAACACTGGTACCCACTACTCAGGAGTCTGGTAAGGAAGCCTCCATGGCCTTTACCTTTGATTCCACATCTGTTATCTCAGAAGGACGGTCATCTGCTCAATGTCAAGCTTCACTCACTTCATCTAACAGCCTGGCATATTCTGTGTTGAAACACAGCAGGTCTAAAACTTCCTCAACAAGTTTTAAATGTGATTATGGAAGCTAGAAGACCTAGTACAAGGAAAGTGTACGCAGAAAAATGGAAGAGGTTTTTATTTTGGAGTACAGCAAAGAATTTGGAGATTTCTGAGCCTAATTTGAATGTGGCTCTTCAATATCTTACTGAGTTATTGGACAAAGGTTTGTCCTTCTCTTCCATTAAGATTCATGCTGCAGCAATTTCAGCTCACTATGATTGTGACCCACCATTGTTTTCGCATCCTTTGTTCAAGCAGTTTCTTAGAGGGGCAAAGAATATAAGACCCCACGTGAGCTCCTACTCCTGCTTGGGATCTCAATTTTGTGTTGGAAAAACTTACTCTACAACCTTTTGAGCCTCGGCTACTGCTGAATTGAAATACTTGTCATGGAAGACTGCTTTTCTGTTGGCTATTACTTCTGCAAGAAGGGTGTCTGAGTTGCAGGCCCTTATGGCAGTAGAGCCCTTTTTGATTTTCCATAAGGATAGGGTATCATTACGTACTAATCCTTCCTTTATGCCTAAGGTGGTTTCTAGTGTGGCTTTAAACCAAACTATTCATTTGCCTACTTTTTATGCAGACCCCCAAAATAAAGGGGAAAAGATTTTGCACACTTTAGATGTACATAGGCAATTGCGTTATTATTTAAGCAGGACTAAGGATTTCAGGCAGTCTCAGCAGTTGTTTGTTTCTTTTGCTTTGAGTTCAGAGGGCAAGCCTGTGTCAAAACAAACTATTTCTAGGTGGATTGGGTTTTGCATTGCATTTTGTTATTCCCATCATGGCAAGGAGATTCCAGCTGGGATTAGGCCTCATTCCACTAGGGCTACTGCCACTTCAACAGCATTTCTAAGGGGTGGCAACTAAGGATATTTTGGAAGCAGCTACTTGGAGTTCAGTGCATACTTTCTCTAAGCATTATCACCTTCCTATCTACTCTAAGTCTAGGGCTGGTTTTGCCACAGCTGTTTTGCAAGGCATGTTGTCAGCTCCTGCTTCTTTATGATTTGCCAGCCTCCCTTACCTCTGCTTTGGGATTCTACCCAATAGTAAGGACTGCAGCAATGTGGAGCGAAGAACATAGTACAGTTTTGTACCTACCATAAATGTAGATGTTCGAGGATCCCCATTGCTGCAGTCCAATTACCCTCCCTCCTTCCCCTCTGTGTTTAGGGGTGGTAGTCAAGGTGAGGTTACATGCTTATATTTTTGTATATATTCTTGTATATATTGTACATATTTTTGTTGCAGGTATATTGGGCCTTGTCTTTTAGGGTCTTCTGACATCTGGGGCAAGAAAAGACTGAGGATATGGCGCGCCGGTCATGCGCATTAGTACCCTGACGTACTGACGTCAGTCTAATGCGCCCTGACCGACGTCAGCCTTATACTCTGGTATTCGGGCCGACTGGACGCGGACTATACCCAATAGTAAGGACTGCAGCAATGGGGATCCTCGAACATTTACATTTATGGTAGGTACAAAACTGTACTTTTCATCACTGCTTGATTCAGACATATACATTACCCTGTGTTTCAGTACTATGTTTGAGTGCATTGTTTTGGAGTGTGGAATCACTGCTAATCTTTCAATACAAGTATCTGCTTTGGAAGTTTTCTCCAGGAGTCTGTTGCTGAGAGGATGAGAGACATGCTTACAGCTGTACAACTAAGACAAACTAGATAAAGCAATAGTAAGAAAAAGTACTAGGTCACATCAGAGGATTGGGGGGTCATTGTTAAGAAACTGAGAACTGTTGTAAAATTTATCATTAAATACAATAAGTTCAGGTTGTACTGTTTTCGGGGTCTAGTCTTACCCCTGACTCCTTATCTCCAGCTCCTGTTAAGCCTGACAGATATTACAGGGTTCCTGACTCTCATAAATTACTTTTTAAAAACCCTGCTGCAGACCCAGAATCTATTTCACAGGGTCCCATAGGAGTTGAGGCTTCCGCTGCAAAAAACCCTACCCCATCTGACAGAGATTCTAGGGCACTGGATAGATGGGGAAAAAAGGTTTACACATCTGCTACCTTGGCTATAAGAGCCTTAAACTGTCAGTTTCATATTCTCAAATATCAGCAACATGTCATGGCATTGCTTAAACAGAAAATGTTAAACTCTGAATGTGCAGAAAACATGGAAATGCAGGATTTATTGCATGCAGCTGAACAAGTTGGAAAGCGTACTTTGCAATTCTTTGGAGGCCTCCTGCAGGGCCGCAGTTACGGGTTCTGTAATTAGGAGGCATGCTTGGTTAAAGGAACAAAATCTGCCTGATCATGTCAAAGTTAAATTGTTAGATGCACCTTTACAGCATGATACTTTGTTTGGTGTTAAGGCAGAGGAGGTGTTAAAGAAAATGGAGGACAAAGCTAAATCTATGCAAACGGTCAAAGATTTTTTACAGTTAGTCACCTAGGTTTAGTAGACACTGGCCAGCAAAGAATTGGTCCTTTCCTGTGTCACAGACCTCAAAGGGGCAGATCCCAGGCGCAAGATTCATACAGGTCAAAGCAATGGAGTGCTTCTACCTCCAAAGTTGAAGACAAATCACAACCATACAGGAAACGGTCCCAATGACTTCCCCCTGCCTGCACCAAGCACTTGTCTCCTGGCAGCACCCTTAGGGGGGGAAATTAGCACTTTTTCTCAAAATTGGCACATTATAACCCAGGACAAGTAGGTTCTAAGTATTGTGTCACAAGGCTACAAGTTCCATTTCCATACCCTGCCAGGCTGGCCAGATCTGCCAAAAAATCAATGGGTAGAGGCACAAAAACAAGTCTCATCCGTCATGGACATGGGGACCATTCAACAAGTACAAGAGCAGGGACAGGGATTTTACTCAAGACTGATGTTCATCGTGCATACAGCTGCAGTAATAACATATGGGTTCTCTGCCATCAGGCGGTCCCTCGGTCGGCCGAATTCCAAAGTCTAGGTCCGACGTCGGTTGTTGTCGCTTACTTTCCTGACGTCAGCGAGGCAGGAGTATATAAGACACAGCCGACTCCATTTTCTTCAGTCTTTTTTGCCGCACGGTGCCCGAAGCAGAAGCAGTTCGCAAGTGCCGGTCGGCCAGCTCCTGAATTTACGAAAAATTTGGAAACCGAAGTCTTCATTAAAGCTAAGTACCCCGTTGGGGAAACTTTTCTTGCCTCAGATCGATGTCAGAAAAAGTTAACAATTGTATTTCTTGTGGGAAGCAAATACCGCATAAGGATTTCCATTCCCTTTGCATACCTTGTTTAGGCCCAGACCACGACGTCTCGAGCTGCCGCTTTTGTGCTACTTTCAATAAACGCACTGTCAAGCGTCGGGCGGAGTTCGCCCAACATTTATTTGGTACAGCATTTGACTCCGACTACAGTTTTGTCCAAAAAACGCAAGGACAAGGACCGACACGCGAGGTCCGCGGTCTCCACCGACACCACGCCAAAACCGGCTACACGTGGTCCGGTTCTCAGCGAGACGCCTATGCAGTCCCTGACTACAGACACTTCTTTGGCGGGGTCTTCTGTACCCGAGACCGCAGGTACCTCGGCCCATACTCAGACTACAACCACCAAAGCCACTGTCAGCGTTGAGTCTCCTAATGTGGACAGGTCCACTTCCACCCATGGTGTCTTTAGACCCTCATCTTCATTTTCCATTAAGGCCTTTACTAAATCCAAATCAGCCAGGCATCCCAAGAGGCCTGTTGCACAGGACCCATCCACAGGCCCCATGCCTAAAAAACAGATGCTTAAAATGGCTGAGGATTTAATTACTCTTATCAGGGGTTCCCAACCCCCTCCTGACAAGAGGCCCAGAGTGGAGGAAGATTCTCCCTCTTCTGATCAGGGCTCCGTTATTTCAGAACACTCTGATGTAGAGGAACACTCTTACTCCCCTTTTGAAGATTCTGATGCAGAGCAATCCATTCCTTCTGTATCTCCTCCTGAGGATTATTCTTTTGGGGAAACCTTGCACACTTTGAGGGAACACTTCCATTGGGAAGGCCAAGACTTTTCTGATTCCAAGAAAAGACACAGGGAATTTCTTTTGTTACCTCAACACATACCTCTGGCGATACCTCCTGTCTTGGATGTACTTGATGTTTATTCGGAGGCTTGCCTTAATCCGGATTCCCTGCCTCCTGCCTCAGTCAAGCCTGATAGGTACTACAGAGTTCCTAACTCTCACCAGTTTCTTTTCAAAAGCCATGATGCTGACCCTGAAACCATTTCTCAAGGCCCCAAGGGAATGAAGGCCTCTACTGCTAAGAATCCACTACCTTCCGAAAGAGAGTCAAGATCCTTAGAAAGGTGGGGGAAAAAAGGTATATACCTCGGCCACCCTAGCCATGAGGGCATTAAATTGTCAGTTTCATATGCTTAAATATCAGCAGTTTCTGTTATCACAATTAAGAAATAAAATGTCTCAACGTGAACAACCAGATTTGAAGGAGTTGCAGGATATGATGCATAGTGCAGAACAAGTGGGTAAACACACTTTACAATGTGGTTATGATGCCCTAGAGGCCTCAAGTAGAGCTGCTGTTACAGGATCAGTCATTCGTAGGCATGCATGGCTTAGGGAACAAATCTTGCCTGATCATGTGAAAGCTAAATTACTAGATGCTCCTTTACAAAAGGATGTGCTATTTGGTACTAATGCTGAGGAGATACTACGGAAAATGGAAGAAAAAGCCAAATCTATGCAAACTGTCAAAGCTTTTCTACAGGTTCAACCACCACGTTTTAGCAGAAATTGGTCTTCTAAAAACTGGTCCTTTCCAGCCACGGACAGGCCCCAAAGAGGTAGATATAGGCGCACAAGGGGCAGAGGGCAATCACAAGGATCATATAGAGGCAGACAATGGCAAACTACAGCACCAAGAGGTGGCGAAAACAATGCACAGCAATACAGGAAAGAAACCCAATGACTTCCTCCTTTCCATGCCAAGCAAGTCTCAGCTGGCAGCACCCTTGGGAGGAAAACTGGCATTATTTACAAGAAATTGGCATATGGTCACAACAGACAAATGGATCCTGGACGTTATAAACAGAGGCTACAGATTTCATTTTCACACTGTCCAGAAATGAGAGGCATGCCAAACCTGCCACACAATCAAAGGGCAGAGGCACTTCTACAAATTTCAAAGCTCATAGACATGAAAGCTATTCAAGAGGTACCTACTCACGAACAAGGTCAAGGTTTTTATTCCAGGCTATTTCTGGTGCCAAGGAAAGGAACCGACTGGAGACCCATTTTGGACTTATCCATCCTAAACACATTCTTACTCGTATCAAAATTGAAGATGCTCACATTACAGCAGCTTCTTCCCATGCTGGGCAAGGGGTTTTGGCTGGTAACATTGGACCTCAAGGAGGCATACCTGCATGTCCCTATCAGACAAAGCTGCAGAAGATACCTCAGATTTCTTGCAGGTTCAATCCACTATCAATTCTCTGAATTGCCCTTTGGCTTATCTACTGCGCCCAGAGTATTCACGAAATGCCTGGCATCAGTAATTGCCTACTGCAGACTTCAAGGGATACAAATTTACCCTTATTTGGACGACTGCCTGATCCAAGCGGACAGCAAGCACACACTTCTGGAACATCTGGCTTATGCAACATGGTTACTGAATGCTCTGGGATACACAATCAACAAAGAGAAATCCAGGCTAACACCAGCTCAGAAAATAACCTTCCTGGGTGCCAACTTGGACACAAACACCCAGATGGCCTATCTTACGCCAGAAAAGCAGAGGCAACTAACTCAGTACTTCAAAATGCTAGCAAATTGTACCAGGCTTACTGCAAGGAAAATCCTGCAGGCTCTGGGCTTCATGGCATCTTGCATTCTTTTAATCCCATGTGCAAAGTTGCATATGAGGAAACTTCCGTGGTACCTAAAAAATCTATGGTCTCAACACAGCCGCAGTTTGGAAACAATAATACCAATAATTCCATGTTTGCAAAAGGAATTTCTATGGTGGGCTCAAGCATGTCAAACACAGGTCTCCCATTCTGCAAGCCTCAAGCAAATAGTCATCACAACAGACGCCTCGGATTACGCCTGGGGGGCGCACATGACAGACAGATGCATTCAGGGCAAATGGTCCCAAAAGGAAAACACCTTCACATCAATCAAAAAGAAATGCTAGCAGTGATAAATGCAATTACAGCTTTCAAGGACCTCCTGCATCCAGGACAATTATTGATAAGAACAGACAACACCACAGTTATGTGGTACATAAACAAACCAGGAGGAACACATTCATACCCTCTGTGCAGACTAGCCATGACACTTTGGAACTTGGCTCTGGAATGGCAAATCGAACTTCAAGCACAGTACTTGCCAGGTTTGGAAAATACGCTGGCAGACAATCTAAGCAGAAATATGACAGATCCACACGACTGGAAGTTGCATCCTCAAGTGTTTACAAAGATAATCCAAGCGTGGCGGAGGCCAGACATAGATCTCTTCGCCTCCCACAGGAATCATCAATTGGAAAAGTTTTGTTCAAGGACCTTTCATCCAAAGGCCTGGAGAGTGGACGCCCTTTCATTCAGCTGGACAGCATGGACAGTTTACGCTTTCCCACCTCTGCCTCTTCTGCCCAAGGTGCTCTTGAAAGCAAGAGCAGACAGACCAAAGATGATACTGATTGCTCCAGACTGGCCAAGACAACACTGGTACCCACTCCTGAGGAGCGTAACACATACCCCTCCCTGGTCCCTACCTCTAGTGCCTCTTCTGCTGACTCAGCACAACTACAAAACTCTTCACAGTCAGCTGAAAACACTCAATCTCGCTGCATGGAAAATTCCTTAACACCTCAACAGACCTTACTCTCCAAAGAGGTACAGGATGTCATTTTGGAGGCCAGAAGGCCATCTACTAGAAAGGCTTACTCAGCAAAATGGAAACTATTTTGCTCTTGGAATGAGAAAAAAGGCCAGGACCCTACAAAACTAAATTTGCCTCGGGTGTTACAGTATCTAGCTGAGCTGCTGAACAGTGGACTCTCATTTTCCTCCATAAAAATCCATGCCTCAGCCATTTCTGCAGAATTCAACACGGATCCACCCTTATTCTCTCACCCACTCTTAAGACAGTTCCTCAGAGGGGCTAAGAATATAAGACCACGAAGGAAACAACCAGTGCCAGCCTGGGATCTTAATTATATTCTAGAAAAATTAACATTGCCTCCCTTTGAACCAGCTGCTTCAACAGATTTGCAACATTTGTCCTGGAAAACAGCCTTCCTTCTGGCCATTACCTCAGCTCGTAGGGTTTCGGAACTACAAGCCCTCATGGCTGTGCAGCCCTTTCTCATTTTCCATCAGGACAGGGTTTCCCTTCGAACCAACCCATCATTTATGCCTAAGGTGGCATCTAGGGTAGCTTTAAATCAAGCCATACACTTGCCTACCTTTTACCCCAATCCTCAAAACAAAGGGGAAAGGCTGCTACACTCTTTAGACATCCATAGACAGCTACGTTATTACTTGGACAGAACAAAGCCTTTTAGGAAATCACATCATCTTTTTGTGTCCTATGCTGTAGGAGCTCAAGGGAAACCAGTGACCAAACAGACAGTTTCAAAATGGATAGGCCACTGCATACGGTTTTGTTACTCCTATCATGGAAAATCTGTCCCTACAGGCATCAGATCCCACTCCACCAGGGCCACAGCTACCTCTACAGCCTTCCTCAGAGGAGTTCCTACCAAAGATATTTTGGAGGCAGCCACTTGGAGTTCTGTGCATACCTTCACAAGACACTACCACCTGCCTTTATATTCCAAAACTAGAGCAGGCTTTGCTACTGCTGTGTTGCAGGGCATTCTGGCTCATCCCAGTTCTACCTAGTGCCTACCACCCTGTGCGTAGCTTTGGGATTCTACCCATATGTTATTACTGCAGCTGTATGCACGATGAACATAGTACAGTTTTGTACCTACCATAAATGTAGATGTTCGAGTGCTAATACAGCTGCAGTACATATTTCCCTTCCTCCAACCCCTCTTGGTAAAGGCTTAGGACCTAACCCCTCTTCATACAACCTGTTTGGGTTATCCTTCTATGGTATATTTGCTTGCAACTACTGTTTTTTGATTACATTGTATTGCATGTATATAAATATAATTTATGTATTGCCTTCCTACTGGGGGCACCTGACATCTGGGGCAAGAAAGACTGAAGAAAATGGCGTCGGCTGTGTCTTATATACTCCTGCCTCGCTGATGTCAGGAAAGGAAGCGACAACAACCGACGCCGGACCTAGACTTTGGAATTCGGCCGACCGAGGGGACCGCCTGACGGCAGAGAACCCATATGTTATTACTGCAGCTGTATTAGCACTCTAACATCTACATTTATGGTAGGTACAAAACTGTACTTTCTTGCTACCCAGAAAGGACAAGGCCTGGAGGCCAGTACTGGACCTAGCTATTCTGAACACATTCCTGGATATACCAAAATTCAAGATGTTGACTTTGCAGCAGCTTCTGCCCATGCTGGGCAAGAACACTTGGCTTGTGACTTTAGACCTAAAAGAGGCATACCTGCATGTCCCAATCAGACAAATATGCAGAAGATACCTCAGATTCAAGGCTGGCTCAATGCATTACCAATTCTCTGCTCTGCCCTTTGGCTTATCTACTGGTCCCAGGGTCTTTACAAAGTGCCTGGCACCAGTAATTGCATTCTGCAGACAGAGGAATACAAATATATCCTTACTTGTACGACTGTCTAATTCAAGCAGAGAATAAGGACATTTTTCTACGGCATCTGACTTTTGTGAAAAGACTTCTAACATGCCTAGGGTGCACAATAAAAGAAAAGAAATCAAAACTAGTACCCTCTCAAGAGATAATATTCTTGGGTGCAAGCTTGAAAACAACTGCCCAGATGGCTCCTCATGCCAGACAAACAAAGGCAACTGACTACCTATTTCAAAATGTTGGCAACAAAGGCCCAGTTATCTGCAAGAAAAATTCTGCAGGCTTTGGGCTTCATGGCATCCTACATCCTACTAATTCCATATGCAAGACTGCATATGAGGAAACTTCAATATACCTAAAAAGTGTTTGGACTCAACATTGCCACAGCCTGGAAACTATGGATGTTCATAGTGTTATACTGCTGCAGTCATCACACTTGGGTTATCCTGTCCTCCGGCGGTCCCGCAGTCGGCCGAATTCCAAAGTCTTGGTCCAGCGTCGGTTGTAGTCGCTTCTTCCCTGACGTCAGTGCGACAGGAGGATAAAAGAGGCATCAACGCCATTTTCTTCAGTCTTTCTTGCCGCACGGTGTCCGAAGCAGAAGCAGTTCGCAAGTGCCGGTCGGCTAGCTCCTGAGATTTTCTAATCGAATTTCAGCCCGAAGTCTTCTCTAAAGCTAAGTACCCCGTTGGGGAAACTTTTCTTGCCTCAGACCGATGTCAGACAAAGTTAATAATTGCATTTCTTGTGGGAAGCAAATACCTCATAAGGATTTTCATTCTTATTGTATTCCTTGCCTAGGCCCAGACCACGACGTCTCTGGTTGTCTGTTTTGTGCTAGGTTCAACAAACGTACAATCAAGCGTCGGGCAGATTTCGCCCGACATTATTTTGGCAGAAAATTTAACTATAGCATGTCGTCGGAGCAACCGACATCAGCAATGATTAAAAAACGCAAGGATAAAGACAGGCAGCCAAGACCAGATACCGAGGCCTCAGCAAGGCCTGCCAACGGTTCTCCGGTTTTCAGCAAGGCGCCTACGCAGCCCCTGACTACCGCTGAGTTGGAAATTCTGACGGCCTCCCAGACCGAATCCGCTGGGCCTCAGGAGCCTGTTCCTTCTCACCCCTCGGACGCCAACCCTGACGGTGATCCAGAGATTTTGGACAGGCCTTCGGTTTCTGAGGGTGTCTTCAAACCGACAACTATCTCCATTAAGTCTTATGCTAAACTTAAAGCCCCCTTAAAAGTTAGGAAACCTGGTCCACAGACACCCCCACAGGCCCCTATGCCTAAAAAACAGATGCTTAAGATGGCTGAGGATTTAATTACCCTTATCAAGGGTTCACAACCCCCTCCTGACAAAAGGCCTAGACTGGAGGAAGATTATCCTTCCTCTGATAAAGCATCCATTTAATCAGCTAACTCTGAGGACCAGGATTATTTCTTCCCTCCTTATGAAGACTCTGATGCTGAAGAGTCCGTTCCCTCTGTCTCCCCCCCTGAAGACTACTCTTTTGGGGAAACTTTACACACCATGAGGGAACACTTCCACTGGGAAGGCCAAGATTACTCTGACTCTAAGAAAAGACTCCGTGAGTTTCTTCTTCTCCCACAGCATAGACCCCTTGCAATTCCTCCAGTTTTAGACATTTTGGATGATGTTTACACCAAATCTAGTCTAAACCCAGATTCCTTACCTCCTGCACCAGCTAAACCAGACCGATACTACTACCGAGTTCCTGATTCTCATAAGTTTCTATATAAAAGCCCTCTTGCAGACCCCAAAACCATTTCCCAGGGTCCCAAAGGGGTTAAGGCCTCTACTGCTAAGAATCCACTCCCTTCTGAAAGGGATTCCAGAGCATTAGAAAGATGGGGGTACATCTGCCACTTTGGCCATGAGGGCCTTAAACTGCCAATTCCACATGCTAAAGTACCAGCAGTACTTGATTACACAGTTAAAGCAGAAAATGATCCCTCAGACAGATCAACCTGATTTCAAAGAGATGCAGGATTTGCTGCATGCAGCAGAACAGGTGGGAAAGCATACCTTACAGTGTGGTTTTGATTCATTGGAAACCTCATGTAGAGCAGCTGTCACAGGATCTGTAATACGTAGACATGCTTGGCTAAAAGAGCAAGCCTTACCAGAACATGTCAAAGCAAAGTTATTGGATGCTCCATTGCAGAAAGATGTGTTTGGTGTCAAAGCAGAGGAAGTTTTGAAGAAAATGGAAGAAAAGGCAAAATCTATGCAGACAGTTAAAGAATTTTTACAGGTACAACCTCCTCATTTCAGCAGAAACTGGCCATCAAAAAACTGGTCCTTTCCTGCATCAGACAGACCCCAAAGGGGTAGGTACAGACACCCAAGGGGCAGAGGCCAGTCACAAGGTTCTTTCAGGCCTAGACAATGGCATACAACAACTCAGAGGTGGAGACGAAAGATCTCAACCCTTCAGGAAACGAGCACAATAACTTCCCTCTTTGCCTGCCAAGCAAAATTGCCCTGGCAGCACCTTTGGGAGGAAAACTGGCTCTATTTCCACAAAATTGGCGCATCATAACAAAGGACAAATGGGTTCTGGATATTATTACCCGAGGCTACAGATTTCATTTTCACCCTTTACCACGGATGAGAGGCATGTCAAATCTGCCTCCAAACCAATGGGCAGAGGCACAAACGCAAATTTCAGCTCTCATGGATATGAAAGCAATTCAAAAGGTAACTACAAAGGAGCAAGGTCAAGTTTTTTACTCAAGACTATTTCTAGTACCAAGAAAGGACAAAGCCTGGAGACCCATTTTAGACCTCTCAATTCTAAACACATACCTGGAGGTACCCAAATTCAAAATGCTCACACTACAGCAGCTTCTTCCCATGCTGGGCATGGAGTCTTGGCTGGTAACGTTGGACCTCAAACAGGCATACCTGCATGTCCCTATCAGACAAGATTGCAGAAGATACCTCAGATTTTTGGCAGGTACAACACATTATCAATTCTCTGCATTGCTTTTTGGCTTATCTACTGCGCCCAGAGTATTTATGAAATGCCTGGCATCAGTAATTGCATACTGCAGACGAGGAATACAAATTTATCCATATCTGGACGACTGCCTGATCCAAGCGGACAGCAAGAGCGTTCTATTACAGCATCTGGCATTTGTAACAAAGCTGCTAAGTTGCCTAGGGTACACAGTAAACAAAAATAAGTCAAAGCTAATACCGTCACAAGACATAATATTCCTGGGTGCCAGCTTAAATACAACGGCCCAGATGGGTCATCTCACGCCAGATAAACAAAAACTGACTCAGTATTTCCAAAAGATGGCAACTTTTACCCAGCTCACTGCAAGGAAAATCCTGCAGGCACTGGGGTTCATGGCATCCTGCATTCAACAAATTCCACATGCAAAGCTGCATATGAGGAAATTACAATGGTACCTGAAAAGTGTATGGACTCAACACAGGCACAGCCTCGAAACAAGTATACCTCTCATTCTCTGCCTTCAAAAGGAGTTCCTATGGTGGGCTCAAGCATGTCAAATAAACAAGGGTCTTCCTTTTGTCTTACCTCCAGCAAACCAAACTATGACAACAGATTCTTCAGACTACGCCTGGGGAGCACACATGGCAGGACAGTGCATACAGGGCAAATGGTCTGCAAAACAAATGCATCTACACATCAACCAAAAGAAGATGCTTGCTGTGCAAAATGCACTGACAGTCTTCAAGGACCTCTTGCATCCAGGATAACTACTAAGGACAGACAACACCACAGTTATGTGGTACATAAACAGAGAAGAACACACACCTACCCTTTATGCAGACAAGCAATGACCTTGTGGAACACAGCATTGACTTACCAAGTACAATTGCAAGCACAATTCCTGCCAGGAAAGGAAAACGTATTGGCAGACGAATTAAGCAGAAATTTGGCAGATCCTCACGAGTGGAGACTACACCCACAAGTATTTTCAATGATAACTCAAAGGTGGAGCCGCTCAGACCTAGATCTGTTTGCCTCCCCCAACAATTGCCAGCTACAAAAATTTTGCACAAGGACTTATCATTCCCTAGCCTGCAAAGTGGACGCCCTATCATTCAGTTGGACAGCATTGACAGTCTATGCCTTCCCACCACTACCTCTCTTGACCAAGGTATTACTGAAAGTCAGATCAGAGAGACCACAAATGATCCTCATTGCTCCGGACTGGCCACGTCAGCACTGGTACCCATTACTAAGGACCTTGACTCGCAGCCCTCCATGGATCCTTACCTCAATTCCCACTTCTGTTGACTCCGCAAAACTCTCAGATCCTTCACAGTCAGCTCGGGACTTGAAATTTAGCTGCATGGAGAATACCTTGAATTATCAATCAACACTTCTCTCAAAGGACGTCCTGAATGTCATTTTGGAGGCCAGGAGGCCCAGCACCAGAAAAACGTACTCTGACAAATGGAAAAGATTTTGTGCATGGAACCAGGCTAAAGGCCAAAATCCTGGGATACCAAACATTCCTCAAATACTGCAGTACTTAACTGAGATGCTACACAAAGGCCTTTCTTTCTCATCCATTAAGATCCATGCTTCAGCCATTTCAGCTCAATGTAATATGGATCCTCCCATATTCTCATACCTTTTGCTAAGGCAGTTTCTCAGAGGGGCTAAGAATACGAGACCCACCAGAAAACCCCCAATGCCAGCTTGGGACCTCAACTTCGTTTTAGAAAAATTAACACTGCCCCCTTTCGAACCAGCCTTCTTAGCAGAACTACAATACTTGTCATGGAAAACAGCTCTGTTGCTGGCTGTCACCTCAGCACGCAGGGTCTCAGAACTACAGGCACTTATGGCAGTGGAACCTTTCATCATTTTCCATCAGGACAGAGTCTCTCTACGAACTAACCCTACCTTTATGCCAAAGGGTAGTATCCAGTGTGGCTTTGAATCAGACCATTCATTTACCCACCTTTTATCCAAACCCCCAGAATAAAGGAGAAAGACTCCTTCACTCTTTGGACATTCACAGACAGCTATGTTACTATTTGGATAAGACAAAGACCTTAAGAAAAACTGACCAGCTCTTTGTATCCTATGCTGCAGGTTCACAAGGAAAGGCTATTTCAAAACAGCCCATCTCCAAATGGATAGCACATTGTATCCGCTTTTGCTACTCGCACCATGGGAAAGCAGTGCCTGTTAATATTAGGTCCTGTTCTACCAGGGCTACAGCAACCTCAGCAGCCTTTCACAGGGGGGTTCAAACCAAGGACATTCTGGAGGCAGCTACTTGGAGTTCAGTGCACACCTTTACCAAGCACTACCACCTTCCATTGTACTCAAAAAACAGAGCTGGTTTTACCACTGCAGTTCTGCAGGGCATCCTAGCTTCACCTAACCCAGTGTAGTACCAGCCACCCATCCATAGTTTTGGGATTCAACCAAAGTGTGATGACTGCAGCAGTATAACACGATGAACATAGTACAGTTTTGTACCTACCATAAATGTAGATGTTCGAGTGTATATACTGCTGCAGTCCAGGTTACCCTCCCACCATCCCCTCTACATACCAGGGTGTTAGTTATAACTCCATGTACATTAATCTATTGGATGCATGTCTATATGGTGTATTTGCTAACAGCTACTACTATTGTTTATCTAGGTATTTTTGCATAGTTTTTGTATTGCCTTCCTAGTTGGGGGCACCTGACATGTGGGGCAAGAAAAACTGAAGAAAATGGCGTCGGCTGCCTCTTTTATCCCCCTGTCACACTGACGTCAGGGAAGAAGTGACGACAACAGACGCCGGACCAAGACTTTGGAATTCGGCCAACTGCGGGACTGCCTGACGGCAGGATAACCCAAGTGTGATGACTGCAGCAGTATATACACTTGAACATCTACATTTATGGTAGGTACAAAACTGTACTTTACTCTCATTCCCTGCCTGCAACAGGAGTTTCGATGGTGGGCAAAGGCGTGTCACCAAAACTAGGGACAGCCATTCACATTACCCCCAGCCAAGCAGACACCTTGACAACGGATGCATCAGATTATGCCTGGGGGGGCCCACATGGCAGGAAGATGCATTCAGGGCACATGGACCTCAAACCAAATGCATCTACATATCAATCAAAAAGAGATGCTAGCTGTTCAAAACACCCTGTCAGCCTTCAAGGACCTACTTCATCCGGGACAACTACTGATAAAGACGGACAGCACCACGGTCATGTGGTACATAAACAAGCAGGGGGGCACTCATTCTTATCCCCTGTGCAGACGAGCAATGGCTTTATGGGACACAGCAGTGACTTACCAAGTTCATCTGCAGGCACAATTCTTGCCAGGAAAGGAAAATACTCTGGCAGATGAACTAAGCAGAAAACTCATGGATCCCCACGAGTGACACATGGATCCACAAGTCTTCAGCCAGATAACAAAGAAATGGGGACGCCCGGACATAGATCTATTTGCCTCCCCTCAAAACGATCAACTAAAAAGATTCTGCGCAAGGACTTATCACAGACAAGCTTGGAAAGTGGACGTAGTATCTTCAACTGGACAAACCTATCAGTATATGCCTTTCCTCCACTGCCTCTCCTCCCCAAGGGTACTCCTAAAGGTCAGGCAGGAGAAACAAAAAATGATTCTGATTGCCCCAGACTGGCCACGCCAGTACTGGTATCCGATCTTAACTTTTCCCAATGCCCAGCCTGGACCTTAACTCAAATACCTCATCTACTGACCCAGCAAAACAATCAGATTCTGCACAGCCAACTCAGGACCCTAAACCTGACAGCCTGGCGGATAATGTAGCCATACAAACCACACCTCTCAGTAAAGCTGTGAATTATGTCATTTTAGAAGCCAGAAGGCCTAGTACTAGAAAATCCTATGCTGGGAAATGGACGAGATTTTGCGCTTGTAACCAAGCTCAAGGAACTGATACACTTGTCCCAAATATTCCTCAGATTTTGCAATACTTAACTGAGATGCTGGATAATGGCCTATCTTTTTCATTAATTAAAATCCATGCCTCTGCCATTTCGGCTCATTAGAATACAGAACCACCACTCTTTTCTCATCCTTTATTAAGGCAGTACCTCAGAGGAGCCAAAAACTTAAGGCCTCCAAGGAGAACGCCAACACCTGCATGGGACCTCAATTATGTCTTGGAAAAACTCACCTTACCTCCTTTTGAGCCAGCTGCTACTGCGGATATAAAGTCCTTATCTTGGAAAACAGCTCTGAGTTTCAGAGCTACAGGCTCTTATGGCTGTGGAACCCTTTATCATTTTTTTATCCGAGCAGGGTCTCTGAGAACAAACCCTACGTTTATGCCCAAGGTTTTATCCAGTGTGGCCCTTAACCAAACAATTCATTTGCCAACTTTTTATCCAAATCCACAGAACAAGGGGGAGAAAATTCTGCATTATTTGGACGTACACAGACAACTTAGATTCTACTTGGACAAAACTAAAGTTTTCAGAAAGACGGAACAATTACTAGTGGCATATGCCACAGCATCACAGGGAAAGGCCATCTCCAAGCAGACTATTTCAAAGTGGATAGGTCACTGCATTTGTTTCTGCTACTCACAGCATGGCAAACCAGTGCCTGAGGGGCATTGGGCCACATTCAACCAGAGCTGCAGCCACTTCAGCAGCCTTTCTCAGGGGAGTACCAACCAAAGACATTTTAGAGGCTGCTACTTCGAGTTCAGTGCATACCTTTACAAAACATTACAATCTGCCTCTTTACTCTAAATCCAGGGCAGGCTTTGCCACTGCAGTTCTGCTGGGCCTCATAGCCGCTCTTAATGCTGTTTAGCTCCAGCCCCCCAACCATAGCTTTGGGACTCAACCCAAATGTAATGACTGCAACAGTGAAACACAAAGAACATAATGCAGTTGTGTACACTTAACATAAATGTAGATGTTCAAGTGTATTCACTGTTGCAGTCCAGTTTACCCACCCACCATCCTCCTTATTTTTGCTGGAACTTATCTTTACTTCTCTAATCTATGCAGCCTAGGTGGTGTATTTGCTTATAGATGTGGGTAAAGCTTATTTTGGTGCATGTATGTTTTATTTACATAATTTTAGCCTACCCTTTTGGGGGCACCTGACATCTGGGGCAAGAAAAACTGAATAAAATGGCGTCGGCTGCATCTTTTTTCCCCTGACGACCTGACGTCAGGGAAGAGGCGACGGAAACCGACGCAGGACCCAAGACTTTGGAATTCAGACCGACTGAGGGCAACCTGCCAGCAGGATAACCCAAATGTAATGACTGCAACAGTGAATACACTCTAACATCTACATTTATGGTAAGTGTACACAGCTGTACTTTTTTCGTCCTACCAATGTTGGAATCAAACCGACAACCTCATTTTTAACCAAAACTACCGAGTTTCTAAGTCCCAGAGTACGCAATACACCTAGAAAACTGATGACCAAAGCGCATGCTCAGGCACCCGTGGTACAAAAACAAATGCTTAGAATGGCTTAAGACCTTATTACGCTGGTTAGGGGAAGCCATCCTTCCCTTGCTAAGAGATAAAGAACCCCAGTCCCCCACAGGTTCTATAGACCAGGAGTCCAATGACTCTGATCTTTCTGATTATGAAGACATGCTCTTATCCGCCTATGAGTATTCAGATGCAGAGGAATCCTTTCCCTCTGCCTCCCCTCCAGAGGATTTTTCTTTTGGTGAAACCTTGCATACTTTGAGAGCATTTCCATTGGGGAATGCCAAGACTATCCTCAGTCCAAAAAGAGACTCAAAGAATTTTAAGAGTTGCCTCAGCAGAAGCCATTAGCTATATATCCCTGTCCTGGATGTTGTGGATGATGTTTTCATGGAATCCAGTCTTACTCCAGACACTTTACCTCCTGCCACTTGGAAATCAGTCAAGGTAGTACAGAGTACCTGATTCTCACAAGTTTCTTTTCAAGAAGCCTACTGCTGACCCAGAGATAATTTCACAGGGACCTAAAGGTATTAAGGCTACTACAGCCAAAAATCCTACCCCTTCGGACAGGGATTCCAGAGATTTGGACAGCTGGGGTAAGAAGCTATATATCTCTGCAACTCTTGCTATCAGGGCATTGAATTGCCAGTTTCACTTCCTGAAATTCCAGCAAAATGATATAGAACTTACTAAACAAAAAATGGTAACCTTTCTAGATTGTACATGAAATAAAGAATTGTAGGAGCTTATGCATTCTGCAAACCAAGTTAGTAAGGATACTTTGCAGTGTGGCTTTGATGCCCTAGAAGCATCTTGCAGGGCAGCATTCTCTGGCACTGTACTGAGAAGACATGCTTGGCTGAAGGAGCAGACCTTGCCAGATCATGTCAAATCTAAATTACTAGACACTCCTTTGAATAAGGACTGTTTGTTTGGCACCAAAGCAGAAGACGTTCTTAAAATGGGAGAAAAGGCTAAATCTATACCAACTGTTAAAGAATTCCTACAAGTGCAACCACCTAGATTCAGTAGGCATTGCCCTTCAAAACACTGGTCCTTTCTGGTCCCCTCCAGGCCTTCCCAAACAAGACCCACAGGGAACAGACTACCCAGACTGCACTCTCAGGGTATGCAGAGATCTAAGCAATGGAGTGCCCCCACCCCTAAAGCAGGGAGTGGTAAGCCACCTCCTTATGGAAAAAGCTCTACTTCCCAGCCTTGCCCAGTAGCTTGTGCCCCTAGGAGGAAAACTTGCCCTTCATGCAAAAAACTTGACTGTCCATTACTCAGGACCAATGGGTCCTCAACATTGTATCCCAGGGGTGCAAATTTTTTCCATTCACTGCCAACCCCATGCAGGTTTCCAGGCCTTCCTCCCAACCAGTGGGCATAGGCTCAAAACCAAGTACTTTCCCTTCTCACTATCAGAGCTATTCAGCCTGTTCCAGTAGAACAAAGGGGTCAAGGATTCTACTCCAGACTATTCCTAGTACCCAGGAAAGAGGGCTCTTGGCGCCCAATCCTGGATCTTTCAATTCTCAACACCTTCCTGGTGGTACCAAAATTCAAGATGTTTTCCCTGCAACAGCTTCTTCCTATGTTAGCCAAGGATGCCTGGTTAGTCACTCTAGACTTTAAAGAAGTCTGTCTGCACATCCCCTTGAGGGAGTCATGCAGGAAGTATCTATGTTTCAGGGCAGGGTCTGTGCCTTATCAGATCTGAAGTAGTTAACTTCATTTGTGCATCAACCTATGGGTCTTCGGATGCATATCGGATCTGAACCGGCAGTTTCCAGCAGCTAAGATCCGAGCTCCAAGCTCCTCCCCCTTACCCATAACTGCCTGCCATCCCTTCCTGGCCTCAGATCTATTTTGCTGCGGTTTGAACAGCAGCTTGATCTTGAGCGTTTGAGTTTCCAGTGTTTTTTCTGAGAGAAAAATCCTTGCTTTTTTCTTAGTTGGGTGATTTTTTGTGTGTGGAACTAGTTTAGTTTTAGTTTAGAGTGTTCCCTCGGGTTTTGTATTCCCTCCCCCTTGTTTTTTTTCTAGAGTGTTAGGGTGTGTTGTGTGTGTGGTCTTGGGGCCTAGTGCTTGTTTAGTTAAAATGTCTGAGGCCTCCAAGACATTCTTTTCTAAATGTACCGAGTGTGGCCATAAGCTTTCCCCGGCTGATGGCCGCACTCAGTGCGTTTTATGCATTGGGGTTGAACACCTTTTTTCTGGCTGTACTATTTGTGCAGCGTTCAACCCCAGGGCGGTCAGGGACCGGAGGTCGAAGCTGACCCTGGCGGGACTCCTGCCCCCGGATTCGACTCCGTCCTCCGGCCCTCCCGTGGTCCCTGCCCGCGGCAGCATCCACGGACCCATCCCTTCCCCTGGGCTAGACTCAACCTCCCTCTTCGGGCCAGGAGGATAGGGAAGCTAGGAGGGAGAAGCGCTGCGAGAAACAAGCGGTGGGCCGAGGCCTCTGCCCCGCCTGCCAAGCGGGTCTCTCCCCCCGGGACGGCCGGGCCTTCTTCTCGGATCCGTTCTCCCTGCTTTTCGCCAGAGGAGGAGACCCTGTCTCCCTCGAGGTCATCGAGGCGGCACTCCCGTCCTGCCTCGGTGGCCTCTTCCAGATCGACCAAAATCCTGACTGATGCAGACGGACCAGATGATGAGAAGGTTCATCCAGGCCCAGCTGCAGATGGGAGTGCTCCTGCCTCTCCCCTTCCGGGGGGGGCTCGACCCCCTTTTTCGCCCCGATAGCTCCTTCCCCGACCCGCTTTCCAGGTTCGTGGTCTTCGGAGCCGAATAGCGTCTGAGCCGGGGGGGGGGGGGTGTCGGCGCTGATAGTCTCGGGTACTTCGGCACCAACAGTACCCTAGAGTCTGTCGGGTCCCTTTTGTACGGATCCTTGCTCTCGGAGCAGAGAGCTGAGCTTCTGATCCGAGGCGGTCAGTGTGCCTTCTGCTCCGACTAGGTCGGAGCTTACTGGCCCTTCGGATCCAATGGCTTCAGCTCCGGCCCCGATCTGCCCGTCTGATCCGAGGGAGAGTCTGCTCTCGAATCCTAGGGTGAGTGCCTCTCCTTCGGCATTCGACGTGGTAGAGAGGGTTCTGTCGATGGAATCCAGGCCCCCAGCTTTAGCTACGGATCCACCCTGCACTCCCTCACAGATGGGTCCGACTTCCATCACCCGGCCCCAGGGACAGCCTGCTCAGACGTCCCAGATAGTTCCCTTATTGGAACAAGATGTGGCTGGTGAGGCCTCCTCAGACAGCCCCCCTGAGGAGGTCCCTCACAAGCGCAAGTGCAAGAGGAGGCACTTGGACTCCCCCGAGTCCTTGACTGAGGACACGGACTTGGTGGAAGGGGAAGGCTCCCCAAGATCACCCCCCCCCCCGAAGACGTCTCATTTGGAGACATCATGGGAGATGCTCAGGATCGGGAGGGGGGGGTGGTCTGCCCCAAAGACTACTACTTGGGTGTCCCCTCCGGCTGATCCCCTGGTAGATTTGATCACTACCAGGGTCTGGAAGGAGCTGGACACTGTGGAGCCCGTCCCTAAGAGGCCTGACAATTCTCAGCCCGCCTTCGGGCAGGTCTCATTGGAGCAAGGGAACCCCTGCAGATGCCATGTTGGTGGCGGCGGCCACCAAGAGGGAACTGGCCCAGGAGAGTCCCTCGGTCCATCCCCCTGACAAAGAGTCTCGGGCGATGGACCATTTGGGGAAGCAGATGTTTGCGTCAGCCACCTTCTCCATAAGGTCGCTGAACTACATGGCACATGTCATACGGCTCCAGTGGGATCTTATCAAAGAATACGCTGGGTCGCCCCCAGACTCCATGTCGGCAGAGGACAAACAGGTGTACTCTACCTGAATGGCCAGTCTCAGGTCGTTTTCCAATACCTCTATGCGGCTGCTGTCCCATGCTACGGAAAGGGCCGGTAGCGGAGCGGGTGTCGTACTAAGGTGACAGGCCTGGCTCCGCCACTGTGATTTCGCGAAACCCTTCAAGGTGGCATTCGCTAATGCCCTGTTTGATGGTTCTGCCCTTTTTGGCAAGACTGTATGGGATACCTTGGTACAGAGCGAGAAAGACGAGAAGACGTCTGCCGTCAGAGTCCGCTTCTCTGCTCCCTAGAGGTCCTTCTCGAAGAACCAAAAGGAACGGAAGAAGATGTGGTTCCGAAAGTTTCATCAATCCCGTTTTGCTCCGGACTCCCCGTCCGTAAGAGGCAGAGGAGGACAGGGTGGACGCCGCCCTAGAGGCAGAAGGGCCCGAAGAACTTTGGGTCCAGAGAACCTTTCTCTGATCGGCCCACGCAGCAACCCTGAGGGGTTACCCGAATGCTCCACTCTGGAGGCAGTCGGGGGGGGGGGGCGTTTCTCGAAACACCTAGCAGCTTGGGAGTCCATCACGACAGACCTCTGGGTGCTTCGGATTATATCCAGAGGTTACGAGATTCCTTTTCTCCATCCCCCTCTGACCCAGATTCCTCCCCGATGTCCCACCCGATCAGAGGGAGGCCGCAGCTACGGAAATTCGGCAGCTGCTAGAAAAAGGAGTGATCCATCACATCCCCCCAGACCAGTACGGATCGAGCTTTTACTCCAGGTTCTTCTTGGTGCCAAAAAAGACGGGGGACTTGAGGCCTATCCTCGACTTATCCCTACTGAACCTGGCAATAGCCAAAGAAAGGTTCCGGATGGTCACTCTTCAATCCATTCTCCCTCTCTTGCAGGAGAACGACTGGATGTGCTCCATAGACCTCAAGGATGCATACTACCACATCTTAATGGACAGACGATCCAGGAGGTTTCTCCGCTTACGGCTAGGAGCCAGTCACTATCAGTTCAGGGTCCTGTCTCACCACAGCCACCAGGGTGTTCACCAAGGTGTTAGCGATAGTAGCGGCCCACCTGAGACTCCAGGGAATTCAGGTCTTTCCGTACCTGGACTGGCTCCTGAATGCCCCCACACGGCATCTACTCTGCACAGCCAGGAATTTCTTCCTTCGCTTAGCTCCCTGGCTGGGGATCACAATTCACGCTGGGAAGTCCTCCCTGCTCCCGACTCTGCTCATAGATTTTATCGGAGCCAGGGTAGACACAAACCAGCTCCTAGTTTTCTTAACTCCGGACCGGTTGCGATCCCTAAAACTACATGTGCAGGCCATTCTTCATTGTCCGACCCCTCCGGCGGAACTGATCCTGAGGACCTTAGGCTCTATGGTTGCTTCCATCAGTCTCCTCCCCATGGCACGCCTGAAGATGAGAATTCTGCAATGGACTCTCCAAGTCCAATGGTCCTTCCTACGCTTTTCCCTAAGCCACCCTGTCCCTCTCAGCAGGGTTTGCAGGAGTGCCGTCTTGTGGTGGCTCTAGTCTCCAGACCTCCAAAAGGGGCGCCCCTTCTGTATGTCCCCTCCCCTAGCCACAGTGACCACAGATGCCTCTCGCCTTGGGGGGGGGCATTGTTGCGGCAGGACCGTCCAAGGCACGTGGAACCAGACGGAGACCTCACTTTATATCAATGTCCTGGAGATGAGGGTGGTGCTGTTTGCATTGCAAGCACTTCAGAGCCTTCTTCCCATCAGGACGATTGTGATTCAGATGGACAACATATCCGTCGTTTGGTACATCAAAAAACAGGGGGGAACCAGGTCCTATCCACTTTGTTGAGAGGCCATGAGAGTTTGGGAATGGGCGATTTCCACCAACTGCTTTCTCGTAGCGATGCACATTCTGGGTCGGTCCAACATCCTAGCGGACAGACTGAGTCTCACCATCCTTTCCCCACACGAGTGGTCTCTGAATCCCAAAGTAGCGAAGCAGATCTTCTCCAAATGGGGTCAACCTTATTGCGATCTTTTCACCTCTCCTTCAAACACGAAATGCGACGCCTACTTCGCTCCACTTCCTCCACCCGGGGAATCCCCAAGAGACGCTCTGGTGCATGCTTGGCCTCCTGGTCTTTATGCTTATCCACCCTCTCCCCTGATGCTCAAATTTCTGCAGAAAGCCAGACGGTTGGGGTGCACGATAATCCTCATTGCCCCATTCTGGCCTCGTCAGGCATGGTTCCCTTATCTGTGGTCTCATCTAGTGAATCCTCCCTGGATTCTAGATCCCCTTCCGGATCTGATATCTCACCCCCTGGGCCTACCAACCCCGAACCTGGACATCCTCAAGCTTGCAGCTTGGTTGATCCAGTTCCACTGTTCGGACTCCCGGCATCTCTTCCCAGGTCAAAGTGATCCTAGTGGCTGCCCATAAGCCGTCTACTAGGAAGGTTTATTGTAGCAAATGGAAACGTTTTTCTATTTGGGCTGAACATCAGAACCTTGATCCTTTCACAGCTCCGTTACCAGCTGTGCTGGATTTTCTGTCGGGGCCGTTTGATAAAGGGGCTAACTCTTCCACAGTCAAAGTACAGTTGGTAACTATCGCTCATTACCACGTTGGATGTGATCTTGGCCCTCTAACTTCCATCCAGATTATGTAAGGCCTTCTTAAAAGGCATCTTCCTACTAAGGCCTCCGGTGAAAGATATGATCCCTCCTTGGGACTTATCGCTGGTGCTCCATGCCTTAACAGCTTCCCCCTTTGAGCCTGCTGCCTCGGTAGATCTCAAGTTCTTATCCTGGAAAACAACCTTCCTTGTCGCTATCACGTCGGCAAAAAAGGTTTCGGAGCTTCAAGCCCTTTGTGCCAAACCTCAGTACTTGATTCTCCGTAAGGATAGGGTTTTCCTCAGGACCAATCCCTCTTTTCTCCCCAAAATTGCTTCCGAAGCCAATATTAATCAGTCTATTAATTTGCCGGTCTTCTTTCCCAACTACCAAAATAAGGGCGAATACAAGTTACATTCTTTGGATGTACACAGACAGTTGAGATTTTATCTGCACAGGACAGCCAGTCATAGACGTTCTGATCAGTTATTTGTGTCCTTTGCTAAATCCAGTTTGGGGAAAGCTATTTCTAAAGTCTCACTATCCAGGTGGGTTTCTCAGTGTATTCTTTTGGCTTATGAGAGTTCTGGCTGGCCTGCTCCTCAGGAGGTCCATGCCCATTCAGCTCGGTCTGTTTCTACCTGTGCTGCTTTTCGGGCTAGAGTTTTGTTAGATAACATTTGCTCGGCTGCCACGTGGGCCTCATCTCACACTTTTATAAACCACTACAAGTTAGATCTGGTTTCCAGAGGGAGAGCATCCTTTGGCTCCGCAGTGCTCCGGAACATCCTTCCTTGAGGGCCTCCCAAGGTTCAGGTAGCTGGGGACTCTGTCCCATAGGTTGATGCACAAATGAAGTTAACTACTTCAGATTAAGAAGTTATGTCCTCACCATAACGTTACATCTGAGTAGGTAAACTTCATTTGTCAGCAACCATCCATCCCCCTGTCCCTTTCGGATGTTCTTTGATATTCCTGCTTCATGGTAGTTTGTACCCGGTTACCTAGACAGGTTGTGATGTCAAGCCTTGTTTTAGGCAAACTCGATCTGAGGTCAGGAAGGGATGGCAGGGAGTTATGGGTAAGGGAGAGGAGCTTGGAGCTCGGATCTTAGCTGCTGGAAACTGCCGGTTTGGATCAGATATGGATCTGAAGACCCATAGGTTGCTGACAAATGAAGTTTATCTACTCAGATGGAACGTTATGGTGAGTACATAACTTCTTATTCTCTTCACTTCCCTTTGGCTTATCTACTGTGCCTAGGGTATTCACAAAATGCCTGGCTCCAGCCATTGCATACTGCAGGCAGAGAAATATCCAAATTTACCCATACTTGGACGACTGGCTGATTCAATCGGGCAGTCAGGAATTGCTGCTTCAGCACCTGGCATTTCTAAAGAGCCTTCTCACTTTATTGGGGTACACCATCAATGAAAATAAATCACAACTGTATTCCTGGGAGCAAGCTTGGACACAACTTCCCAGATGACATTCCTCAGTTCAGAAAAACAGGTCTATCTGACAGACTACTTCAAACAAATAGCCACCAGAACCCAGTTATCTGCAAGAAAAATACTGAAAGCCCCAGGGTTCATGACCTCATGTATTCTGCTAATTCCATATGCAAGACTGCAAATGAGGAAACTTCAGTGGTGCTTAAAAAGTCTTTGGTGCCAACATTCTCAGGACCTGGAAACAGTCATTCCTATCATATCTTGTCTAAGGACAGAGTTCCTTTGGTGGGCAAAAGCATGCATCAACAACAAGGGGCTGCCTTTTACTCAACCCCATGCCGCCCAGACCCTGACCACAGACACATCAGACTATGCATGGTGGGATCACATGGCTAGCATATGTATTCAGGGCCACTGGAACCAAAGTCAAATTCTCCTGCACAGCAACCAAAAAGAGATGCTAGCTGTACAGTATGCCCTGATAGCTTTCAGATGCCTATTCTTTCCAGGACAACTGCTGATAAAAACAGACAACTGCACAGTTGTGGTACATCAACAAGCAGGAGGGGAACCCATTCTCAACCACTGTACAGGTTAGCCATGGCCCTGGCCTTGGACAACCAAATCCATCTACAAGCTCAATTTTTGCCAGGCAAACAAAGCTCACTGGCAGACTGCTTAAGCAGACGTCTCCTAGACCCACATGAGTGGAAATTGGAGCCCAGCACCTTCAACCTTCTGATCCAGAAATGGGGGACCTCAGAGGTGGATCTCATTGCCTCCCTCAACGACCACCAGTTAAGCAAATTCTGCACCAGGAACCCTCACAGCAGGGCCTGGAAGGTGGATGCTCTATTCTTTAAATGGGAAAACCTCTGTCTATGCCTCCACCCCCCCCCCCCTTCTCTCAAGAGTATTACTCAAGATCAGACGAGACATGCCAAGGACAGTTCTGTTTGCCCCGGACTGGCCACACCAGCACTGGTACCCACTCCTGCATAACCTGACAACGGTGCCACCCTGGCACCTAAACCAGAACCCAACCCTGCTTTCCCAGCAGGAGGGACACATTTTGTCCCCACAATTGCAAAGCCTAAATCGTGCAGCCTGGTTTATTCCTTAAATACTCAAAACAACAACCCTAAGCAAACAGATGCTGGATGTCATCCTTGAAACCAGAATGCCCAGTACTAGGGAATCCTATACTGAAAAGTGGAAAAGGTATTGTTATTGGATTCAGTCTAAAGGAAATGACATAGCACTGCCCTTCTTACCTCTAATCCTGGATTACCTAGCAGAACTACTCCACAGAGGCCTGTCCTTCTCCTCCATTAAGATCCATGCCTCTGCCATCTCAGCTCATTACATTACTGAGCCACCTCTATTCTCTCACTCTCTCATCAGACAGTTCCTGAGAGGGGTAAACAACTTAAGGCCACCAAGGAGAGCACCTACCCTGCTTGCGACCTTAACTTTGTACTGGAAAAGCTCAGGCTTCCCCCTTTTGAACCTATTGCTTCAGCAGAGTTAAAATTCCTCTCTTGGAAAACAGCCTTGCTTCTAGCCATCACTTCAGCTAGAAGAGTGTCTTGAGTTACAAGCATTGATGGCTGTGGAACCCTTCATTATTTTCCATGCTCACAGGATTTACCTCAGGACTTACCTTTCCTTTATGCCTAAAGTGGTGTGCAGTGTGGCTCTCAACCAATCCATCCATTTGCCTACCTTCTTCCCTAATCCTCAGAATAAAGGGGAAAGTATGCTGCACTCTTTGGACATGCACAGACAGCTCAGGTTCTACCTTGATAGGACTGAGCCTTTCAGAAAATCTGACCAGCTGCTAGTCAGCTTTGCAACAGGTACAGAGGGCAAGGCTATTTCAAAACTATTTCCAAATGGATAGCACACTGCATCCATTTCTGCTAAAAGCACCATGGAAAACCAACCCCTCAGGGGGTCAGAACACATTCCATTAGGGCTACATCTACCTCTACAGCATTTCTCAGGGGAGTCCCTGCCAGGGACATACTGGAAGCTGCTACCTGGAGTTCTTTACATACCTTCACCAAGCATTACCACCTGCCTATCTTTTCCAAATCCAGGGCAGGATTTGCTACAGCAGTCTTGCAAGGCCTACTAGCCCGCCCCAACTCTCTCTGACTGCCTCCACCCTTCCTCAGCTTTGGGAATCAACCCATGTGTGATGACTGCAACAGTGAATACACTTGAACATCTACATTTGTGGTAAGTGTACACAACTGTACTTTCCTTGACCTGCCACAACACAAACCTCTGGCCATTTCCCCATTCCTGAATGTGGTGGAGGACATCGTCTTGGAATCTGCACTTATTCTGGACTCTCTCCTCCCTGCCGCCAGGAAGCCAGACAGATATTATAGGGTGCAAGGCATCCAAAAGTATCTTTTTAAAAACCCTACAGCTGACCCAGAGGTCATTACTCAGGGGGCTTGGGCTAGCTCCTCAAAAAAACCCTTCCCAACTGATAAAGAGCAGAGTTTTTGGGTAGACTAGGAAAGAAGGTCTACACTTCGGGTGCCTTACCCATTGGAGCTCTGAATTGTCGATTTTTTTATGCTCAAATACTAACAAAATGTGCTGGAATTATTAGAACAAAAAATGTCCACCCTACCAGACAGCAGTACAACCAGGGAACTAGCAGATCTTATACTTTCTAGCTCCCAGGTAACCAAGTATTCTCTGCAAAGTAAGCTTGATGCCTTGGAAGCTTATAGCAGGGCTGCAGTATCTGGCTCAGTGATCAGAAGGTATGCCTGGTTAAGGGAACAGCCATTGCCTGACCAGGTAAAAGTCCAAGCTATTAAACGCCCCTCTGGACAAGGACCAGCTATTCAGACCTTAAGCTGAAGAGGTTATTAAAAAATTGAAGACAAGGCCAAGTCTGTGCAGGCTATGAAGGATTCTTTTTACAGGTACAGCCTCCCAGGTTCAGTAGGAACTTCCCCACAAAGTATTGGTCCTTTTCTACCCAAACAAAACCTGTGCAAAGAAAGGGGCGCAGGGACAGGTAGTCTAGGCACTAGTTACAAATCCAACAGAGATCCAGACAATGAGACCACTGCAACGCCTAGACATGGGAGTTCTAAGCCCACTCTCTTCTCCAAGGGCACTCAGTGATGGTCTCCCCTCCGCCCCACATCCCCCCAGAGAGACTAGGAGGCAGACTTTCCCTCTTCCTAGAGAATTGTCAAGCCATCATCTCAGATCTGTGGGGCCTAAAAATTACCAGTGTGATCAGATTCTCTTTCAAGGAAAACCCCAGATATTCAGGCTTCCTGGATGTACCAGCAAATCAGGGCAGAAGCAATCCGTCAGATCCAAAAGCTTTATGCCCAAGGCGCTGTGGAACTTGTACCAAAGGAACAGGCTGGAAAAGGATTTTATTCCAGACTGTTCCTGGTACCCAGAAAGGAGAGCATCTGGCGCCCTATTCTAGACCTCTCCACTCTGAATCTGTCCCTTCTGGTCCCAAAATTCAAAGTGCTGACCCTACACAAGTGTTTGCCAATGCTGATACCACATGCTTGGCTAGTGACCCTAGATCTGAAGGATGCCTAAATCCGTATCCCCATAAGAAAGTCCTGCAGGAGATTATGATCATCGTGTTACCCTGCTGCAGTCATCACACTTGGGTTATCCTGCCGTCAGGCGGTCCTGCAGTCGGCCCGAATTCCAAAGTCTTGGTCCGGCGTCGGTTGCTGTCGCTTCTTCCCTGACATCAGTGCACCAGGGGTATATAAGAGGCATCCGACGCCATTTTCTTCAGTCTTTCTTGCCGTGCGGTGCCCGAAGCAGAAGCAGTTCGCAAGTGCCGGTCGGCCGACAACTGAGATTTTCGATTTGAATTTCAGTCCGAAGTCTCCAATAAAGCTAAGTACCCCGTTGGGGAACATTTTCTTGCCTCAGTCCGAAGTCAGAAAAAGTTAACAATTGCATTTCTTGTGGGAAGCAAATACCTCATAAGGACTTCCATTCCTATTGTATTCCTTGCTTAGGCCCAGTCCACGAAGTCACAGGTTGTCGGTTTTGTGCTAGGTTTAATAAACGAACTATCAAACGCCGTTTTGACTTCGCACGGCATTACGTTGGTAGGAAATTTAGTTATATCATGCCGTCGCAGCAGCCGACGACCGCCATACATAAAAAAACGCAAGGATAAGGACAGGCAGCCTAGGAACAAGCCAGACTCCGAGGCCTCAGCTGGGCCTGTCTCCGGTTCTCCGGTTTTCAGTGAGGCGCCTACGCAGCCCCTGACGACCGCAGAACTGGAACCCCAGACAGCAGCGGATTCCCAAGCGGAGCCTACTAGGCCAACGCAGCCATCTTCCGACACCGGAGCAGAAGTAGACACCAGTGCAGTGGAAACACCTTCGGTTGCAGAAGGTATCTTCAGACCGACTACACTCCCCATTAAATCTTATGCTAAGCTTAAAACTCCTTTAAAACCTAAGAAAACTGTACATCAGTCTACAGTTCAAGGCCCCATGCCTAAGAAACAGATGCTTAAGATGGTTGAAGATTTGATTACCCTTATCAGGTGTTCCCATCCTCCTCCTGATGACCAAGACAAGAGGAGGATTATGCATACTCTGACCAGGTTTCACTCTCCTCAGATTCTTCTGAGAAACAGGATTACACTTTTCCACCTTATGAAGATTCTGATGCTGAAGACTCTATTCCCACAGCATCTTCCCCTGAAGACTACTCCTTTGGGGAAACTTTACATACCATGAGGGAACGTTTCCACTGGGAAGGCCAGGATTACTCAGATTCTAAGAAAAGGCTCCGAGAGATGTTCGTGTTTCACTGTTGGGTTCTTGCCGGCAGGCAGTCCTCGGTTGGCCAGAATCCCAAAGTCTGGGTCCGGCGTTGGCTGTTCAGTCAATGCTGCCTGACGTCAGAGCGCTAGGAGTACAAAGCTGCCAACCGACGCCATGTTCTCCTGTCTTTCTTGCTGTGCTGTGAAAGCAGTTCGCAAGTGCCGGTCGGCTGACTCCTGATATTTTGTCATGCTTCTGTCCGAAGACTGACTTCTTCTCAAAGCTAAGTACCCCGTTGGGGAAACGTTTTTCTTGCTCCAGTCCGATGTCAGAAAAAGCTAATAATTGCATTTATTGTGGGAAGCAAATACCTCATAAGGATTTCCATTCTTACTGTATTCTTTGTTTAGGCCCTGACCACGACATAGCTAGTTGTCGGTTTTGTGCTAGATTTAACCAACGTACGATTAAGAGAAGGTACGATTTTGCTTTTCACTACTTTGGTAGGTGATTTAATTATAAAATGTCGGACACGCTTCCGACTACTGGAGTTCACAAACGACGCAAGGATAAGGACAGGCCTCCGAGGTCCAAATCAGATGATGTTTTTCAAGCAGAGCCAGCTACAGGTTCGTCCATCGTCAGTGAGGGTGCTTTCGCAGCCCCTGTCGTCGACCAATTCAGAACAGATTGCCGAAACGGACTCCCACGAGGAGCCAACTAGACCTTTGAGCACTCCAGCTGCAGGACCTTCGGACAATGCTCCCTCGGATGGGTCCGGAGCCGCTGTGCAGGTACCGGCTTCCAAGGGGGTTTTCAGGCCTACACAGCTTCTGATAAAGACAAAGGCAAAGACTCCTCCTAAATCTAAGACACCAGCCCAGGCCTCCTCTGATCCGGGACCCAAATCTCAGAAACAGCTACTTAAAATGGCAGAGGACTTACTAACCATGATTAGGGATTCACATCCCCCTCCAGACAAAAGGCCAAGGCAAGAATTGGATTATGAATCTTCTGATCAGGCATCTATTTCTTCAGTGTCTTCCTCTGAACAGGAATATACTTTCCCTCCTTATGAGGATTCTGATGCTGAGGAATCCATTCCATCAGCTTCTCCCCCTGAGGATTTTTCTTTTGGGGAAACTTTACATGTCATGAGGGAACATTTTCACTGGGAAGGACAGGAGTACTCGGAATCTAAGAGAAGGCTTAGGGATTTCCTTCTTCCCCAACATAGACCCCTGGCTATTCCTCCTATTTTGGATATTGTGGATGATGCCTTTTCTGAGGCTAATTTAACTCCTGACTCCTTTCTTCCAGCCCCTGCTAAGCCCGACGGATATTACAGGGTCCCTGACTCCCACCAGTTCCTTTACAAAAATCCTACTGCTGATCCAGAAACCATTTTTCAGGGTCCTAAGGGGGTTAAGGCCGCTTCTGCTAAAAACCCTATTCCGACAGATAAGGATTCCAGAGCTTTGGAGAGATGGGGCAAAAAAGTGTACACTTCTGCTACTTTATCTATCAGGGCTTTAAATTGTCAATTTCATATGCTAAAATATCAGCAATTTCTACTGTCTGTTATGAAACAAAAGCTGGGTACCATTACTGCATGTGCAGATAATAAGGAATTACACCATTTGATGCATGCCACTGAACAAGTGGGGAAGCATGGTTTACACTGTGGTTTTGATGCCTTTGAGGCTTCTTGCAGGGTGGCTGCCTCTGGCACAGTCATTAAAAGGCATGCTTGGTTAAAGGAACAAAACTTACCTGATCAAGTGAAAGCAAAGTTACTGGATGCTCCTGTTCAGCATAATGTTTTGTTTGGGTCTAAGGCTGAAGAGGTGATAAAGAAAATGGAGGATAAGGCAAAATCCATGCAAACTGTTAAGGATTTCTTACAAGTTCAGCCCCCAAGATTTAGCAGAAATTGGCCAACTAAAAATTGGTCCTTTCCCAGCTCAGACAGGCCTCAGATGGGTAGATATAGGCGCCCCAGAGGGAGGGCCCAAGCACAATACCTCTTACAGACCTAGAAAGTGGAGTGCTTCCACCCCCAGGGGTGGAGAGGACAGACCTCAATCTTATAGAAAACAGGCTCAATGACTCCTCCTGCATGGCTCCAGTAACTTCTCTCCTGGAAGCCCCTCTAGGAGGAAAACTCTCCAACAGAATTGGACTTGCATAACCCAAGACAAGTGGGTTCTGGATGTAGTTTCAAGAGGTTACAAATTCCACTTTCATACCTTGCCAAGACCAAACGGATGGCCAGACCTACCAAAACACCAATGGTCAGGCATTAAACCAGGTGGGATCCCTCATGGCTATGAGGGCCATAGAACTGGTTCCACAATCAGAGACAGACCAAGGTTTTTACTCAGAACTCTTTCTAGTTCCCAGAAAGCAAAATTCATGGAGACCCATCCTGGATCTGTCAGTCTTAAACACTTTCTTGGACATACCAAAGTTCAAGATGCTTACTCTGCAGCAGCTCCTGCCAATGTTGAGCAAAAATGCATGGATGGTGATATTGGATTTAAAGGAGGCTTACCTACACATCCCAGTCAGACAGGAGTGCAGAAAATAACTCGGGTTCAAGGTCGGATCGAAACATTACCAATTCTCTGTGCTGCCCTTTGGCTTGTTTACTGCGCCCAGGGTCTTCACCAAGTGCCTGGCACCAGTAGTAGCTTATTGCAGACTCAAGGGAATTCAAATTTACCCTTATCTGGACGACTGCCTTATTCAAGCAGACAGCAAGGATGTCTTACTCCAGCATCTGGAATTTGTTCAAAATCTTCTCAAGTACGTGGGATTCACTGGGAACATAAAGAAGTCAAATTTGACACCCACACAACAGACTTTTCTGGGTGCTCTTCTAAACACAACAACCCAGATGGCATTCTTGACATCCGAAAAACAACTGCAGCTGGCTTCAACTTTCAAAACCTTGGCGTCAGTAACTCCGCTAACTGCAAGGAAATTCCTGCAGGCTTAAGGGTTACATGGCCTCCTGCATCCTTCTCATACCAAATGCAAGACTACATATGAGAAAAATGCAATGGTACCTAAAAAGTGTATGGTCCCAGCATTGCCACAGTCTAGACACACAGATTGCTGTCTTGCCTTGTCTACAAAAGGAATTCCATTGGTGGACCATGGCATGTCTTCACAACAAAGGGAAAGCCTTCAGTCTGCCTTCAGCCAGACAAGTGTTAACCATGGATGCCTCGGATTATGCATGGGGAGCCCACTTGCAGGGAAAAGGTCTTGCAAGGTTTTTGGACAGAGGATCAGAAGCAACTACATATCAATTTAAAAGAGATGTTAGCTGTACAGAATGCCCTCTTGGCCTTCAGGGATCTTCTACAACCAGGACAACTACTGATACGGACAGACAACACCACAGTTTATGTGGTACATAAACAAGCAAGGGGGTTCACACTCCTACCCCCTTTGCAGACTAGCCATGACTCTTTGGAACACAGCTCTAGCTTGCAAAGTGGACCTACAAGCTCAGTTTCTGCCAGGGAAACAAAATATTCTGGCAGACAGCCTAAGCAGGAACCTGTCAGACCCACACGAGTGGATGCTAGACACCCAAATATTCAAGATGATTACAGAAGCCTGGGGCTGCCCGGAGATAGATCTATTTGCATCCCCCCTCAACCACCAGTTAGATTTTTTGCACAAGGACATTTCACAAACTAGCATGGAAAGCGGATGCACTATCATTCATTTGGAGAAACCTCTCTGGGTATGTCTTTCCGCCACTACCTCTTCTTCTATGGGTGTTATTAAAGATCAAGCAGGACAAGCCCAAGATGATGATTTTACTGGCCCCACATTGGTCTCGTCAATTTTGGTACTCAACACTGATGAATCTATCCCAGGAGCCACCTTAGATTGTACCTCAGATTCCAAATCTTTTGTCCCAACACCAGGGTCAGGTTCTGCACTCCCTTGTCAAAACTCTCAGCCTGGCGAATTCAGGGTCTATGATTAATCCTTTTCTTCCCAAACAGGTCATGGATGTCAGGGAAGCCAGACGGCCTAGCACTAGAAAATCTTATGCAGGTAAATGGAAGACATTTTGCACCTGGATGCATGCTTAGGATTCGGATCCCCTCATTTCTAACATCCCACTTATTTTACTTTACCTGACAGACATGCTACATAAGGGTTTATCCTTCTCCATAAAAATGCATGTCTCCGCTATCTCTACACATTACAATACAGATCCTCCAATCTTTTCCCATCCACTTCTGAAACAATATCTCAGAGGAGCAAAGAATTTAAGGCCCCCCAAGACACCACCCATACCTGCCTGGGACCTCAACTATGTTCTGGAAAAACTCACTCTGCCTCCTTTTGAGCCTGCTGCCACATCTGATCTTAAGTATTTATCATGGAAGACAGCTATCCTGGTGGCTTTGACTTCAGCTAGGAGAGTATCGGAATTACAAGCACTCATGGCCGTGGAACCTTATATTATTTTTCACCAAGATAGGGTGTCTTTAAGGACTAATCCTACTTTCATGCCTAAAGTGGTTTCCAAAGTGGCTTTAAATCAAACTATTCATCTGCCAACTTTTTTCACTAATCCACAAAATAAGGGGGAAAGGATCTTGCATTCCTAGGATGTACACAGACAACTTTGTTTTTACCTGGACAGAACCAAGGATATCAGGAAAACAGAGCAACTGTTTGTTTCTTATGCAACAAATTCCCAAGGCAAAGCTATTTCAAAACAGACAATTTCTAAATGGATTGCTCATGGAATCAGATTTTGTTACTCTCATTATGGAAAGCAAATCCCAGGAAAAATTAGAACTCACTCTACCAGAGCTGCTGCTACTTCAGCTGCCTTTCTCAGGGGAGTACCTACCAAAGATATTTTGGAAGCTGCAACTTGGAGTTCAGTGCATACTTTCTCTAAGCACTATAATCTTCCTCTTTACTCTAAGTCTAGGGCAGGCTTTGCTTCTGCAGTCTTGCAGGGCCTTCTAGCCGCCCCTTCTACTCTATAACCACCACCCTTTATCTCAACTTTGGGATTCAACCCTACAGTGATGACTGCAACAGTGAAACACGAATATAGTACAGATGTCCTTCAAGAATGCAACTGCAGTCATAACATATGGGTTGTCCTGCCTCAGGCTGCCCTCGGTCGGCCGGATTCCAAAGTCTGGGTCCGGCGTCGGCCGGAGTCGCCTCCTCTCCGACGTCAGAATGGCTGGAGTATAAAGGCATCGGCCGACGCCATCTTCTTAAGTCTTTCTTGCCGCGCGGTGCCCGAAGCAGAAGCAGTTCGCAAGTGCCGGTCGGTCATCTCCTGTGTTTTCAGAACCGAAGTCATCTAAAAGCTAAGTACCCCGTTGGGGAACATTTTTTCTTGCCTCAGCCGATGTTGGAACAAATTGAGAAAGTTAATAATTGTTTGTCTTGTGGTAAACAAATACCTCATAAGGACTTCCATTCTTACTGCCTTCCTTGCCTGGGCCCAGACCACGACGTCTCGGCCTGTGCTGCCTGTGCTTGCTTTAATAAGCGCACTCTCAGGCGCCGGGCAGAATTTGCCGAAGACTTTTTCGGTGAATCTTTCGCGTATATCATGCCGTTGGATCTACCGACAACTCAATCTACCAAAAAAATGAAAGGACCGGGACCGACATCCTCGGCCCGCGTCCACCACCGATGCAACTCCTAAACCCTCCGCTAGTGCTTCGGTCCTTTCGGAAGCGGTAATTCAACCGCTGCAGGCCGACGACACAGCGTTAACATGTCTTTCGGTCTCGGAGACCTCTTCGGTGCCGGTTGTTGATTTTCCTCCGGAAACCGAAGTTCTGGATCTACCCGACACCATTCCTGTAGACAAGGTTACTCCTGCACGTGTGGCTGCAAGGCCTCCTGTATCCATGTCCATCAAGGCCTTTGCACGTGCTAAGGCCGCCAGCCAGGCCAAGGCCCATCCTAAACCTGCTGCTCAGGCCCCTTCGTCTGATAAACAGATCATGTCTCTTGCTGCAGATCTTATTTCTCTTATCAGGGGGTCTCAGCCTCACCCAGACAGAGGTTCTCAGCCACCTGCAGAGAAAAGGCCCAGAACTGAGCAGGCTGACAACCTCTCTTCAGATGAAGCCTCTGGGGATTCTGAGCATTCAGATACCCAAGAAGAATCCTTCCAGGCCTATGAGGACTCTGATGCTGAGGAATCAATTCCCTCTGCTTCCCCTCCAGAGGATTTCTCGTTTGGTGAAGTCCTGCACTCTGAGGGAACATTTTAAATGGCAGGGTCAGGAATTCTCTGATTCCAGAAAAAGGCTACGTACCTTCCTCAAGCTTCCCCAGCACAGACCTTTAGCTATTCCTCCAGTTATGGATGTTTTGGATGATGTTTTCTCTGACTCCAGTGCTAACCCTGATTCTCTCCCCCCTGCTCCTGTCAAGCCAGACAGATGTTATAGGGTCCCTGACACAAACGCCTCTTTAAGGCCCACTCTGTGGATCTAGAAACTATTTCACAGGGCCCCAAGGGAGTGGCTACTTCCACTGCCAAGAATCCACTGCCAGCGGATAGGGAAGCTAGGTCCCTGGAGAGATGGGGTAAAAAAGTTTATACCTGTACCACCCTAGCCATGAGGTCACTTAACTGCCTTTTTCATATGTTTCAGTACCAGGATTTTTTACTGGATGATTTACAGAAAAAGCTAGCCTCTCCTGAGCCTATTGATAGAAAAGCATTGCAGGATCATATACATAACACGCAGCAGGTTAACAATCATTTTCTTCAGTGTGGTTATGATGCATTGGAGGCTTCATGTAGGGCAGCCATGACTGGGGCTGTGATACGTAGACATGCTTGGTTAAAAGATCAGCCATTGCCAGACCATGTTAAAGTAAAGTTACTTGATGCACCTCTGGAAAAACAGAAGCTTTTTGTTGCTAATGCACAAGATGTGTTGAAATCCATTGAGGAAAAAGCTAAGTCAGTACAGACAGTGAAGGATTTCCTCCAGGTTCAGCCACCCAGATTCTCAAAAAACTGGCATATCTTAACCAAGGACAACTGGATTCTGGATTCTGGATTTAATAGACAAGGGTTACAGATTCCACTTCCATACTTTACCAATAAGACAAGGCATGCCAAACCTGCCACATCATCAAAGGGCAGAGGCACTCGCTCAAGTTTCAAAGCTGTTAAGTATAAAAGCAATAGAAAGGGTTCCTCCTCAGGAACAAGGCCAGGGATTTTATTCAAGACTGTTCCTTGTTCCAAGAAAAGAAAACAAATGGAGGCCTGTACTGGACTTGTCTACTCTAAATACTTTTCTCATTGTGCCAAAGTTCAAAATGCTGACGTTGCAGCAACTCCTTCCCATGCTGGGCAAGGGGTCTTGGCTGGTCACTCTGGACCTCAAGGAGGCATACCTGCATGTCCCAATCAGACAAAGCTGCAGAAGATACCTCAGATTTCTTGCAGGGACAGAGCATTATCAATTCTCAGCATTGCCGTTTGGCTTATCTACTGCGCCCAGAGTGTTCACGAAATGCCTGGCATCAGTAGTGGCACACTGCAGACTCCAGGGGATTCAAATATACCCCTACCTGGACGACTGCCTCATACAAGCAGACAACAAACAAACCTTAATAGCAAACTTGGACTATGTCATTCAACTACTGCAGGCCTTGGGATACACAGTCAACATTCAGAAATCAAGACTACTGCCATCCCAACAGATTATTTTTCTAGGAGCCAAACTGGACACAAACTCAAATGGCCTACCTCACAGAGGAAAAACAGCAGTTACCAGAGTACTTCAAAGGCCTAGCAAAGCTCTCCCAGCTGACTGCAAGGAAAATCCTGCAGGCCCTGGGGTTCATGGCATCTTGCATTCTTCTGATACCTTTGGCAAGACTTCATATGAGAAAGCTGCAATGGTACTTAAAAAGCTTATGGTCCCAACACAACCAAAGCCTAGAGGACGTAATCCCACTCATTCCATGTCTGCAAAAAGAATTTTTGCGGTGGGCTCAAGCAAGTCAGTTAAACAAAGGCATGTCTTTCAACAGACCTCAAGCAGGTCAAATGATTACAACAGACGCCTCAGATCATGGATGGGGGGCGCACATGGAGGGCAGATGCATTCAAGGTCTATGGACACCAAGGGAAAGACATCTGCACATAAACGAAAAAGAGATGTTGGCAGTGATACATGCAATCGAAACTTTCGAAAAATCACTACAACAGGGACATTTGCTAATAAGGACAGACAACACCACTGTCATGTGGTATATAAACAAGCAGGGAGGCACTCATTCTTATCCCCTCTGCAGACTAACAATGATTCTCTGGGAAAAATCCCTGAGCCTGAAGATATATTTGCAATCCCAGTTTGTGCCAGGCAAGGACAATGTACTGGCGGACAAGCTGAGCAGAAATTTCTTGGATCCACACGAATGGATGCTGCATCCTCACATTTTCTCACAAATAAAGACATGGGGAAGACCAGACGTAGATCTCTTTGCTTCTCACATGAATCATCACCTGGAAAAGTTCTGCACAAGGACCTACCATCCTCTAGCCTGGAAAACGGATGCTCTCTCCTTCAGCTGGAATTCCCTAAAAGTTTATGCATTCCCTCCTCTACCTCTGCTGACCAAGGTGATACTGAAGATCAAAGCAGAACAACCAACAGGCATTTTGATAGCTCCAGACTGGCCAAGGCAACACTGGTATCCATTGCTGTTGAGCATAACTCGGACCAAACCGTGGCCTCTGCCCCTATGGCCCCTGCTTCTTACACAACACAATTACAGGACTGTCCATCAAAACCTGAAAACATTGCATCTGACAGCCTGGAGGTTACCATGACTCCTTCCGCTATCTCTTTCCAAAAAAGTTCAAGAGATCTTACTGGAAGCACGCAGACCTTCCACCAGAAAAACCTATTTAGCCAAATGGAAGAGATTCAGCATCTGGAATGCCAACAGGGGTCAGGATACAACATTACTGAGTATACCTCACATATTGGAATACTTGGCAGAAATGTTTCATACTGGACTCTCATATTCTTCTATAAAGATTCACGCCTCAGCAATCTCAGCAAAATACAATTGTGATCCACCAGTGTTTTCACATCCTTTGCTAAGACAGTTCCTAAGGGGGATAAAGAATATCAAACCTCCCAGAAAACAGCCAGTACCTGCATGGGACCTCAATTTCGTTTTGGAAAAATTAACTCTTCCTACTTTTGAGCCAGCAGCAACTTCAGAAATGCAATTTCTATCATGGAAAACGTTTTTTCTATTGGCAGTCATTTCTGCAAGAAGAGTCTCGGAGATACAGGCACTCATGGCAGTACCTCCCTTCCTCATTTTTCATCAGGACAGAGTTTCTCTAAGAACCAATCCTACATTCATGCCAAAAGTAATTTCCAGGGTGTCTCTAAATCAAGCTATTCACCTGCCTACTTTCTTCCCCAATCCGCAAAACGGGGGAAAAACTGCTGTATACTTTGGACATACACAGGCAACTACACTACTACTTGGACAGAACTAAGGCCACCAGAAAGTCTGACCAACTGTTTGTAGCCTATGCTGCTGGAGTACAAGGAAAAGCAATCTCCAAACAAACAATTTCAAAATGGATTGGACACTGCATTCTTTCCATGGAAAAGGTGTGCCAGCCAATGTTAGGCCACATTCCACCAGAGCTATAGCCACATCCACAGCTTTCCTAAGAGGAGTGGCTACAAAGGACATTCTAGAGGCTGCTACATGGAGCTCCGTGCATACATTTACCAAGCACTACAACTTGCCCTTATACTCCAGATCCCGAGCAGGCTTTGCTTCGGCAGTCCTGCAGGGCATTTTAGCTACACCATCCCTTTCTTAGTTCCATCCACCCCCAGCTTGGCTATGGTATTCAACCCATATGTTATGACTGCAGTTGCATTCTTGAAGGACATAGTACAGTTTTGTACCTACCATAAATGTAGATGTCCGATAGATATGCAACTGCAGTCGGATTTTACCACCCTCCTACCCCTCTGCAACTTTATTTATGGGTCCACTACCCCTATTCTATTAGCTGGGGGTATCTCTTATGGTGTATCTGTTTATTACTGTTGTGCATGTCTGGAATTGTTTATCCATTCACCAAATTTAGCCTTCCTAGGAGGGCACCTGGCATCTGGGACAAGAAACACTGAAGAAGATGGCGTCGGCCGATGCCTTTATACTCCAGCCGTTCTGACGTCGGAGAGGAGGCGACTCCGGCCGACGCTGGACCCAGACTTTGGAATCCGGCCGACCAAGGGCTGCCTGAGGCAGGACAACCCATATGTTATGACTACAGTTGCATATCTATCGGACATCTACATTTATGGTAGGTACAAAACTGTACTTTGTGTACACTTACCATAAATGTAGATGTTAGAGTGTCTTCACTGTTGCGGTCTGGGTTACCCTCCCTCCTGACCCCTCTTATATTTTCATTAGTGTGGTTTCCTACTTCACCCTTCTGAGGTGTATTTGCTTCAGGGTATAGGGGTTTGTTGCATGTTACTTTTTTGTTTTACTATTAGCCTTCATTTTTGGACACCTGACATCTGGGGCAAGAAAAACTGGAGAACATGGTGTCGGCTGGCAGCTTTGTACTCCTAGCGCTCTGACGTCAGGGAGCATGACTGAACGGCCAACGTCGGACCCAGACTTTGGGATTCTGGCCGACCGAGGACTGCCTGCCGGCAGGAAGAACCCTACAGTGATGACTGCAACAGTGAAGACACTCTTAACATCTACATTTATGGTAAGTGTACACAACTGTACTTACCTTTTACTACCCCAGCACAGACCTCTTGCTATCCCACCTGTTTTAGATATTGTGGATGATGTTTACTTGGAGTCTAGTTTAAATCCAGACTCTCTACCTCCTGCTCCAGCCAAACCAGACAGATACTACTGAGTACCTGATTCACACAAATTCCTTTATAAAAGCCCTGTAGCTGACCCAGAAACAATTTCCCAGGGTCCTAAGGGAGCTAAAGCTTCTATGGCTAAAAATCCTGTGCCATCTGAAAGGGATTCCAGAGCCCTAGATAGATGGGGAAAGAAAATATACACCTCAGCAACTCTGGCTATGAGGGCATTAAATTGCCAGTTTCACATGTTGAAATATTAGCAGTTCCTACTGTCTCGGTTCAAACAAAAAATGAGCACACATTTAGAACAGTCTGAATTCAAGGAAATGCAGGATCTGTTGCATGCAGCTGAACAGGTGGGCAAACATACTTTACAATGCGGATTTGATTCTTTGGAAGCTTCCTGTAGAGCAGCTGTTACTGGCTCTGTCATACGTATACATGCTTGGTTAAAAAAACAAATCCTTCCTGACCATGTTAAAGCAAAATTATTGGATGCACCTTTACAACAGGATGTATTATTTGGTGTCAAAGCAGAAGAGGTTTTAAAGAAAATGGAGGATAAGGCAAAGTCTATGCAAACGGTCAAGGATTTTTTGCAGGTACAACCCCCTCATTTCAGCAGAAACTGGCCAACAAAAAACTGGTCCTTTCCAGCTTCTGACAGATCACAGAGGGGCAAATACAGAAGCCCAAGGGGCAGAGGTCAGTCACAAGGCCCTTACAAACCTCGCCAATGGGGTACTGCTACCCAGAAAGGAGGAGAAGACAGGCCCCAAGCTAGCAGAAGACAAACACAATGACTCTATCCTCAAACTACCAAGCAAAGCTCTCCTGGCAACTCCCTTGGGAGGAAAACTAGCATTTTTTGCAGACAACCTGGCACATCATCAGAAAAGACAAATGGGTTCTAAACATTGTCTCTCAAGGATCCAGATTCCACTTTCATACCTTACCAAGGATCAAAGGATCTATCTGTTCTGAACACATTCCTGGATATACCAAAATTCAAGATGATGACTTTGCAGCAGCTTCTGCCCATACTGGGCAAGAACGCTTGGCTGGTGACTCTAGACCTAAAAGAGCATACCTGCATGTCCCAATCAGACAATCATGCAGAAGATGCCTCAAATTCAAGGCTGGCTCAATGCATTACCAATTCTCTGCACTGCCCTTTGGCTTATCTGCTGTGCCCAGGATCTTTACAAAGTGCCTGGCACCAGTAATTGCATTCTGCAGACAGAGGAATACAAATATATCCTTACTTGGACGACTGTCTAATTCAAGCAGAGAACAAGCACACTCTCTTCTACAGCATCTGACGTTTGTGAAAAGACTTCTAACATGCCTAGGGTACACAGTCAATGAAAAGAAATCAAAACTAGTACCCTCTCAAGAGAATATTCCTGGGTGCAAGCTTAAATACAGCTGCCCAGATGGCTTATCTCACGCCAGACAAACAAAGGCAACTGACTACCTATTTCAGAATGTTGGCAACAAAGGCCTAGTCTGCAAGAAATATTCTGCAGGCTTTGGGCTTCATGGCACCCTGCATCCTACTAATTCCATATGCAAACATATGAAACTGCAGAATCCTATATAAATGCATTCTACGGACATCTCCAGGAATGCATGGATCATGCTATCCCAAACAAAACCAAGACCTAATCATCCATATGAAACTGCAGAATCCTATATAAATGCATTCTACGGACATCTCCAGGATTGCATGGATCATGCTATCCCAAACAAAACCAAGACCCAATCATCCAAAGGCAGGCGTCCAGTCTGGTGGACCCCTACCATAAATAAACTGTACAACAGAAGGAGGAAGCTACTACATGATAGAGCAAAATCCCTAATAGGGAAGGCATCTCTGATCAGTACTAGCAAAAAATTACGATACCTCAAAATCCTCCAAGGCCAGCTTCGAGAGAAAAATTGCACAGGACACCAAAGACAATCATAAGGCTTTTTTCAGTTATGTTAGAAACCTGGGATGCAACTCCCAGACTTGTTCTGAGTTGATTCTAACGACAAAAATACACTGAACCCACAGACATCGCCAATATCCTGGCAGACAGGTTCAGTGCAAACTTCTCCACCCCAAAGAGCAAGTATCTATCTCGGCAGAGGGCTGCCTCCCAAACATCTCAGATGCTCAGATGAAGGCTGCCCTCTCCAAAGCAAAAAACACTGCTTCCATGGGACCAGATGGTGTCCCAGGTTGCGTCCTACATGAACTCCAAGAGGAACTAATCCCTCAAATAAAACAGCTATACAATCTCAGCCTCACTACAGGATATGTGCCCACAAAATGGCGTACAGCAACAGTGGTCCCACTCCACAAAGGTGGAGCCTCTACGGACCTTGGAAACTATCGCCCCATAAGCCTGACTAGCTTAGTCTGCAAGGCTATGGAGAGGATCATCATGGAGCTCATAAACAAAGACATTGGGGACCTACAGACACTAGATCCTACCCAGTTCGGCTTTGTCAAGGGCAGATCCTGCCTTTTGAACCTGGTTGACTTCTTTGAAACAGTCACCAAAGCCATAGATGAAGGGGAGGTAGTCCACACAGCCTATCTGGACCTTGCAAAGGCATTTGACACAATACCCCACTCTGGCATCATAGATAAGCTATCCAGCTTAAATATAAACCCCTATGTCACAAGATGGGTCGCAAACTGGCTCAAAGACAGAACCCACAGAGTGAGTGTTGCTGGAGCCATGTCAGACTCGAAACCGGTCACAAGTGGCGTCCCACAGGGTTCTGTCCTGGGACCACTCTTGTTCGGTATATACTTTTCCGAGGTACAGGCAAACGTGGGAGGACTGTGGCTCACCAAGTTCGCAGACGACTGCAAACTGGGCGCCATAATCAACTCTCCAGCTGACGCAAACATCCTTCAAAAAGGTCTGAGAGACAGATAACTGGTGCCAACACCATGGTTTAAAGCTAAATGCCAAAAAATGTATAGTCATACCCTTTGGCAAAAACAATGTGCCCACAAATTACCACATAGGCGGAAACCCATTAAGTACAGAGAAAGTTATTGGGGACCCAAGTTGATAGCGATCTCTCCTTTGAAAACCACATTGCCAAAGTCGTTAGAAAGACCTTCTACATAGCCCACCTCATCACGAAGGGTTTCACATCTAGATCAAGAGAGGTAATCGTGCCCCTTTATTCATCCCTCATCAGGCCCATCATAGAATACAATGCCCCTTTTGGGATGTACCTTACCCGACACCTGCAGCAATTAGAAAGACCCCAAAAGTATCTCACCAAGAGGATCAAGGGTCTCAAACAGATGCCATATGCTGCTCGGTTAAAAAAACTCCAGCTCTACTCAGTTGCATACCGCCTACTTCAAGGTAATCTATGCCTGACATACAAAGCTATGTCAAATCCAGAATTAATGGACATGCTCCACCTCAGTAAATCTAAATCCCTTAGAGCCACACTGAGGGACTTGAACCTCAGCACAGAAATAAATAGAACTTGCTGGAGGGACAGGTTCATAACCCAGAGGCTCCCTTCGCTCTGGAATAGAATTCCAGTTCATGTGAGGCAGAGCTCCTCACTGAATTTCTTCAAGAAGAATCTCGATAAGTGGATGGGGGATCGTAGGTTTGTCCCAGGGATTACTCCCGTGTCACTATTAGACAGAGGCACAGTAAACTAAACCTTAAAAAGGGCACAGTATACTCAAATCAAGGGGTGGCGTAAGCCATACAGAATCGGGCCAGGCTTATAATTGCCCCAGGGCAGATAGCCTAGTATGAACCTATGAACTTCAATGGTACCTAAAAAGTGTTTGGACTCAACATTGCCACAGCCTGGAAACAATGATTGCTCTTATTCCCTGCCTACAACAGAAGTTTCAATGGTGGGAAAAGGCTTGTCTCCAAAACAAGGGACAGACATTCACATTACAGCCAGCCAAGCAGACACTAACAATGGATGCATCAGATTATGCCTGGGGGGCCCACATGGCAAGAAGATGCATCCAGGACACATGGTCCTCAACCCAAATGCATCTACATATCAATCAAAAAGAGATGCTAGCTGTTCAGTGTGCCCTGACAGCCTTCAAGGACCTACTTCATCCGGGACAACTACTGATAAAAACAGACACCACCACGGTCATGTGGTATATAAACAAGCAGGGGGGTACACATTCTTACCCCCTTTGCAGACTAGCCATGACTTTGTGGGACACCGCATTAACTCACCAAGAACTTCACCGGGCACAATTCCTGCCAGGAAGGAAAAATACTCTGGCAGACGAACTAAGCAGAAACCTCATGGATCCCCATGAGTGGCAGCTGGATCCGCAAGTCTTCAGCATGATAACAAGGAAATGGGGATGCCCGGACATCTATCTATTTGCCTCCCCTCACAACTACCAGCTAAAACGATTCTGTACAAGGACTTATCACAGACAAGCATGGAAAGTGGACGCCCTGTCTTTCAGCTGGAATACCTATCAGTATATGCCTTTCCCCCTCTGCCTCTCCTCCCCAGGGTACTCCTAAAGGTCAGACAGGAAAAGCCAAAAATGATACTGATTGCCCCAGACTGGCCCCACCAGTACTGGTTTCCAATCCTAAATAACTTGTCTCAATGCCCAGCTTGGACCTTTCCTCAAATTCCTCATCTACTGTCCCAGCAAAACAGTCAGATCCTGCAGAGCCAACTCAGGACTTTAAACCTGGCAGCATGGCGGATAATGTAGTCACACAAAACATACCTCTCAGTAAAGCTGTGATGGATGTCATTTTGGAGGCCAGAAGGCCTAGTACTAGAAAGTCTTATGCTGGAAAATGGAAGAGATTCTGTGCTTGGAACCAGGCACAAGGAACTGATGCAGCTGTTCCAATATTCCTCAGATTTTGCAATACTTAACTGAGATGTTGGACAAAGGCCTATCTTTTTCATCTATTAAAATTCATGCCTCTGCCATTTCGGCTCATTACAGTACAGAGGCGCCAATCTTTTCTCATCCCTTATTAAAACAGAACCTCAGAGGAGCCAAAAATTTAAGGCCTCCAAGGAGATCACCAATGCCTGCATGGGACCTCAACTATGTCTTGGTAAAACTCGTCCTGCCTCCTTTTGAGCCAGCTGCTACTGCAGATATAAAGTTTTTGTCTTGGAAAACAGCTCTGCTCCTAGCAATAACATCTGCAAGACGAGTTTTAGAGCTACAAGCACTCTTGGCTGTGGAACCTTTTGTCATTTTTTATCCAGACAGCGTCTCTTTGAGGACAAACCCAACATTTATTCCTAAGGTGGTGTCCACTGTGGCTCATAAGCAAACTATTCACCTGTCAACTTTTTATCCAAATCCACAGAACAAGGGAGAGAGAATTCTGCATTCTTTCTAAGTACACAGCTTAGAGTCTGCTTGGACAGAACCAGAGTTTTCAGAAAGAGCAATTACTAGTGGCATATGCTGCAGGATCACAAGGAAAGGTCATCTCAAAGCAGACTATTTTGAAGTGGATAGGCCACTGCATTCGATGTCCTTCATGGATGCATCTGCAGTCATAACAGCTGGGTTGTCCTGTCGTCAGGCAGCCCCTCAGTCGGCCGGATTCCAAAGTCCGGGTCCGGCTTCGGCTGATGTCGCACTCCACCCGACGTCATCTCTGTGGGTCTTCGGGTATAAAGGCATCAGCCGACGCCATTTTCCTCAGTCTTTCTTGCCGCGTGCGCCAAGCAGAAGCTGTTCGCAAGTGCCGGTCGGTCGGATCCAGAGATTATTTCTACCGAATACTACTTCGAAGACTTCTAAAGCTAAGTACCCCGTTGGGGACTCTTTCTTGCCTCAGCCGATGTCAGAAAAAGTTAATAATTGTTTAACCTGTGGGAAACAAATACCTCATAAAGATTTCCATTCTTACTGTCTACCTTGTTTAGGCCCAGCCCACGACGTAGCAGCCTGTTCGGCCTGTGCTTCTTTCAACCGACGAACGCTTAGGCGTCGGTCGGAGTTTGCAGAACAGTTTTTCGGTTCTGACTTTGCTTACATTATGTCGTCGGAACCTCCGACTACACTTTCTGCCAAAAAACGCAAAGAAAAAGACCGACACTCGCGGTCCGCGGTTTCGGCTGAAACCACGCTAAAGCAAACCGCGAGTGTCTCGGTTTCGGCCGAAACCGAGAAAACTGCTCTAGGTACAGCCGAATCTACCTCTACAGTTGAGGCCCCTGCTACAACTCTTGAATCGGCCTCTGAAACTTTACCCACTGACTTATCAGACACCATTCCCCTGGATGTCTCTACCCCAGCACGTGGTGCTGCTAGGCCTCCAGCAGCCATGTCCATTAAGGCCTTCGCCAGGGCTAAAGCAGCCAAGACTACCAAATCAGTGCCTGTTAAACCACCCTCAACCAGGCCCTCTTCTAGTTCTCAAATGCTTTCCTTGGCAGAAGATTTAATTTCTTTAATTAGAGGATCTCAATCTAACCCAGACAGGGCCTCTCAGCTCCCAGATAAGAGACCTAGGGCAGAGCCCCCTGAGCCAGTGTCCTCTGATGATTCTGCTGATGAATCAGACATTACTGACCAGCCAGAGGCCCCTTTCTCCAATTTTGAAGATTCTGATGCTGAAGAACCCATTCCAGCTGCTTCCCCTCCAGAAGAATTCTCCTTTGGGGAAACCTTACATGCCATGCGAGAGCAGTTCCAATGGCAGCAGCAAGATTTCTCAGATTCCCGAAAAAGACTTAGAACCTTTCTGCACCTTCCACAGCACAGGCCCTTAGCTATACCTCCTGTTCTCTCTGTGGTAGATGATGCTTTTAATGATGTCTGCTCTGCTCCAGATTCATTACCCCCAGCCCCTGCCAAACCAGATAGATTTTACAGGGTGCCAGATACACATCACCACCTTTACAAGGCCCCTCTTGCAGACCCAGAAACTATATCCCAGGGTCCCAAGGCAGTAGCCGCGACCATAGCTAAAAACCCTACTCCTTCTGAAAGGGAAGCAAGGTCATTAGACAGATGGGGTAAAAAAGTATACACTTCAGCTACTCTCTCAGCTAGAGCTTTAAACTGCCAGTTTCACATGATACAATACCAAGAGTTTATGCTTGATCAGTTAATTAAGAAACTAACCACTGATGAATCTCTTGACAAGAAATATGTATTAGAAATGGTAAATAACATACAACAAGTTAGTAACCATTCCTTAAAATGTGGCTATGATGCACTGGAGGCTTCATTTAGATCAGCCATGACTGGCACAGTGATAAGAAGGCACGCATGGCTAAAGGAGCAAGCTCTACCGGATCATGTTAAAGCCAAATTGTTAGATGCTCCTATGGATAAGACAAGTTTGTTTGGTGCACCTGCCCAGCAGGTTATGAAGAAAATGGAAGAAAAGGCAAAATCAGTTCAAACTGTTAAAGATTTCCTGCAGGTTCAACCCCCAAGGTTTAGCAGGAACTGGCCTGCCAAAAATTGGTCCTTTCCTGACTCCACAAGATTTCAAAGGGGCAGGAATAGACGTTCCAGAGGCAGAAACCAACCCAGAGGAGGTGCCTACAGAGGACGACAGTGGCAAGGTAACAACAGAGGCACAGACACAGCCACTGCCACTACATCAACACAGCCACAGTAACTTACTCCTAAATCCGCCTACCAGGGAACAAATAGCAGCTCCACTAGGCGGAAGGCTAACCTTATTTGCAAAGAATTGGCACCACATAACAAAAGACAAGTGGATTCTACAAATTATACATCAAGGTTACCGATTCCACTTCCACACTATACCAGTCAAAAGAGGAATGCCAAATCTACCTCCAAATCAAAAAACAGAAGCTTTACAACAGATAATGGAGTTAGCAAACATGAGAGCTGTGGAAAAAGTGCCAACAGCAGAGCAAGGAAAGGGGTTCTACTCCAGACTATTCCTAGTTCCAAGAAAGGAAAACAGTTGGAGACCAATTCTCGACCTGTCCACCTTAAATACATACATCATTGTCCCAAAATTCAAAATGCTGACCCTACAGCAACTTCTTCCCATGCTGGGCAAGGAGTGTTGGCTGGTAACTCTAGATCTCAAGGAGGCATACCTGCACGTCCCTATTCGACCAATCTGCAGAAGATACCTCAGATTTCTTGCAGGATCAGAGCACTATCAATTCTCAGCATTGCCTTTTGGCTTATCTACTGCCCAGAGTATTCACAAAATGCCTGGCATCAGTAATCGCATACTGCAGACTACAGGGAATTCAAATTTACCCATACCTGGACGACTGCCTGCTACAAGGGGACAACAAAAGCAAGTTGACAACAGATTTACAAAGGGTCATTTACTTGCTACAAGCACTGGGATACACAGTCAATCTACAAAAGTCAAGGCTGATACCATCCCAAACAAGGACATTCTTGGGAGCGGAATTGGACACAGTAAGACAGATGGCATTCCTAACTACAGAAAAACAAAAAGAACTCCCTCTTTACTTTTTGGCACTAACAAAGCTGAACAAGTTAACAGCACGAAAGGTTCTGCAGGCCTTGGGCTTCATGGCATCATGCATAATTTTGGTCCCATTTGCCAGACTACATATGAGAAAGCTACAGTGGTACCTACGGAATTTATGGTCCCAACACAGGCACAGCCTAGAAACAGAAATACCACTAATTCCATGCCTAAAACAGGAGTTCCTATGGTGGGCCCAGGCATGCCGGTCCAACCCAGGCCTTCCCTTTCACAGATGTCAAGCAAGCCAAAGCATTACAACAGACGCTTCAGACATAGGATGGGGGGCCCATATGCTGGACAAATGCGTACAAGGATTGTGGACTCAGGATCAACTTCACCTGCACATCAACCTAAAAGAAATGTTGGCTGTAAAACTGGCAATCCAAAAGTTCAGACCATTTCTCAAAGAGGGCCAGCTGTTGATAAGGACAGACAACACCACAGTCATGTGGTACATCAACAAACAGGGAGGCACTCATTCATACCCCCTATGCAGAATGACTTTGGAACTGTGGACCCTGGCACTCAGCTACAACATCCAGCTACAGGCAAGATTTGTACCAGGAAAAGAAAATACTCTAGCGGACATATTAAGCAGGACCACATCAGATGCTCACGAATGGCACCTGCACCCGGACATCTTCAGGACCATTTCAAAGAAGTGGGAATGCCTCAGATAGATCTATTCGCATCACCTCACAATCACCAACTCAAAAATTCTGCACAAGGACATTCCACCCACTAGCATGGAAAGTGGATTCGCTCTCCTTCAGCTGGAAAGGCCTAACAGCATATGCATTCCCACCTCTTCCCTTGATACACAAAGTACTTCTAAAAATCAAGGAAGAACATCCAAGGATAATCCTGATAGCTCCAAACTGGCCAAGACAACACTGGTACCCACTACTGAGGAGCTTGTCTCGGAACAATATGTGGCCAATACCCCTGATGCCTTTGATGCTAACTCAGAACAACTACAGCACCATACATCCAAACCTGAAAACCTTACAACTGACTGCATGGAACATCACATAGCAGCAGCTAATCAAGAACTTTCCCAAAGAGTTAAAGACATTATTCTTGAAGCACGCAGACCTTCAACAAGAAGGAACTACGCTGGAAAATGGAAAAGGTTTGTCATTTGGAGTTCTGAAAGAGGAAAAGATGTGTCAAACATAGATTTGCCTAACATTCTGGAGTATCTGGCCGAACTTCTCCATTCAGGCCTGTCCTACTCCTCCATCAAGATACATGCATCAGCTATTTCAGCAGAATACAGCCTTGAACAACCTGTCTTCTCACACCCGTTGCTCAGGCAGTTCCTCAGGGGAATCAAAAATGTAAAACCTCCGAGGAAACCACCATTACCAGCTTCGGACTTAAATTTCGTACTAGAAAAGCTGACACTTTCACCCTTTGAACCAGCAGCAACAGCAGAACTACAACATCTATCATGGAAAACTGCTTTCCTACTGGCAATCACTTCAGCAAGGAGGGTTTCAGAACTTCAGGCCTTAATGGCAGTGCAACCCTTCCTAATCTTCCACCAAGATAGGGTGTCCATGAGGACTAATCCAACCTTTATGCCTAAGGTGGTATCCAGAGTGTCTTTAAACCAGGCAATCCACTTACCTACCTTCTTCCCCAACCCACAAAACAGAGGGGAAAGAATTCTGCACACATTGGACGTGCATAGACAGCTACGCTACTACCTGGACAGAACAAAAAGCAGCAGAAAGTCGGACCAACTTTTTGTGGCCTATGCAACAGGAAGGGAAGGAAAAGCTATCTCCAAACAGACTATTTCCAAATGGATAGGAAATTGCATACGATTCTGTTACTCCTTCCATGGAAAACCAATTCCACAGAACATAAGACCTCATTCTACAAGGGCAACAGCCACTACCACAGCCTTCTTACGAGGAGTGGCTACCAAAGACATTATTGAGGCGGCTACTTGGACCTCCGTGCATACATTTGCCAAGCATTATAATTTACCTCTATATTCTAGATCCCGAGCAGGGTTTGCCACTGCTGTACTGCAAGGGATCCTAAACACACCATAATCTACCTTTTCCTCCTCCCCTAGTTGGCTATGGTACTCTACCCAGCTGTTATGACTGCAGATGCATCCATGAAGGACATAGTACAGTTTTGTACCTACCATAAATGTAGATGTCCGAACTGGATAGCATCTGCAGTCAGGATTACCCTCCCTCCTTCCCCTCTGAGGTACTCCTAGGGTGTTTACCCTCCTAATAGCTAGCTAATGGGGGGGGGTCTTCTATGGTGTATTTGTTTGTATATATGTACATACATGCTTGTGTTTGTGTTTACCTCTTTCCTTTTGGAAACATTGGCATCTATCCAAAATTTCAGCCTTCAAGAGGGCTTCTGGCATCTGGGGCAAGAAACACTGAGGAAAATGGCGTCGGCTGATGCCTTTATACCCGAAGACCCACAGAGATGACGTCGGGTGGAGTGCGACATCAGCCGAAGCCGGACCCGGACTTTGGAATCCGGCCGACTGAGGGGCTGCCTGACGACAGGACAACCCAGCTGTTATGACTGCAGATGCTATCCAGTTCGGACATCTACATTTATGGTAGGTACAAAACTGTACTTTTCTGCTACTTGCACCATGGCAAGCCAGTGCCTAAGGGCATTAGGCCACATTCAACCAGAGCTGCAGCCACTTCAGCAGCCTTTCTCAGGGGAGTACTAACCAAGGATATTTTAGGGTCTGCTACTTGGAGTTCAGTGCACACCTTTACAAAGCACTATCATCTGCCACTGTACTCTAAATCCAGGGCAGGGTTTGCCACTGCAGTTCTGCAGGGCCTCATAGCCGCTCCTAATGCTGTTTAGCTCCAGCCTCCCATCCATAGCTTTGGGACTCTACCCAAATGTAATGACTGCAACAGTGAAACACTAAGAACATAGTACAGTTGTGTACACTTAACATAAATGTAGATGTTCGAGTGTATTCACTGTTGCAGTCCAGGTTAACCACCCGCCATCCCCCTTTTCTGATGGAACCTATTTTTCCTTCTCTGATTTATACAACCTATGTGGTGTATTTGCTTGTAGATGAAGGTAAAGTTTATATTGGTGCACGTATTTACATATATATGTATATAAATTTGGGCTACCCTTTTAGGGGGCACCTGACATCTGGGGCAAGAAAAACTAAAGAAAATGACGTCTGCCGCATCTTTTATATACCCTTGACCTGACGTCTGGGAAGGGGTGACAGCAGCCGACGCAGGACTCAGTACTTTGGAATTCAGGCAGACTGAGGGCAACCTCCCAGCAGGATTACCTAAATGTAATGACTGCAACAGTGAATACACTCGAACATCTACATTTGTGGTAAGTGTGCACAACTGTCCTTTCTAATTCAGGCCGAAATCCAGGGCATACTTCGGAATCATCTGACATTTGTAAAAAAGGTGTTAACTTGTCTGGGGTACACCGTAAACGAAAATAAATCATACCTGGTACCCTGTCAACAAATTATATTCCTGGGAGTAAGCTTGAACACAACTTCCCAGATGGCTTTCCTCACGCCAGGGAAACAAATTCATTTGACAACTTATTTCAAACTAGTGGCCACAGAAACCCTGCTATCTGCAAGGCAAATACTGCAAGCCTTGGGGTTCATGGCCTCCTGCATTCTACTGATTCCGTATGCAAGACTGCATATGAGGAAACTACAGTGGTATCCAAAAAGCCTATGGTGTCAACATTCTCAGGATCTAGAAGCAATGAATTCCTATCATACCTTGCCTACGGTTAAAATTCCTTTGGTGGGCAGAGGCCTGCTACCAAAACAAGGGACTACCGTTCACTCTACCCCCTACTGCCGAAACCCTAACAGACGCATCAGACTATGCATGGGGGGCTCACCTGGCAGGGAAGTGCATTCAGGGCAAGTGGCACCTAAGTCAAATGCACCTGCATATCAATCAAAAAGAAATGTTGACTGTACAAAATGCTCTGATAGCCTTCAAGGACCACATTCTTCCAGGACAATTGATGGTAAAGATGGACAACACCACTGGTATGTGGTACATAAACAAGCAGGGGGGGTACCCATTCTTACCCCCTCTGCAGACTAGCCATGGCTCTGTGGAACACAGCCTTTAGCTACCAAGTGCATCTACAGGCTCAATTCCTGCCAGGAAAACTAAATACACTGGCAGCCGAACTAAGCAGAAATCTCATGGACCCACACGAGTGGAAACTGGAACTGAAGACTTTCAACATGTTGATCAACAAATGGGGGAGCCCAGATATAGACCTGTTTGCCTCCCCCCAGAACTACCAATTGGACAAATTCTGCACAGGGACTCCCCACAAACAAGCTTGGAAAGTGGATGCTCTGTCCTTCAGCTGGAAAAAATCTTATCAGTTTATGCCTTTCCTCCTCTGCCTCTCCTCCCCAAAGTACTACTAAAGATCAAACAGGACAAACCAAGGATGATGCAGATTGCACCAAAGTGGCCACGCCAGCACTGGTGTACCCCCTAGCTAGCCCCGTGGCACCTGCCTCAGAGCCCTACCCTGCTGTCCCAGCAGGAGAGCCAGATTCTGCATCTCCAGCTTCAAACTCTGAACCCGACTGCCTGGCCAGTTATCTAATTTCTCCCTCCATAAACAGGTGTCGGATGGCATTTTGGAGGCAAGGAGGCCTAGTACTAGAAAATCTTATGCTGAAAAATGGAAAAGATTCTGTGCCTGGAACCAAACTCAAAGGATGGCCACAACAGTGCCCAATTTACCTCAGATTCTTCAATACTTAACTGAGATGCTTCACAAGGGCCTTTCATTTTCCTCCATCAAAATTCACACCTTGGCCGTTTCAGCTCATTACAACACAGAACCACCCCTCTTTTCTCACCCACTTCTCTAGCAGTTCCTCAGAGGGGCCAAAACCATAAGACCACCCAGGAGAGCCCCAACTCTAGCCTGGGACCTTACTTTGCATTGGAAAAACTCCCTCTTCCTCCTTTTGAGCCCCCTGCAACTGCAAAGTTAAAATTCCTTTCTTGGAAAACAGCTTTCCTTTTAGCAATCACTTCAGTAAGAAGGATATCTGAATTACTGGCCCTTATGGCAGTGGAGCGTTTTATCATCTTTCATGCGGACAGGGTGTCCCACAGGACAATCCCTCCTTCGTGCCCAAGGTGGTATCCAGTGTCTCTCTTAATCAATCCATTCATTTGCCGACCTTCTTTTCTAATCGACAGAACAAAGGAGAATTGATACTGCACTCCTTAGATGTGCACAGACACCTTAGATTTTACTTGGACAGGACTAAACCTCAAAGGAAATCTGAACAACTGCTGGTGGCATTTGCTGCAGGGACAGAGGGGAAGTCTATTTCAAAGCAAGCCATTTCTAAATGGATAGGCCATTGCATTCATTTCTGCTATAAGCACCATGGAAAACCTATCCCACATGGGGATTTGACCCCATTCAGCCAGGGCTGCATCTACCTGTACAGCCTTTCTCAGAGGTGTCCCTACCAGAGGCATCCTAGAAGCTGCTACCTGGAGTTCTGTAATACTTTCACCAAGCAGTACCATTTGCCAATTTTTCTCTAAATCCAGAGCTGGCTTTGCCACTGCAGTGTTGCAGGGCCTTATAGTTGGTTATAATGCTATTTAAATTCCTCCTTCCATCCTTAGCTTTGGGAATCTACCCAAATGTGATGAGTGCAACAGTGAAACACGAAGAACATAGTACAGTTGTGTACACTTACCATAAATGTAGATGTTCGAGTGTATTCACTGTTGCAGTCCTGATTACCCTCCCTCCAGCCCTCTGACTTCTTTTGTCTATACCTCTGTTCTCTTTTTCTATGCTTAAAAGCTTTTTGGTGTATTTGCTTTTTTGTTGGGAGATAACACCTTATATGTATATATTTAATTGCTCACCATTGGGGGGGGGGGGAGCACCTGACATCTGGGGCAAGAAGAACTGATGTATTTGCGTCTGTTGCATGCTTTATACCCCTGACTACCTGACATCACGGAAGATGAGACAGCAACTGACACAGGATCCAAGACTTTGATAATCAGGCTAACTGAGGGCTACTGCAAGCAGATAACCCAAATGTGATAACTGCATCAGTGAATACACTCGAACATCTACATTTATGGTAAGTGTACACAACTGTACTTTTTACCTACATAAAACAAAGCCCATTAGGAAATCAGAGAAACTGTTTGTCTCCTTCTACCCAGAGCTTTGGAGAGAGCAGTGACCAAACAGACCATTTTGGCCTGGATCTCTAGGGCCATTTCTTTTTGCTACCTACACCATGGGAAGACCTTGCAGGGCAATGTCAAAGCCTACTCCACCAGAGCAATGGCCTGTTCTGCCTTCTTTAAGGGGCTAGACACCAGCACCATACTTGAGGCAGCTAATTGGTCCTTTGTGCACACCTTCACCAAGCACTACAAGCTGGACCATATCTCCAGTGCCAGGGTGGGGTTTTCAAGGGCTGTCCTACATGGGTTCCTGAAAACCTCTTCTAGGCCACCACCCAATCCTCAGTCAACTTTGGCACTCATCCACATGTAGAGTACTGCAACATTGGAATAGGACATAGGAAATTTGTGTAATGTCTTACCATAACCATAGATGTCTGTCTCTTCCATGTTGTTGTATTCCTTCCCCTCCTTGTCAGGTTCCACTTGCTCATCTGGGTGACACAGGACAAGGCTATGCCCTTATAGGACAGGCTCCAACTGGGGCTTATGTTCTGAGGGCTGGTGCTTGCAGACATCACCTTCATGGCCCATGTTCCTGCTGCCACAGCAGACATCATATGCACCTAGAGGGACTGAAACTCTTTGGAATCCTGGCTGGACAAACTGGAGAGGAAGAAGGGTAAACCCACATGTAGAATACTGCAACATGGAAGAGAAGGACATCTATGGTTATGGCAAGATTTTACACAACTTTCCTTTCCTTAGGGGTGTGGCCCACATCAGACCACCTAGGAGGCCACTTGCTCCAGCATTGGCTCTTAACTATGTTCTGGAAAAATTGACTTTGCCTCTTTTTGAGCCAGCTGCTTCAGCGGCCCTGAAGTACCTTTCTTGGAAAACTGCCTTTTTGCTGGCCATCACATCAGCCATAAGTTTCTGAGCTTCAGGCCCTTATGGCCACTGAGCCCTTCATTTTCCATGCTGACAGGGTGTCTCATAAGGCCAACCCCAAGGTTTGGATATTGTCCTCAATCAGGCCATCCATCTCATCTTCTTTCCCAGCGTCCATAATAAAGGGGAGAGAATTTTGCATACCCTAGATGTGCACAGACAATTGAGATATTACCTGGATAGGACCAAGTCAGTCAGGAATTCTGACCAGCCACTGGTCATTTCTAAATGGGTTTGGCATTGCATCCATTTTTGCTATTCCTTTCAGATTACATTCCACTAAGGCAGCCTCTACTTTCACTGCCATCTTGACAAAGATATTGTGGAAGCTGCTACCTAGACATCCCTCCATACATTCAGCAAGCACTACCAGCTGGCTACCTTCTCCAAAACCAGGGCAGGCTTTGCATTTGCGGTCCTGCAGGGCATGCCCCTCTCATCCTTCCTCCACTCTATTTCTCAGCTTTGGGAATCTTCCCACAAGTGATGACTGCAACAGTGAAACACGAAGAGCATAGTACAGATATTCAGGGTTATCCTGTCGGGGGTAGCCCTAAGGTAGTCAGTGGTATAAAATCAGGCAGCCGAAGGCATTACATCAGTCTTTCTTGCAGAGGAGCCCAAAGCACAAGCAGTTCGCCCGAGTGCTGGTTGGCCGCTACCTGAGTTTTCGTTTCCGTTTCCAAATTGAAGTTGAAGTCTACTAAAGCCAAGTACCCTGTTGAGGATCTTTTTTTCTTGCACTAACTGATGTCAGAGAAAGTTAGCAATTGTCTAGTCTGTAGAAAGCAAATACCACACCAAGACTTTCATTCTTACTGCGTCACCTGTTTAGGCTCAGACCACGACATCACCTGCTGTTGCATTTGTGCTTTGTTCAACGCCAGAACTTAATGCCGTCAGGCCCTTATTGTAGCTAGGTATTTTCGCTCTCAGTCCTCTAATTCCGATATGGATTCGGTAAGCCATCCGACTACCGATCTTCTGAAAAAAATGTAAGGATAAAGACAGACACAGACCGCACAGGTTCAAAACTGCCAACAACGCTTCCGTTAAACTAGTCAGTTCTCCGGTCCTCAGTGAGGCGCTTTTGCAGCCCCTGATGCCCGCTTCTGTGGATTCCCAGGTCGCTACCGAGACCCTTTTGGAGTCCGGTATGCCGCAAGACACGACGTCCCCTGTTCCGTTAAGCTAGTCTTCAGTTCTCCGGTCCTCAATGAGGTGCTTTCGCTGCCCCTGAAGCCTGCTTCTGTGGATTCGCAGGCCGCTACCGAGACCCTTTCGGAGTCCGGTATGCCACGAGACTCTTCTTGACTAAGGATCATGTGGATGTCTCTACCTTGGATGGGACTGGAACTGCTGAGCAAGCACCGGCTTCCCAGGAAGTACTTCACACTATCGATTCTCGACACAGACTGGGTACTTTCGCTTCTTTAGTTCTTTCGAAAACAACTGAGTTTCTAAGGCCCTGGATACGAACCACACCCAAAAAAACAATGACCCAAGCTCAGGCACCTGCTTCCTTGCCTCAGTCTCAAATGCTTAAAATGACAGGAGACCTTATAATGCTTATTGGGGGAAGCCAGACTTACCCCCTTCCAAGAGAGACTTATCCCCAATAGTTTTATCTGAACAGGAGTCTGATGACTCTGATGCATCTGAACATGAAGATTTGCAACCTCTCTCTGCTTATGAGGATTGTGATGCAGAGGAATCCATCCCTTCAGCCTCTCCACCCGAGGATTTTTCCTTTGGGCAAACCCTGCATGTTTTAAGGTAGCATTTCCAATGGGAATGTCAGGACTATTCTCCGTCAAAAAAGCGACTCAGTGAATTCTTAGATCTTTCACAGCACAAACCTCTGGCCATTCCTCCTGTCCTGGATGTTGTGGATTATGTTTTTATGGAATCCAGTCTGACCCCTGGCACCCTTTCCAAAATCCTACTTCTGACCCCGAGGTCATCTCTCAAGGACCTAAAGGAATCTAAGTAACGTCAGCTAAGAATTCCATCCCTTCAGATAGGGATTTCCCGAGCATTAGACAGATGGGGTAAAAAAGTATACACCTCTGCTACTCTTGCTGTTAGAGCATTAAATGTCAGTTCCGCATACTGAAATATCAGCAACATACCGTAGAACTCCTCAAACAAAAAATATCATCTTTTCCTGCTTTTGCAGTAAATAGAGTTACAAGAGTTAATGCATTCTGCAAGTCAAGTAACTAAGCACACCTTACAATGTGGTTTTGACGCCCTAGACGCTTCTTGCAGGGCAGCAGTCACTAGTTTTGTCCTTAGGCATGCTTGGCTTAAGGAACAGACCTTGCCTGACCATGTCAAATCCAAATTATTGGACGCACTCTTGCACAAAGACAATTTATTTGGCACCAAGGCAGAAGAGGTCTTAAAGATGGAAGAAAAAGCTAAATCTATGCAGACAGACTTCTTACAGGTCCAGCCACTGAGGATCAATAGGCATTGCACATCCAAGCAGTGGTCCTTCCTGCCCCCTCCAGGCCAGCTCAGCCAGACCCAGGAGAAGCAGACCCGCCGGACAGCCCTAGGTAATGCAGAGATGTAACCAATGGAGTTCATCCTCTTAAAAATCAGGGAGTGCAAAGCCCCCTTATGGTAAGTACTCGCAGTTACTTTTCACTTCCACCACCTCCCTCTATCCCATCTGCTCGTGCCCTTAGGAGGAAAACTCTCCATGCAAGCAACTGGGCCACCATTATCAACGACCGCTGGGTCCTCAACAGTGTCCCAGGGATACAAATTTTATTTCCACACACTGCCAACCCCAAAAGGGGTTCCCAGATCTTCCCCCAAAACCAATGGGCAGAGGCCATAAAGCAAGTCTTTTCCCTGCTCTCCATTGAGGGCAATAGAGCATGTTCCTGCAGAATAGAAGGGTCAAGGTTTCTACTCAAGACTCTTCCTGGTACCCAGAAAAGAGGGCACATGGATCTCTCCATTCTAAACACCTTTCTGGTGATACCGAAATTCAAAATGCTCACCCTCCAGCAGCTTCTACCTATGCTTTCCAAGGATGCTTGATTTAATCACCCTAGACCTAAAAGAGGCCTACCTACACATCCCCGTCAGGGAATCATGCAGGAAATATCTACATTTCAGGCAGGATCAATGCGCTTTCAGTTCTCTGCACTTCACTTTGGCTTATTTAGTGCTCCCAGTGTTTTCACAAAATGTCTGGCTCCCGCCATTTCTTTTTGCAGACAGAAATATTTATATTTACCCATACTTAGATGACTGCCTGATTCAGGCAGACAAGAAAAGCTGCTACAGCACCTGACCTTTGTAAAGGACCTACTGACCTCCCTGGGTATACTATTAAAAAGAAATCCAAACTAGTTCCCATACAAAAAATTGTATTCCTGGGAGCAAGCCTTGACACAGCATCCCAGATGGTGTTCCTTACTCAAAAACAAGTCTGCCTGACAGCTTACTTCTCTCAACTAGCCAGCAGGACCCAGTCATCCACAAGGAAAATCCTGCAAGTTGTAGGGTTCATGGCGTCTTGCATTCTACTCATTCCATATGCCAGACTGCATATGAGGAAACTACAGTTGTACCTAAAAAGCCTTTGGGGTCAGCACACTCAAGACCTAGAAACTCTTATACCAATGATCCCTTGTCTTAAGGAAAGATTTTCTTTGGTGGGCAGCAGCATGCAACCACAACAAGGGACTTCCCTTTTCACAACCCCATGCTGCCCAGACCCTCACCACAGACGCATCAGACTATGCCTGGGGGGGGCTCATCTGGACGGCAGGTGCATTTAGGGCCAATGGAGCCCAAATCAAATGTATCTGCAAATCGGCCAAAAAGAGATGTTAGTTGTTCAGCACACCCTGACAGCTTTCAGACCCCCTACTCTTTCCGCGGCCTCTACTGATCAAAACCGACAACACCACAGTGATGTGGCATATCAACAAGCAAGGAGGGATGCACTCTCATTCTCTGTGCAGGCTTGCCATGACCCTTTGGCATACAGACGCAGCCATGCAACTACACCTGTTTGCACAGTTCCTGCCAGGCTCTCTAAACTCTTTGGCAGACAACTTAAGCAGAAGTCTTCTGGACCCACACGAGTGGCAGCTAGACCACAGAACCTTCACCCTTGTAATCCAGAAATGGGGCACCCCGAAGGTTGACCTCTTTGCCTCCCATTCCAATTATCAGCTCTACAGATACTGCACCAGGGAACCTCACAGCAAGGCCTGGAAAGTGGATGCTCTATCCTTCCAGTGGGTAAACCTCTCTGTCTATGCATTTCCCCCCTTTACCACTCATTTCAAGGGTACTGCTCAAAGTAAGGGAGGAAAAACCGAGGGCAATCCTGATTGCCCCAGACTGGTACCCACTGGTGCGCAGCCTATCACCCCTGCCACCATGGCACCAACCTCCATTCCCAAAACTCCTGACCCAGAGGAATGGAGAATGCATGCATCTAAAATTGCAGACCATCAACTTGCAGCCTGTCTTATTCTGACCTCTCCTCAAGCTGCCACTCTAAGCAAACAAGTTCTAGGTGTTATACATGAGGCCAGATGCCCCAGCACTAGAAAATCGTATGCAGGTGGATCCAGGCTAAGGTTTTACATCTGGATCCAGGCTAAGGGAGCCAGAACGGCACAGCCCTCCCTACCTCTCATCCTGGATTATCTGGCAGACCTGCTACACAGGGGTCTATCCTCTCTCTCATTAAAATTCATGCCTCAGCCATCTCTGCTAATTTCAGCACAGAGCCACCTCTTTTCTCACACCCTCTCTTCAAACAGTTCCTAAGAGGGGCTAACAACTTGAGCCCACCCAGAAGAGCTCCTACCCCAGCTTGGGACTTTAACTTTGTGTTGGAAAAGCTCACCCTGCCTCCCTTTGAACCTGCAGCTTCAGCAGAGTTAAAATTTCTCTCTTGGAAGACCGCCTTGCCTCTGGCCATCATTTCAGCTAGAAGAAGAGTATCAGAGCTACAAGCACTCATGGCTGTAGAGCGCGTCATCATTTTCCATCCTGACAGGTTCTCCCTCAGGACTAACCCATCCTTCATGCCTAAAGTGGTGTCCAGTGTGGATCTCAACCAATCCATTTATTTGCCCACCTTTTTCCCTAACCCACAAAACAAGGGGTAAAGGATTCTGCACTCTCGTAGATGTGCACAGGCAGCTCGGATTCTATCTGGACAGGACTAAATCTTTTAGAAAAACTGATCAATTGCTAGTCAGCTTCGCAGCAGGGGCAGAGGGCAAAGCCATATCCAAACAAACAGTCTCCAAATGGATAGCACACTGCATCCATTTCTGCTAAAAACAGCATAGGAAACCACCCCCAAAGGGTTCAAGGACACATTCCACCAGAACGACCTCCAATTCTGCGGTTTTTCTCAGAGGGATCCCCACCAGGAGGCTGCAACATGGACATCTGTTCATACCTTCACCAAGCATTACCGCCTGCCTATCTTTTCCAAATCCAGGTTAGGCTTTGCCACCGCAGTCTTTTCTCCAGCTTTGGGAATCAACCCAAATGTGATGACTGCAACAGCGAAGCACGAAGAACATAGTACAGATGTTCTTCGTGTTTCACTGTTGCAGTCATTACATTTGGGTTATCTGCTTGCAGAAGCCCTCAGTCGGTCTGATTAACAAAGTCTTGGGTCCTACGTTGGTTGCTGTCTCGTCTGTGACATCAGGTCATCAGGGGTATAAAACATGCAGCCAACGTCATTACATCAGTCTTTCTTGCTGTGCGGTGCCCAAAGCAGAAGCAGTTTCCAAGTGCCAGTCGGCCAACTCCTGAAATTTTCGTTTTCAAGTTTCAGAACCGAAGTCTTCAACTAAAAGCTAAGTACCCCATTAGGGAAACTTTTTCTTGCTCCAAAACAATATCAGTAAAAGTAAATAATTGCATTTCTTGTGGAAAGCAAATACTCATAAAGATTTTCATTCGTACTGTAGTCTTTGCCTAGGCCCTGACCATGACGTACCTCACGGTCAGTTTTGTGCCTTATTTAAACCACGAACTATCCGTTGTCTGTATATTTGCACTTCTAAATTTTTTGGTGCTCAGTTCAATTATCCTGATATGTCTTTGGTAAGCCATCCGACTAGCGACATTCCGAAAAAACGCTAAGATAAAGATGGAGACAGGCCGCCCAGTTCGCAGTTACTCACTGAGGCGCTTTCGCAGCCCGTGATACTCACTACTTTAGATTCGCAGGCCTCTACTGAGACCCATTCGGAGTCCGGTATTCCACGAGATGCTTCATCTGTGAAACCTGCAGATGTCTCTACCTTGGATAGGTCCGGAGCTGCTGTGCAGGCATCTGCTTCTGAGGGGTGTATTCAGGCCTACTGACTTGCATATTAAACTGGCGTCATCTTCTTCAAGGCCTAAAATGCCTAGAAAACTGACGTCCAGACTGCATGGTCAGGCCTCTGTGCCTGAAGAACAAATAAGAATGACTGAAGACCTTATTACTTTAATCAGGGGAAGCCAACCTTCTCCCTCTAAGAGACCTAGGACTGAGTTTGCTTATGATGCTTCTGACCAGGATTCTGAAATTTGTTTCCTCTGATGACCAGGATTTACCCTTATCTACCTATGAGGATTCTGATGCTGAGGAGACTATTCCCTCTGCTCCCCCCCCCCCAAAGGATTTCTCTTTTGGTGAAACCTTGCATACTCGCGGGGAGATTTTTCGTTGGGAAAGTCAGGATTTCTCTGATTCTAAAAAGAGGCTTAGGGATTTCTTACCTTTAGCTACACCTCCTGTACTGGACGTTGTTGGTAATGCCTTTTCGGATTCTAGCATGGCCCCTGACTCTCTATCTCTTGCTTCCAGAAAACCTGATAGATGTTACAGGGTTCCTGACTCTCTCAAGTTCCTTTTCAAAAATCCTACTGCGGATCGTGAAACTATTTCACAAGGACCCAAGGGCATTAAAGCTACTACTGCCAAAAATCCTACCCCCTCTGATAGAGACTCGAAGGCGCTGGATAGATGGGGTAAGAAGGTATACACTTCTGCAACTTTGACCATTAGGGCCTTGAATTGCCAGTTTTATATGTTAAAGTATCAGCTGCATATTATTGGATTGCTTAAACAGAAAATGATGTTGATTCCTGATTGTGCTGAAAATAAGGATTTACAGGATTTTATGCATTCTGCTGAACAAGTTTGTATACATACATTGCAGTGTGGTTTTGATTCACTAGAGGCATCTTGCAGGGCTGCGGTTACTGGGTCTGTACTTAGAAGGCATGCTTGGCTTAAGGAGCACTCCTTGCCAGATCATGTTAAAGCAAAATTACTGGATGCCCCCTTAAATCAGGGCCACCTGTTTGGCAACAAGGCAGAAGAAGTTCTTAAAAAAGATGGAGGAAAAAGCTAAATCTATGCAAACTGTTAAAAGATTTCTTACAAGTACAACATCCAAGATTTAGCAGGCATTGGCCTTCTAAGAATTGGCCCTTTCTTGCCTCTTCCAGACCTTCTCAGTTGAAACCCAGATCCAGCAGAGCACCCAGGCTTCAGTCCCAGGAGACACATAAGATTAAGCAGTGGGGGGCCTCCACTTCCAAATTTGGGAGTAATAAAACTCTCCCCTATGGCCTCAATGACTTCTTTTTAAAACTTCCAAGCACTTCTCAGCTGACTGCCCCTTTGGGGGGAAAGATTGCACTTCATGCAAAGAACCGGGGACTCATTACCCAGGAAAAATGGGTTTTAAATATAGTTTCCCAAGGATACAGATTTCACTTCCACATGTCACCGACTCCAAGTGGTTGGCCGGATCTACCTCCAAAGCAGAGGCCCAAAAGCAAGTACTCTCTCTCTCTTAAGCATAGGGAGCTATTCAGTTGATACTAGAAGAGAAAGACGGACAAGGTTTCTACTCAAGATTTTTCCTGGTACCCAGAAAAGAGATTTTTTCATGGTACCCAGAAAAGACAATTCATGGCATCCTATCTTGGACCTGCCTACTCTAAACACCTTTTTGGTGATTCCAAAATTCAAGATGCTGACTCTTCACCAGTTGCTTTTTATGCTAAGCAAAGATGCCTGTTTGGCAACACTAAATTTAAAGGAAGCCTACCTGCACATCCCAATCAAGGAGTCTTGCAGAAGATACCCACACTTCAAAGCAGGCTACACGAACTATCAGTTCCCTGCACTGCCCTTTGGCTTATCTACTGTGCCCAGGGTATTCACAAAGTGCCTAGCTCCAGGCATTGCATTTTGCAGGCAAAGAAATATTAAAATATACCAATACCTGGACGATTGTCTAATTCAGGCAGAAAACCAGGACATAATTTTGAATCCTCTGGCTTTTGTACAGAGGGTGCTAACTTGTCTGGGGTGCACCATAAACGAAAAATTACACCTGGTACCCTGTCGTCAAATTATATTCCTGGGAGCAAGCTTGAATACAACTTTCCAGATGGCTTTCCTCATGCCAGAGAAACAAATTCACTTGACAACCTACTTAAAACAAGTTGTCTCAAAATCCCTGCTATCTGCAAGGCAAATACTACAAGCCTTGGGGTTCATGGCCTCCTGCATTCTTCTAATTCCATATCCAAGACTGCATATGAGGAAACTACAATGGTATCTAAAAAGCCTATGGTGTCAAAATTCTCAGGACCTAGAAGCAATGATTCATATCATTCCTTGTCTACGCCTAGAGTTCCTTTGGTGGGTAGAGGCCTGCCACCAAAACAAGGGACTACCATTCACACTACCCCCTGCCACCCAAACCCTAACAGACTCTTCAGACTGCATGGGCGCACCTGGCAGGGAAGTGCATTCAAGGCAATTGGAACCCAATTCAAATGCACCTTCACATCAATCAAAAAGAAATGTTAGCTGTACAGAATGCTCTGACAGTCTTCAAGGACCACATTCTTCCAGGACAATTAATAGTAAAGACGGACAACACTGCTGTTATGTGGTACATAAACAAGCGGGGGGGGTACACATTCTTACCCCCTCTGCAGACTAGCCATGGCATTGTGGGACACAGCCTTGAGCTACCAAGTACATCTACAAGCTCAGTTCCTGCTAGGAAAACTAAATGCACTGGAAGATGGACTCCGCAGAACCCTAATGGACCCACACAAGTGGAAACTGGAACCGAGAATTTTCAACATGTTGACAAGCAAATGGGGGAGCCTAGATATAGACCTGTTTGCCTCCCCCCAGAACTATCAATTGGAAAAATGTTGTGCAAGGACTCCCCACAGACAAGCTTGGAAAGTGGATGCTCTGTCCTTCAGCTGGAAAAACCTATCAGTTTATGCCTTTCCTTCTCTGCTCTCCAAAGTACTACTAAAGATCCAACAAGACAAGCCAAGGATGATTTTGATTGCACCAGCCTGGTCACGCCAGCACTGGTACCCCCTCCTGCGAAGAGTGTCACTGTTGGCCCCATGGCACCTGCCCTTCAGACTCCTACTCTACTGTCTCAGCAGGAGAACCAGATTCTGCACCCTCAGCTTCAAACACTGAGCCTAGCAGCCTGGCTAATTACCCAAGCTCTCCTTTACTATCCCTCAGTAAACCAGTGATGGATGTCATTTTAGAGGCAAGGAGGCCTAGTACTAGAAAATCTTATGCTGAAAAAATGGAAAAGATTCTGTGCCTGGAACCAGTCTCAAGGGATGAGCACAGCAGTGCCCAATTTACCACAGATTTTACAATGCTTGACAGAGATGCTTCACAAGGGCCTGTCTTTTTCCTAAAAAAATCAAGCCTCTGCCATTTCAGCTCATTGTAACACAGAACCTCCCGTCTTCTCTTTTCCACTGCTCAAGCAGTTCCTCAGAGGGGCCAAAAATTGAAGACCACCCAGGAGAGCTCCAACTCCAGCCTGAGATCTTAACTTTGTATTTGAGAAACTCATCCTTCCTCCTTTCGAGCCAGCTGCTACTGCAGATTTAAAATTCCTTTCTTGGAAAACAGCTTCCCTTTTAGCCATCACTTCAGCAAGAAGGTTACCTGAATTAAAGGCCCTTATGGCAGTGGAGATTTCATCATCTTTCATGTGGACAGGGTGTCCCTCAGGATCAATCCCTCTTTCATGCCAAAGGTGGTATCCAGTGTAGCCTTTAATCAGTCCATTCATTTGCCTACCTTTTTTCTTAATCCACAGAACAAAGGGGAATGGATACTGCACTCCTTAGATGTGCACGGACAACTTAGATTCTACTTGGACAGGTCTAAACCTCAAAGGAAATCTGAACTGCTTGTGGCATTTGCTGCAGGGACAGAGTGGAAGGCTGTTTCAAAGCGAACCATCTCCAAATAGATAGGCCATTGCATTCATTTCTGCTCTAAGCACCATGGAAAACCTATCCCACAGGGGATCATATCCCACCGAACCAGGGCTGCATCTACCTCTACAACCTTTCTCAGAGGCGTACCTACCAGGGACATCTTAGAAGCTGCTACCTGGAGTTCTGTACATACTTTCATCAAGCATTACCATTTGCCAATTTTTTCTCTAAATCCAGAGCTGACTTTGCCACTGCAGTTTTGCTGGGCCTTATAGCTGGTCCTAATGCTCTCTAAATTCCTCCTCCCATCCTTAGCTTTGGGAATCTATCCAAATATAATGACTGCAACAGTGAAACGCGAAGAACATGGTGCAGTTGTGTGCACTTACCATAACTGTAGATGTTAGTGTATTCACTGTTGAAGCCCTGGTTACCCACCCTCCAGCCCCTTGACTTCATTTGGCTGTACCTCTTCTCTCCTTTTCAATGCTTAAAAGCTTTTTGGTGTATTTGCTTTTTTGTTGGAGGTATAACTTTGTATATTTATAGATTTAATTGCTTCCCATTAGGGGGGGCACCTGACATCTGGGGCAAGAAAAACTGATGTAATGACGTTGGCTGCATGTTTTATACCCCTGACAACCTGACATCACGGAAGAAGAGACAGCAACCGACGTAGGACACAAGACTTTGGTAATCAGGCTGACTGAGGGCTACTGCAAGCAGATAACCCAAATGTAATGACTGCAACAGTGAATACACACACTAACATCTACATTTATGTTAAGTGTACGCAACTATACTTTGTGTACACTTAACATACATGTAGGTGTTTGAGTGTATTCACTGTTGCAGTCCTGGTTTCCCTCCCTCCATCTCCCTTGCCCCCCCCCCCCCTTACAATGAATTTTTGGTATTTACTTTCTGCTGGTGGTGTTCTTCCACCATAAATTAGCTCCCTATTGGGGGCTCCTGATAGGGCAAGAAAAACTTATGTAATGGCGTCAGCTGCCTGATTTTATACCACTGAGAACCTGACATCAGTCGTGGAGCAACAGCAACCAACGCAAAAATACTAAGCCTCTGATATTCGGGTCAACTGAGGGCTACCCCTGGCAGGATAACCTAAATGTGATGACTGCAACAGTGAATGCACTCTTAACATCTACATTTATGGTAAGTGTACACAACTGTACTTTGTGTACACTTGCCATAAATGTAGATGTTGGAGTGTATTCACTGTTGCAATCCTGATTCCCTCCCACCTTAACCCTTTTTTTTTTCTCATTCTGGAGGGCTCATGGTGGCAAGAAAAACAGATGTAATGGTGTCATTTTATAGCCCTGACGACCTAATGTCAGCCGACGCAGGAGGGAAATCCTTTACTGTGGTATTTCGGCCGGCCGAGGGCTACCCAGCAGGGATAACCCCACAAGTGATGACTGCAACAGTGAATACACTCAAACGTCTACATTTATGGTAAGTGTACACAACTGTACTATCCTTATGATAATTCTGGTCAAACTACCCATGCAGAAACTGCTGTGGTACCTTAAAAATGTGTTACCAACAAACGCACACTTTTAGGATAAAACTGCTCCCTTGTTACAAGAAAGAGTTTTCCTGATGGACCCAAGCTTGCTCCCTCAGTCCAGGCCTTCCATTCGGGTTCATCCCTCAGGATCAAACTCTGACAATAGATGCATCAGAGCTAGCCCACTACAACTTTCAGACTCAAGATAAGCAAGACTCTTAGTTCAGAAACAAATACATTAACCTAAAAGAAACGATGGCAGTCCAAAAAGGCTCAATTTCCTTCAAAGAACAATGAAAACGAAAATCTTCCTCGTAAAGACGGACTTTACCACTGTTATGTGATACATAAACAAGGTGGGAAGAACTCACTCTTTGCCCCCTTTGCTGCTTAGCCATGGACCTTTGTAAAACAGCAGACTCCCTAGGACTGCACCTCATGGCACAGTACCTACCAGGAGAAACCAGTCAACTAGCAGATCACCTCAGCAGGAGCCTGTCAGACCCGAGTCAGTGCCAGCTGCATTGGTAAGTTTTTCTCGGGTCTGTGCAGATGCAATTATGCAGCCAAACTGGAGGCTAAGCTCTCTCAACCAAAGACTGGACCAGACAGTCAAGAGGAGGAGGGAAATACTTGCATCACACCACCAGTCTCATATAGGCCCATTAAACCAGCACCGGCAAAAGACACACATAAGTACACGCAAACATACTCGGAGGCTCTAAATAAAAATCTGCAAAAGCAACAGAGACCTCCAAAGCACACATCCAAACAACCTCCACCACCCAACACAAACCATGAAACACATACTTCACAAAACCAGTGTGCCACACAGTCACAGCCCTTAAGGCAAAATAACATATCCAACATACTAGTAATAGGTGACTCTATAGTCAGGCACACTGGTGTCCCACTCACTAGGCAGAATAAGGAGAAGGTTACTGTTAGCTGCCTGTCGGGTGGCAGGATCCGCCACATAACACAAGCACTCAGGTCACTCCAGAACAAGTACAAATGCGACTGTCATTGTCCATATTGGTGTGAATGACCTGAGCCGTACCTTCCTGGACTGCATGAAAAGAGACCTGGAAGAACTCTGATCATGTAGCCCAAGCCAATATGACCCTGACTCTGAGTAGCATCCTGCCCTCACCAAGAATGATACCACGGTATAAAGAAAAAAATATCAATTTCAACAATTGGCTAAGTTTCTGGTGTCATTCAAAGGGGATCACGCTGCTTCGCTAGATACTGCTTGCACCTGTCACCCTTAGGCTTTCGAATATTAGCCAAGGCTCTTGCCACCTCCATAGTGGCTTTTTTTGGCAAGGCTCAAAAGACAAACCCACTGCCGTAAATAGCACAAGTAACAAAAAACTGAGGGTAATGCTACTCATTGCCAGAAGTCTAAACCTCAAAATGCACGCACTTGAGGTACTTCTCAGTATGGAGAAGAGCGATATATGTGCAGTAACAGAAACCTGGTTCAAGGCTCCAGAGAGCACCCCAGCACTACCAGGCTACAACTCATACCATACATTTCGGCCATAGAACCCGGACCAAAATACAAAAGGCAGGGGCGTATCCATATTCATCAAGGATACCCACACCTCCAGGTTAGTGGCACAGCATGATTCTTCAGAGATCACCCACGTGCAGCTAACAGTGGGGAAAACTGCAATTCAAATTGCACGTCCCAGGACCCGCATTCCACATTTCTGGAAACACTGGGAAACATAAAGGTCCTACCAAACACCCTAATATTGGGTGATTTCAATTACCCAAACATTAACTGGGAGAACTCCTCAAGTACTAACTCCTTTGCCCAACATTTCCTAGAATTTATAAACTCAAACGCCTTGGATCAACTGGTCAACACTCCCACCAGAGGTGACAACATATTGGACCTAGTCAACAACATGGGCGACTGGTGTTCCACACCGGAGGTCACCACACCGGAGGTCAACCCCTCGCTGGTTAGATCTGACCATAAACCAATCACTTTGGGTATCCACATTCCTCCCCCACCCCCGGACAAGGAAACCACCATGAAAAACTTTTCAAAAGCAAACTTCACGTTACTTAAGACCGAGGTGAAAAGTTTGAAAGCCCCCATGCTAAAGGATAACAGTGTCCAAGCTGCAAAATCCTTTGCTAATTCTTCGGGCACCTACAAGAATGCATGGATCGTGCTATCCCAAGCAAAACCAAGACTCACTCCCAAGAAAAGGAATCCAGGCTGGTGGACCCCTGCCATAAACAAGCTATAAAATAGGAGGAGGAAATTAGTCCAGAAAAGAGTAAAATGCCAGGAAGGGAAGACATCCCTGATCGGTATCAGCAAGAAACTATGATCCCTCCTAAAGTCATCCAAGGCGAGATTCGAAAGAAAAATTGCCAAGGACTCCAAAGATAACCACAAGGCATTCTTTAGCTGTGTCAAGAATCTAAGTGGCAATGCTCAGATCTGCTCCGAGTGCAGAATGGCACAAAATACACTGAACCGACCGATATCACCAACATCCTGGCAGACAGGTTCAGTGCAAACTTCACCCCCCCCCTCACCACCAAAAGGGCCCATAACCATACCAGAAGAATGTAGAGCCCCTGAAATCACAGACACTTAGGTTAAAACAGCCTTCTCCAAAGCCAAAAACACAGCATCAATGGGACCGAACGGTTTCCCAGGCTGCGTCCTACACGAGCTTATAGACAAACTAACCCCTCACCTAAACACACTGTTCAAACTCAGCCTCTCCGCAGGCTACATATCCAAAGAGTGGCGCACAGCAACGGTTATTCTGCTCCACAAAGGTGGAGCTGCAACAGACCCTGGGAACTATCGCCCTATAAGCCTGACTAGCTTGGTCTGCAAGGCTATGGAGTGCATCATCATGGAACTCATTAACAGAGACATTGGGAACCTCCAAACACTGGACCCCTACCCAGTTCGGCTTTAAGGGCAGATATTCCCTCCTAAACCTGGTGGATGACTTTGAGACAGTTACCACGGCTATAGACGAGGGAAAGCTGGTAGACACAGCCTACCTAGACCTCGCAAAGGCCTTCGACACCATTCCCCATTCTGGTATTAGACAAGCTCACCAGCCTGAACATAAACCCCTACGTTACAAGATGGGTTGCCAACTGGCTCGTAGACAGAACCCACATGGTGAGAGTTGTGGAGGTAGGTCCGACTCTAAACCGGTTACAAGTGGCTTTCCCCAGGGCTCAGTCCTAGGACCCCTCCTGTTCAGCATATACTTCTCAGAGGTACAATCAAGCACAGGAGGACTATGGCTGATCAAGTTCGCAGGCGGCTGTAATTTACTGTCTGGCTGACGCAGACATCCTCCGAAAGGGTCTCACTGAGATGGATACCTGGTGTCAAAATCATGGCCTCAAGCTAAATGCCAAAAAGTGCATAGTCATCCCCTTTAGAAAAAACAAAGTACCCACAAACTACCACATAGGTGGTAGTGCCATAAATACGGAAACCATAATAAGGGATCTGGGGACCCAAGTAGATAGTAATCTCTCCTTTGATAATCACATTGCCAAAGTGGTTAGAAAATCCTTCTATATGGCCCACCTAATCACTAAAGGGTTCGCTTCCAGATCAGAAGAGGTCATTGTGCCCCTCTATTCATCACTCATCAGACTATAACGCCCCATTTGGGATGCACCTTACAAGACACCTGCAAAAGCTGGAAAGACCACAGAAGTACCTCACCAAGAGGATCACTGGCCTCAAACAAATGCCCTATGCAGCACGACTGAAGAAACCCCAGCTGCACTTTGTTGCATACTGCCTACTCAGAGGTGATCTCTGCCTGACATACAAGGCCATGTCCAACACAGAACTGATGGACATGCTCCACCTAAAGAAAACCTTATCCTCTCGAAACACATGCTCTAGGGAACTAAACCTCACCACAACAATAAATAGGACATGCTGGAGGGATAGATTCCTGTCCCAGAGACTTCCCTTGCTTTGGAACAAGATTTCAGTCTACAATAGACAGAGGTCCTCGCTAACACTTTTCAAGAGAAACCTTGACTAGTAGATGGGAAACAAGTTTACCCCAGGGATCACTTCAGTGGCTCTGCTGGACAGAGGCAAAGGGAACTAATCTAAGGGGGCGGTGAAAGCCAACACATTCTGGCTAGGCTTAAATGCCTTCGGGCGGATAGCCTAGTTACCTACCTATGAACCTATAACACCGAACGATCAAAAGATCGAACGTTGTTATATCGACCCCAAAAGATCGAAAACTAAAAAGAGCGACGACCCCCCCCTGGAAAAAAAATCACTGCCCCCCCCCCCCCCCAAAAAAAATACACACTGAACATTTATTTTAAGTGGGAGGCTTCACCCCACCCCCACCCCCTTAAATATACCAACTCCGAGATCGCACTACAGTGCCAAAAACAGCAAAGTGACTGAAGCGGCCAAGCAATTTCTTTCACAGAGAAAGAATTCGCTTATATGCCGCTTCGTTGTTTTCGACATTTGAAGTTCGACCAAGGCGCATTCAACAGAATGGGTCTTCGGTCTTCTGATAAGAACCCTTTTTCTCCACATAGCCAAAAAATGGGATGCGTCCACAGGTGGACCTTTTTGCCACCAAAGAAAAAGCCCACTTAGAAAAGTTTTGCCCCAGGAATGAAGCAATCAGCCTGGAAGACGGATGCCTTTTTCTACCCTTGGGACAGGCCTGTTTTTTTCTGCCTTCCCCCGCATACCTTTGCTTCCCAGGGTACTGCTGAAAATAAGGGAAAAGTGATTCTGAGAGCCCCAGATTGGCCGAGGCAGCACTAGTACTCCCTATTGCTCAGTCTAATCAACAGAGAAATGTCTGCTGCCACAGTGTGTGTACCTGTTAACACAGAACAAGGGCACAAACATGCAGCCCAACCTGCACACGCTCAAATTAACAGCTTAGATGATACCTTGACCCCATGGAAGAGGTCATTGCTCGTCAAATGGGTCCTGGGCATTTTTAAAACATGAGACCTAACACTAGAATGTCTTACTCCTCAAAATGGAAAGCCTGTATTATATGGTGAAGACAAAAGAAACAGACCATTTGTCATATTTATTTAGCCTTTTTGAAAAAAAGACTGCTCTGCTCCTCTGTAAAGACCTGTGCTTCAACTATTTCAAACTGTCTGCCTTCTCGGCCTCCTCTCTCTTCGCATCCTTTCATGAAACAGTTTGAGCGAGGTTGTCCACATAGGCCACCCAGAAAACCTCCAGTTCCCTTCTGGGACCTCATTTTCATTCTGGAGATGCTCACCCTTCCACCCTTTGAGCCAGCTGCTTCCACAGATATAAAATTCCTTAACTGTTAGACAACTTGGTTACTAGCCATTACCTTAGGCAGAAGGGTTTCAGAGCTTCATCCCCTTGTGTGTATGGAACTTTTCATATCTTATGACCAGTCCTTTATTTATGCTGAGGGTGGTGGCAGAGATGACTTTATACCAGACTAACCACTTAAATTCTTTCCCAACCTGCAATGCAAAGGAGAGAGGATGCTTCATACTTTAGATGTGCATAGGTAACTGCCTTACTACTTGAACAGAGCCAAGAATGTCAGGAAGACAGACCCATTTTTGTGACCTTTGCCACTACCTCTGAGGGGAGACCCATTTCAAAACTATCGTTTTCCAAATGGATCTCCAAATGTATCTCTCTTCTACAGCCATCTTGGCCTCGAGATTCTTTGAGAACACATTCCAGTAGAGCCACCCCTGCTTCTACTGCCTTCCTTAAAGGGGTAACCACTAAGGTAGGTCATTTTGGAAGCCACTACTTGGTCCTCTGTGAATACCTTCACCAAACATTACCATCTTACCACCTTTTCCAAGTCCAGAGCAGGGTTTGCCATTGCCATTTTGGGGGGAATCCTGCCTCTTTTAGTCCTTCCATCCACCCTCCTTTCAACTTTGGGAGTCATCCCCCAGGTTAGAACTGCAATAGTGAAACACGAAGAACATGATGCATTTTTTGTGTACACTTACCATAAGTGTAGCTGTTTGAGTGTATTCACTATTGCAGTATTCTTTCCCTCCCTCCTCCCCTCTTGCTTGTGGGATAGGCTTGGGAGTTTTCTTCAGTCAGGGGTTTTTCACTCCTCTTTCACACTTATACTGGAGTCTAGGGCCTTAGGCTCCTGACTTTAAGGACATGCTGGGGGGTCTCCTACCTGTTTGGGACAAGAAAATACTGAGAACATGACACTGGTCGAGGTCGACTCCCTTTATACCCACACATAGTGACAGACAGGGCATCTGCCTGTTTCAGGAGGAGGGGAAAATTCTCTTGTAGTTCGGTAGGTCAAAGGCTTCCACTGCAGGAAATCCCACAAGTTAGGACTGCAACAGTGAATACACTCGAACGTCTACATTTATTGTTATTGTACACAACTTTATGGGTAAGTGCGACTCTACTTTCTAGCCCATCCCTGGCTCAAAAAATAAACATTTATGGCAGACTAAACATATTAAATATTTAATAACAAAAAAACTGGGAACGGACTCTCAGGCAGACCACGTAAATAACACTGGTTGTAAAAAATACTGTTTGCTATCTTGGAACACACAGTACCTTCAGTTGTAAGTAATTCACGGATAAAAATCAGTCACGTAGTAGATTTATAAAATACCGACAGGAATTAGTCAGTAGTTAACAGTATATCCAAATGTATCACTCCCAGCTATTTAGCTCAAAATTCCACTTTCGTAAATGCAGTTCTCTTGCATTATATGCGGTGTCAGTTACCAACTCCCGATTCAAACTGATATTCCCGCCAAACAATGCTTGTACTGTTCAAATTCAATCACCAAGCGTAAGGCGGGCAAAAATGTACTTTATTTAATACACACGGCAAGCGCTTTCAACTATGTCTTCATCAGGCCAAAACGTTTTGGCCTGATGAAGACATAGTTGTTTTGGCCTGATGAAGACATAGCATATAACAAGAGAACTGCATTTACGAAAGTGGAATTTTGAGCTAAATAGCTGGGAGTGATACATTTGGATATACTGTTAAATACTGACAGTAATTCCTGTCGGTATTTTATAAATCTACTACGCGACTGATTTTTATCCGTGAATTACTTACAACTGAAGGTACTGTGTATTCCAAGATAGCAAACAGTATTTTTTACAACCAGCGTTATTTACGTGGTCTGCCTGAGAGTCCGTTCCCAGTTTTTTTGTTATTAACATTTACATTTATATGTGGAAGGACTCGTGGTGCTTTGTTTAGAAGCATTTTTTTGGATTTATATTAAATATTTAAATGTGTGTAGATAAATGTTGAGAACTCTGCACAAGTAATATGATGAATTAGAGCCTAAAAGGGAATTTTTGCAAGTGGAAGGTGCTGGGTTTAAAGTCAGTGTTCAGGTCTCGGATTTTTTTTTACTTTCCTTGTATTTTCTGTTGATATTCTAACTATTTTTCTGAAGACATTTTAAGTTATGGCGCATGATTATGTTTGGGGTGTTATGTCTTTGTTGTAAAGGAGTGAAATTATGCTGCTGAGGGAGGGGAATAGTTTAAATGTTCTTGGTTGTTATGGTAGAGTACAGATAATGTATTTGGCATTTATGAAGGTTTGAGGCTAAATAGTGGTGTTGCTGGGGACAATCACTTAATGTTGATTTGAAAGATTTTTATCTTATATGTATTGGGCTGTATTGGATCTCCCCTATTTAACAAAATTGGCAATTAAGTGCATTAGTCTTGTAAAGCTGGAACTGAATGCTTTAACATTATTGATGCCTACTGATAAAGTGGAGTGGACTTGCAAGAGGAAGGTTTCTGCAACTGGAACAGTGTGAACTACTTTTCTACAGTCTTGAAACCAGGTGGTGTACAACTTGATCAAGAGGTTGTGCACAGAAGAGCACATTCACCTGCCACAGAGGTAGCCAAATTGGAGCTCTCAAGGCTGCTGTGGGGTGGTGGGATTAGTGCACACTCTCTAGCAAACAGTATGACACTGTATCAACATCCTTTTATTGCCTCACTGGCCCAAGACACAAGTCAGGTTGAGTCTAAGGAGGCTACATTGTGTCCTGTAAGCCATTTGAACGAGGAGAGGAGCTGGTGGCAGCTGATGGTCAGGTGCAGCGAAGTTAAAAAAAAAAAAAAAAAAAAAAAAAATTCTGTAAGAAGTTGAGGTTTAAAAAAATTCGCAGTGGCAGCCCTTTAACCAATTTCAAGACAGAGGTATCTTTGGAGATTGCAGGAGGGCCCTTTGAATGGATGTCACCATAGGGACACAAGTGCTCCACAGAAGCTGAGTTTTCACATATCCTTCCAGGGAAGACAGCCACAGAATCCCAGAGGACTTGCTCCGTTGTTCCGCTGTAAAGGCATTTGGGGGGTAGTTTTTTCTTTCACCAAGATGTGTGGGTGGCTGTCATGGGCAAATAAGTCAGGAAGGTGGTATCTAGAGACTGTGCTGACATCTAGTTTTCATTACATGCTATTTGGACACCGGATACAGTATAGTCAAACCCCCTTATGACTGCATTCTTTCAGTTGTTTGATAACCATCTCCTGAGACTTTGTTTTACTAAGTATCACAGCCATTCTTTCCATTATTACCAGGTGTCCCACACGTTTGGAAAGCTACAGTAAAGGTCGCAAACTTTCTCTGCAAAAGTTTTGCCTTAGAGGTCCCACCCAGCAAGGGGAATCCAAGGTTTATTCAAGGTTTTTGTTTCTCAAGAAAACCAAGGACCTCAGGCCATTCTTGGGTCTCTGCAGTCTAAATTGCTACGTCAAAAAAGTCAAATTCCAAATAGTCATATAATGATCCTTTCTCCATGCCTCCAGGAAGGAGATTGAATGTGTTTGCTAGTTCACCAGAATGTTGGTGCACATTGGAATTTCCAAGGCTTCCAGGAGGATTATTATGCTTCTGGGTAACGCCCAGTCATTCGTCATCATCATCCCCTTTTTCCCATTTACAATGGGTCAGGATATCGTATTAACTGTCGCCAACTCTCTCGATTCAGTGCCACTCTCCTGCCTTCTTCAACACTCATGCCTGACTGTCGCAGATCTTCTTTCACACAATCCATCCACCTCTTTGCTGGACGCCCTCGCTTCCTCTTACCTTCTTCCTGTCTGTCCCAAATCTCCCTCACCAGATTGCCTTCTGCTTTTCTACACATGTGCCCATACCATCATAATCTGTTTTCTTTGATCTTTTCTGCATTTGGAGCTACCTTGGCTTCTGCTCTTATGTCCTCATTTCTTCGCCTGTCCCGTAGTGTGCATCCTACCACCTTTCTCAGGCACTTCATTTCCATCACCTCTAGCTTCTTCAACTGTTCTGCCTTTACTGCCCAGGTTTCTGTACCATGCAGTAGTACTGGTCGCACCACTGTCTTGTACACCTTACTTTTCAGCTTCTTTGGCATTCTTCTGTCATATACTACACCTGATACTCTATGCCAGTTGGCTGCAGCCCCTCTGATTCTAGCTTTGACCTCTTCATTCAGACTACCTTTCTCCTCAACCACCCCTCCCACATACTTGAAGCTGTTTACCTGTTCCACTATCTTCCCATCTGTCTCTATTCTCAGCTTCTTCTGATTTCCCAATCTGCTGCCATTACCACTGTCTTATCTGTGCTTAGTTTCATCCCATGTGCCTTCAGATTTGCATTCCATTCTCCTATCCTTTTCTGAAGTTCTAGATCAGAGTCTGTCTGTACTGCCACATTATCTGCATACAGCAGCTTTGTTGCTTTGACCCCTCCAACCTGTTTGCTGATGTAGTCCATTACCAGTATGAACAGCAGTAGGCTCAGAGCTGAACCCTGGTGTACACCCACTCCCACTGGGAACCCTTCAGTGAGGTCGAACACTGTTCGTATTTGAGTCACTGGGTCCTTGTACATAGCCTGTACTAATTCTACTAATGTTTCTGGGACTTCAAACCACCACAGTACTGCCCAGACCAGCTTTCTTGGGACCTTGTCATATGCTTTCTCCAAGTCTAGGAAAGCCCAGTTTGACTCTCTCCTCTTCTCTAGTTTCTTCTCAAGTATCTGTCTCAATGTCATTGTCAGTTTCAATGTTTGCCAGTTGGACTCATCACAGCCTTCAGGGTGTTCATGTTTGGCAGTAGTTGCTTCTTAAATGAGGCTTTGGGGAATTTAAGCCTTTCCTTGTCTAGATGAATAGCTCCTAGTTTCTCCAACAAGTGAGTCTGATATAGGAACGTCTTGCTTCAACTTTGTAACTGTCAAGCAGAACCAAAGTTAGAATCCTTCCAGCATCTTGTTTTCATTTGATGCTATTTGCACAGTAGCTAAAGGATAATGAAACTCCCTGAAGACTGCATTCTTGTGATTGTTTGATATGCCATCTTCTGAGTCTTGTTCTGCCAAGTGTGTGTATTGATAACACAATTCACTTAGTGCAGCATGAACAAGACTTAGAGTATTGCAGTGGTGCAGTAATCGTAGTAGGAACATGTCTGCTGTCTGACATGACTTGTCTTGGTAGGTAGACAGCCAGAATTTGAAAATGGGAAACTTCTTTTTACTTCTTCCAAGAGGGTGGAGGCATTGTTCCAGGGCAAGTAGTTCAATGACCATGGTCCGAACAGGAGTAGTCTTCACATAAGCATGTTGGAGATGAGGGTGGACCTCTTAGCATTGCAGGCCTTTTGGGACCTCATTCCACAGGATGTCTTATCCATCCTCACAGAACATGGAAACAGTGTGGTATGTTTACAAGTAAGTTGGCAGCAGATCTGATCTGCCTTGAGAAGCCGTGAAAGTGTAGAAATGGGCCATCTCTACTCAAGGTTTTGCTAGAAATGTACATTTGCATTTGGATCAGCTGACTGGCAGACAGGCCAAGCAGATTTTGCTTGATGTCTGAGTAGTGTTGCCTTAATCCACAGATATCAAGAATTGTATGGTGGAGGTGGTGAAGATTTGTCGCAACCTGTTTGCATCCCCAACCAGCACCAGGTACAGCAAATTCTTTACCCTTGCCCTTCTATGGGACAGACTTTGAGGGACACTTTTGTCTGTGGCCGACAGGTCATCTGTGTGTCTTCCTCTCCCCTTCCCTTCTCATCTGTAATGATGAAAATCGTGCAGAAAGCCAAATAGTGCAACATGACTGTGGTCCTCATTACTTCATTCTGGCCTCTCTAATTGTAGTTTTCCTTGTCGTGGCCTTACCTTTGAGAGACGTCTCTGCTAGATCTCCTACCTCACCTATCCAGCAGACCTCACACAGATTTCCAGTCTCTCTTGTCTGACCGTATAGTTTATCCAGTTGTTTTTAATCACAAGGGACCAGTCATACTTGTTCAAGTAGTCCAGATCCTTACTGCTTTCAGAAACTATCTAGTCTTAAGTTGTACAGGGAAAAATGAAAGTTTTCATTATGGGCTATTCAACATAGGTTCATAGGTTTATACTAGGCTATCTGCCCTAAGGCATTTATAAGCCTAGCCCAGAGTTTTTGTGGCTTACGCCACCCCTTATGTTAAAAAATACTGTGCCTATTAGTTTGTTATGCCTCTGTCCAGCAGTGACACAGAGATGATTCCCGGGGTAAACCTACGATCTCCCATCCACCGGTCAAGATTTCTCTTGAACAGAGCCAGCGAGGTGCTCTGCCTCACATGGACCGGGATTTTATTCCACAACATAGGGAGTCTCTGGGTGACAAATCTATCCCTCCAGCATGTCCTATTTATATCCGTGCTAAGGTTTAAGTCGCTTGCTCTAGTGGATCTGGTAGATTTGGATTTTTTGAGGTGGAGCATGCCCATTAATTCCGGGTTGGACATGGCCTTGTATGTCAGGCACAGGTCACCTCTGAGCAGGCGGTATGCGACTGAATAGAGCTGGAGTTTCTTCAGTCTGGCAGCATATGACAGATTTTGGAGTCCCTTTATCCTTTTGGTGAGGAACTTTTGGGGTCTCTCCAATTGCTGCAGGTGTCGGGTGAGATACATCCCGAATGGGGCATTGTACTCTATCATTGGTCTGATAAGTGAAGAGTACAGGGGAACAATAACCTCACTTGATCTGGATGTGAATCCCTTCATGATCAGGTGGGCAATGTAGAAGGTTTTTCTAACCACTTTAGCAATGTGAGTGTCAAAGAAAGGCCACTGTCAACCTGGGTCCCCAGGTCCCTGATAACATCTTCTGTGCTTAGTGGATTGCCACCTATATGGTAGCTTGGGGTTACCTTGTTTTTCCCGAAGGGTATGACTATACATTTTTTGGCATTTAACTTCAGGCCATGGCTCTGGCACCAGCTATCAGTTTCCGTGAGACCCTCTGAAGGATATCTGTGTCCGATGTACTTTCCACTATGGCTCCCAGTTTGCAGTCATCTGCAAACTTTGTCAGCCATAGTCCTCCTATGTTAGCCTGTACTTCTGAGAAGTAGATGCCGAACAACAGGGGCCAAGGACTGAGCCCTGTGGGACACCACTTGTGACCGGCTTGGAGTCTGACATGGCGCCAGCTACTCTAACCCTGTGGGTTCTGTCCTTTAGCCAGTTTGCAACCCATCTTGTGACATATGGTTTTACATTTAAGCTGGTAAGTTTCTCTATAATACCCGAGTGGGGTATTGTGTCGAAAGCTTTTGCAAGGTCAAGGTAGGCTGTATGGACTGCCTTTCCCTCATCAATGGCCTTGGTGACTGTTTCGAAGAAGTCGACCAAGTTCAAAAGGCATGATCTGCCCTTGACAAAGCCAAACTGGGTCGGGTCCAATGTCTGCAAGTCCCCTATGTCTTTGTTTATGAGTTCCATTATGATCCTCTCCATAGCTTTGCAGACCAGGCTTGTTAAGCTTATGGGGCAGTAATTACCAGGGTCCGTAGAGGCCCTGCCTTTGTGGAGTGGGACCACAGTTGCCATACGCCACTCCTTGGGCACATATCCTGTGGTAAGGCTAAGATTAAACAGCTGCCTTATGTGCGGGTTTAGTTCCTCATTGAGTTTGTGTAGCACACAGCCGGGGACACCATCCGGTCCCATTGATGCTGTGTTTTTAGCTTTAGAGAGAGCAGCTTTCACCTGTGCATTGGAGATGTCTGGGAGGCTGCACTCCGCTGGGATAGTTATCTCTCCTTTGGGGAGAGGGGTGAAGTTTGCACTGAACCTGTCTGCCAGTATGTTGGCAATGTCTGTGGGTTCAGTGATTTTTGTATCATTTTGGACTAATTCTGAGCATATCTGGGAGTTTCCACCCAGGTTTCTAACATAGCTGAAGAAGGCCTTATGATTCTCTTTTGAATCTATGGCAATTTTTCTCTCAAAGTTGGCCTTGGATGATTTTATGAGAGCTCATGTTTTTTTACTAATAATGATCAAAGGTGTCTTCTCTTTTATGGATTTTGCTCTATCATGTAACAGCTTTCTCCTCTTATTGTAAAGTTTGTTTATGGCTGGGGTCCACCAGACTGGACGTTTGCCCTTGGTGGAAAGAGTCTTGGTTTTATTAGGGATTGCCTGATCCATGCAGTCCTGGAGGTGTTCGTAGAAGGCATTTGTAAGGGCTTCCACAGCTTGGGTTGTGGTTTCCACTGGCTCGGGGGCTTTGAAGGATACCACACCAGTCTTGAGTAGTGTGAAGTTTGCTTTAGAGAAGTTCTTCACTGTGGTCTTTTTTGTTTGGGGTGGGGGCGGGATGTGGGTATCCAATGAGATTAGTTTATGATCTGATCCCACCCATGAGGGATATACTTCGTGTGGAGCATTTTGTCCCCATGTTTGTGATGATGAGATCTAGTATATTTTCTCCTCTTGTGGGAACGGTGACTAGTTGTTCCATGGCATTTGAATTTATGAACTCCAAGAACCTTTGGGCTAGAAAGTTTGGGCTTGAGTAATGTTCGCAGTCTATATTCGGGTAGTTGAAGTCACCCAATATAATGGTGTTTGGAGATGCATTTATACCCTCCAGTGTCTTCAGGAAGGCTGTGTGGGGTTCCTGAGTTTGAGAGGGTGGCCTGTAGCATGCTACAAATTGTAGAGCAGTTTTGCCTCTGGTTAATTGCACCTGAATGGTTTCCGATGCTTCGTGCGTTGCCACCAACCTGGAGGTGTGGGTATCCTTGATGAATATGGATACACCCCCTCCTTTTGTGGTGTGGTCCGGGTTTTGGGGCCGGAACACATGATGTGAGGTAAAACCTGATAGTGCCGGGGTGCTCTCAGGAGCCTTGATGCCGGGGTGCTCTCAGGAGCCTTGAACCAGGTTTCAGTCACAGCACAGACATCGATGTTCTCCATACTGAGAAGGGCCTTGAGTGCGTGCATTTTGAGATTTAGACTTCTGGCATTGAGCAGCATTACCCTTAGTTTCTTCCCATTTTTGTTTTCTAGGGTGGTAGGTTTAGAATTTGAGCCTTGCCTAAAAAAGGCACTATGGGGGTGGCAAGAGCCTTAGCCAATATCCGGAATCCCAGGGGTGACAGGTGCAAGCAGTCCCTTGCGAAGCAGTGTGGCTTGTCAAGCATGTCATCTCAGGCAGACAGACACTGGATCCCCTTTGAATGACACCAGAAATTAAGCCAATTGTTAAAGCTGATCATCTTGTCTCTATGTTGTGGCATCATTCTTGGTGAAGGAAGGATGCTGCTCAGGGTCAGGGTCATACCTGCCTGGGCTACATAATCAGAGAGCTCCTCTGTCTCTTTTCATGTAGTCCAGGGAGGTACGTCTCAGGTCGTTCACACCAGCATGGACAATGACTGTTTCATATTTGTACTTGCTGTGGAGTGACCCGAGTGCTTGTGTTATGTGGCGGATTCTAGCGCCCGATAGGCAGCTTACTGTGACCCTCTCCTTGTTCAGCCTGGTGAGTGGGACGTCAGTGTGTCTGACTGTGGAGTCGCCTATGACAAGTATGTTTGGTGTTGTATTTGGCCTTAAGGGCTGTGACTGCTTTGCACACTGATTTTGTGTTTTATGTGTTACCTGTGGTGTGTCATGAGGTGGCGGTTGCTTGGGTGTCTGCTTTGGAGGACTCTGCTGTTTAGGTAAATTTTTGCTCAGAGCCTCCGAGTATGTCTGTGTGCTTGTGTTTGATTCATTGTTGTGATAGCTTTATGTGAGACTGGTTTTGTGGTGTGTGTAGTTGCCTTCTCCTCCTGTCTGGTCTTGCCAGTCCTGAGTTGAGAGAGCTCAGCCTCCAGTTTGGCTAAATAGCTGCATCTCTCGCAAGTATTTGTGTTATGTGGGAGGAGGAGAGGGTTGTCTGTGTACATGAGGCAATTGTAACATTGCTTCAATATTCCCAGATTCACCAACTGGACAGGAGAGGACGCCAGCATCTGGCCCTTCGACATGCTAGAGAAATTGAGAAGTTTGGGGTGTAACTGAATGAGAAAGGACTTAGTAAGGAAGTGGGTACTCCTGGGGGGGGGGGTTCGCTAGTGAGGGACTTTGTATAATACAGAAGTGCTAAGCCTGAAAAGAAGATGCTTTTAAGACAAGTGCTGAGCTTTTTTGCTTTTTTTTTTTTTTTTTTTTTTTTTTTTTGAGAAAAAACAAAAAAGCTTTTAGGAACAAGTGCTGCGCTTTTTAGTTAAGGGATATACTGTTTAGATTACTAGTAGAGCAGTTCTAAGGGAAAAAATGAAGAACAGATTTTATGGAGCCAGAAAAAGTTTAACTTTGTTAAACCGACGCTGCCCTAGTGGCAACTCCGCGCTAAAGCGTGCTTGATAGCAGGGGTTGGAAAGAGCCAGGAATTGACCCAATACGGCCAGTAAAACTACAGTTTCAAGTCAGTAACCACTCCCACGGGGGGCAGGGGAGCTGCTCAATGTTTTTCACTGCCACTGATCAACAGAGAGACTTTCCTTTAGCCCAAGCAAAAATGGCCTCACAGAAACTTACAAACAGTTCAGGAACAGCAAGCCTGTAACTGAACTTTTTTAAATCTCAGAAAAGTGGGGAAAAAGCAAGATTTTTTTTGTTTTTGTTTTTCAGAGATAGCAGAGGTTCACAAGTAATATCAAGTTATAACAGTGCAGTAAATGACCCCACACAAGAGTGCTAGGTCAAAGACAGAAAATATGCAAGTTTTGAGAAAAAACGATTTTAAAATTAAGTGCAAACAGGAACTTCAGATGTGAGAGTGTTCAATCTCGCCTTTGTTCTTACACATGGGTTCGGAGCCGATCCTCGGCTCCGTGCCGGCCGACTGCAAGCTCTGCATCGAGAAGAAGCTCGAGGACATCTAATACCCACAATCCCCCTCTGCCTTTACCTCAGATCTAGTTTGCCGCTGCTGCATACGCATCGCTGGAGGCTAGCTCGAGGCTGTTCAGATAAGATTTTTTATCTATTCTGTACTAATTTTCAGAAATTTTCTTTAAATCTAGTTACTTAAGTTTAAGAGTAGGTGTGTGAGTGTCAGGAATTCTCGATACTTAGAATAAGTTAACTTAGTTAACTTTCGAGTTAGAGTTTTTCGGGGCCTACCCCTTCTTGGACTTGTGACTAGAAACTTATTGTAGTCTTGCCTTTTTGGCAGTTATTACGGATTTGACTTTTTTGACTAAAAACTTGTCTTGTTTTTAGCTATTATCAAATGGACTGGACTGTTTCTCTTTTGTTAATATGTCTGAAAAGATGAAATCTGGTTTTAAACGTTGTCAGTGTGGCCAAAAAATGTCGGTCACAGACAACCACAGTTCCTGTGTCTACTGTCTTGGCCCTCTCCACTTACAAGAGGACTGCTCTATTTGTCACTCTTTTAGTGGGAGGGTCATGACAGATAGGCGCAGGAAACTGATGGATAGAGGATTGCTGAAACCCTCTTTCCAGGAGGCTTTGGATGCTTCAGACCAGGCATCCAAGTCTTCGAAGGGGTCGAAGGCGTCGGAGCCAAAGTCATCGGCTCCGAGCTCTTCGAGTCTAGTTAGATCACCGGTTCCACAGACTTCGGGGCCGAGTGTTCAACTGTTGGCAGTTCGAGCCTCGAGTCTTGGAACCGGTGACGGAGCTCCCTCCACCGACTCTGTTGAGGTCGGCTCCGTCTTCGATCCCTTCGACTCGTTCTTCTAGAGCCCTTTCCGACACCGACGTGGACCGTGTGGTGCAGAAACTTATGGAGCATACGGCCCTGTCCAAGCTTATTTCGGTCTCCTCTCAGTTGATGTCGAGACTTGAAGGCCTGCCACTATCTCCATCTGTTCCTCCTCCGAGACCTGTTCAGTCTTCGGAGCCGGAAGAAGCTGACCTGATGATTGTGGAGCCCTCGGTGCCAGAACCGTCTTTTTCTCGGTCGGCACCGTTTACCTCGACTCCATCCGATCCGGTACCGGAGTCTCGGGGCCGAAGATCTGTCCTTGGTTCCGGGACCGAGAGTCGGACCGATGTTTTGGTTCCGACTCTCCCTCTCGGGGCCTCGGCACGGATCGATTCGGTTCCGTCCTCGGGGTCGGTGCCTTCGGTTCCTGTTTCGGGGATTCTTCCCATTTCTTCGGAACCGGGAGATACCTCGACTCGGGACCCGGGGGCCTTCGACCTCATGAGGAAGGTGTTGTCTACCCAGACAACCACATCAGCAGGTACAGCTTCTCCTCCCCGCAAAGGACAGTTATCTTCCTCTGCACCCACGGCCACGTCCAAGCGTTGGGCACCAGTGTCTCAGCCACCCCTGGAGGGTGCCCCCTCTTCCTCGGAGGCTTCTTCGGATGCTCCCCACGAAGAAGTCCCTAGGAAAAGACTGTGTAAGAGGAGACACTTGGATTCTCCACAAGAATCCTTGACATCTGATACTGACTTAGATGAGTCAGAAGGGTCCCCTAAGTCACCTTCAGAGGATGTCTCTTTTTCTGACATCTTGGAGATCCTTAAACAGAGAGGTGACTGGCAAGCCCTTCCCCCTTCTGAGGATGAGTCAGTTTTGCTGAAGGCATTTGGTGCCCGTCCTTCCTCCTCCTGGGTCACTCCGCCCTTTGATGAGTTAATGGAATTAATTGCTCGAAGGGCGTGGGAGACTCCTGACACGGTGGAACCAGTCCCTAGGAAGCCAAATAAGTACATCACGGCACCACAGGACAAAGCTTACCTTACCAAAGGAGTTCCAGTAGACGCCATGGTGGTGGCAGCGGCCACAAAGAAGGAGATGTCGGAGTCTTCCTCATCTGTCCATCCGCCTAACAAAGATTCTAGGACCATGGACAGATACGGGAAGCGCATTTTCAGTTCAGCGGCTTTCTATGCGTTCCCTGAACTATTTGACTCATTTTACACGTTTACAGAGGGATCTAGTCAAAGAGTTGGGAGATACCCTCCAGGGTGTTACAGATGCCGCTGTCTCAGAGAAAGTTACAGCGCATCTCCACACCCTTACGTCCATTGTGAACTCGTCCATGAGGCTGATATCCTATGCAGCCGAAGGATCGAGTAGGGCAGCGGCTTCAGCGATTGCTCTTCGTAGGCAATCCTGGATGCGCTTATGTTCGTTTGCGGAAGCCTTCAAGTCTTCCTTTACTAACGCCCCATTTGATGGAGCCACACTTTTTGGCCCTAAAGTAAAGGAGACCCTTACCCGGTGTGAACAGGAGGGAAAGACTCTGTCTGCTGTCGGAGTCCGTTTTCCACCCTTCCAGACCGTACCCCAAAGGGCAACGTGGTGGGAAAATGTGGTTTCAAAACCCCAAGGATCTTTTCCAAACACACAGGGTGATGCCCCTCTAGAGGCAGAGGGGGCAGAGGTGGAAGACGCCGCCCTGGCGGCAGAGGGGTCCGCAAAATCAAGGTGACAGGGATAACCTCCTGGCAAATCTTTTCAGCACTCCTGAGAGGAGGCCCGACTGTCCTGCTCTGGAGGCAGTCGGGTGTCGCTTAGCTTTATACCCTCAGGCCTGGCAAAACCTTTCTTCAGACAATTGGGTAAAAAGCATTGTTACCAGAGGTTACAAAATCCCATTTCTATCCACCCCCATTCCAAAGAGAAAACTCCCAGATGTACCACCCCATCTGCGAGACCCAGCAGCTACAGAAATTTCAAAGCTGCTAGAAAAAAGAGTCATCCAACCAGTCCCAGCGGACCAAATAGGATTCGGAACTTACTCAAGGTTCTTTTTAGTTCCAAAGAAAACAGGGGACTGGAGGCCAATTCTAGACCTAAGTCATCTCAACACCTTTGTCAAGAAGGAAAAGTTCCGAATGGTCACGCTTCAATCGATCCTTCCATTCTTACGGAAGGACGACTGGATGTGCTCAATAGATCTGAAGGACGCATACTACCACATCAAAATGGCCAGGGCGTCCAGAGATCACTTGCGCGCCCGGCTGGGAGCCAGTCACTATCAGTTTCGAGCCCTGCCCTTTGGCCTGACCACAGCCCCCAGGGTCTTCACCAAATGCATGGCAGTGGTAGCGTCTCATCTGAGGCGCCTAGGATTCCAAGTGTTTCCGTATCTGGACGACTGGCTCCTGTCTGCCACCACCAGGCGTCAACTGATACAAGCCAGGGATTACTCCTACAACTTTGTACACACCTTGGCATTTCAGTAAATTTCAAAAATCTTTGCTACAGCCATCACAGCATATCTTATTTATAGGAGCGGAATTGGATACGCGTCAGTTAGTTCTAAAACTTCCCACAGAAAGAATACTAGCACTTCAGTTCAACATTTCCCTTCTGCTGTCGTCCAGAAAATCCCCAGCAAAAATTGTTCTGAAAGTTTTGGGTCTCATGGCAGCTTCTCTCATAGCAATACCATTGGGAAGACTGCACATGAGAGTGCTACAATGGCTTCTATTTGCACAATGGTCATTCCAACAACTTCCACTGACTCACGAAATTTTGATAACGAAAACATGCAAATCTCACCTAATGTGGTGGTTACAGACTTGCAACCTATCCGGCGGAAGACCATTTGTGCTACCCTCACCGTCAGCGACGATAACCACGGACGCTTCCCTGATAGGGTGGGGGGGCATCTTTCAGGGACAGACAGTCCAAGGCGAATGGACCAATCTGGAGTACAATCTGCACATCAATGTTCTGGAGTTGAGGGGAGTGTTTTTGGCGTTGCAACACTTTGCTCCCCTTCTTCCTCCAGGGACCATTGCAGTTCAGACAGACAACATGTCCGTAGTCTGGTACATAAACAAGCAAGGGGAACCAGGTCCTACCAACTATGCAGAGAGGCCATGAGAATTTGGCAATGGGCAGAGTCCACGGTCACTTTCTGATCGCAACGCACATCCCGGGTCATCCAACGTCATAGCCGACAGGCTGAGCAGGGCAATACTATTGCCTCACGAGTGGTCCCTCAAACAGTCAGTTGCGGAAAGATTTTTCGCAAATGGGGCCAGCCTACCTGCGATCTGTTTGCGTCTCCAATGAACGCCAAATGCAGGAGCTACTTTGCCCTATTACCTCCAGGGAAGTCCCCAGGGACGCTGGTGCACGATTGGCCCCCGGGTCTCCTATATGCTTTTCTTCCATTTTCCCTGATTGCAAAGTTTCTACAGAAAGCAAACAACCTTCAGAGGACTATAATTCTCATTGCTCCGTTCTGGCCTCGTCAAATTTGGTTCCCCTTTCTATTGCATCACCGCGTTCGGGGACCTTGGATGCTGGACCCAGAGCCAGATCTACTGACTCACTCGTCAGGAGTTCCTCACCCATCCCTGGAATCTCTCCATCTAGCAGCTTGGCTGCTCCGCTCCTTTCTAGCCAGGTCAATTCCCCTTACATCGGCAGTTCAAGATATTTTGGTAGCTTCTCATAAAGTTTCCACTACAAAGACTTACACCAGTAAGTGGAAACGTTTTGTTTTCTGGAGTCACATCAGTTGGACCCTGTTACAGCTCCGTTGAATAAGATTTTAGAATTTTTGACTGAATTATTTCAGGAAGGAGCTTCCCCGGCTACTTTAAGAGTACAGTTAGCTGCCATTTCTAACTATCATGTAGAGGAAAGTGGTGCACCTATTATGGCTCACAGACTTTGTAAAGCCTTTTTAAAGGGTTCCTTTCATATCAGACCACCAGTCAGATGTCCGACATCACCGTGGAATTTAAATTTATTACTCTCTAAATTGATGTTACCACCCTTTGAACCAGCTTCAAGTTGCACTTTGAAATTTTTGTCATGGAAAACATTATTTCTAGTGGCTATTACATCTGCTAGACGGGTGTCTGAGCTGCAGGCCCTTTCGGTCAAACATCCTTATTTAATCTTTCATTCTGACAGAGTATCCCTACGCACTAATCCAGCCTTTCTTCCCAAAGTTTGTTCTACTAGTAATATTAATCAATTCATCGAATTACCCACCTTCTTTAAAGACCACTCTAATAAATTAGAGTATATGTTGCACAAACTAGACATCCATAGACAACTCAGATTTTATTTGGATAGAACAAAAGATCACAGGAAATCTGATCAACTATTTGTAGCTTTTGCTGACAGCAGAAAAGGTCTTGCAGTCACGAAACGAACTCTTTCGAAGTGGCTAACTGACTGTATCATTTATGTTTATGAAGCTTCTGATCAAACATTATCAGCAAAACCCAGAGGACATTCTACCAGATCAATTTCTACATCTTTGGCTCACGCAGCTCGCTTACCTTTAGACACTATTTGTGCGGCTGCTACTTGGGCTAAACCACATACATTTATCTCTCATTACAAAGTGGACAGGGTTTCTAGGGATAGGGCAACCTTTGGTTCCACTGTGCTCAAGAACGTTCTCCCTTGAGTTCCTCAGGATCATGGAGCTAGGGACGCTACCCATGTGTAAGAACAAAGGCGAGATTGAACACTCTCACATAAAGAAGTTATGTCCTTACCATAACGTTCCATGTGGAGTGTTCATCTCGCTTTGTTATTACACTCCCACCCTTCCCACCCTTAGGAAGAACGTTCGATTTGGTGCCTGGTCTGGAGTATTCTCCTTCTGCTGTTGCAGTGTTAGTGTTACTATCATACCCTTGGTATGTTTGTATATATGTAATTATGTATATAGTTTGGCATGTATGCGTGCTTGTTGTCTGGTTTGATTGCAAACTAGATCTGAGGTAAAGGCAGAGGGGGATTGTGGGTATTAGATGTCCTCGAGCTTCTTCTCGATGCAGAGCTTGCAGTCGGCCGGCACGGAGCCGAGGATCGGCTCCGAACCCATGTGTAATAACCAAGGCGAGATGAACACTCCACATGGAACGTTATGGTAAGGACATAACTTCTTTTAAACAGCTTTTGGTTGTGCTCTAAATACAGCTACTAATACAGAAATCAAGTTTAACAAGCCAGAAAATGCTCAAACTAGGCAACTATGCAGAAAAACTTGGCAAATAAACAGAGAAAAAATACTTAAAATCTCAGAAGTGGCTCCCTTCTTCTCTCAGCGTTTTCTCCTCTTGGTGGGTGCTTCAACAGCCAGCAAGCCTGAAAAGACGCCAAACCCACGAGGCAACTAGGTTTTAAGAGTGGAAGATGAAGGAGTTTTGGAAATGACCCCTACTGGTCAATAAAACTACAGTTTCAAGTCGGTATCCACTCCCACGGGGGGGGGGGGGGGGGGCAGGGGAGCTGCTCAATGTTTTTCACTGCCACTGATCAACAGAGAGACTTTCCTTTAGCCCAAGCAAAAATGGCCTCACAGAAACTTACAAATAGTTCAGGAACAGCAAGCCTGTAACTGAACTTTTTTAAATCTCAGAAAAGTGGGAAAAAAGCAAAATTTTTATTTTTTTGTTTTGTTTTTTCAGAGATAGCAGAGGTTCACAAGTAATATCAAGTTATAACAGTGCAGTAAGTGACCCCACGCAAGAGTGCTACGTCAAAGACAGAAAATATGCAAGTTTTGAGAAAAAACAATTTTAAAATTAAGTGCCAACAGGAAATTCAGTAAACAGCTTTTGGTTGTGCTCTAAATACAGCTACTAATGCAGAAATCAAGTTTAACAAGCCAGAAAATTTCTTTTCTCTCTTTTTGAGGCGGGATCTAGCTTCTCTACACTTAAGGTGCATCAAGCAACTAGTCTCTTTCGCAGAAGCTTTAAATTTTAGTCCTTTGTTTCACGGGTACTATAGGCTGATAGGTACTTAGTAGGCTATTGATGTGTGACTAAGGATCTTAAGAGATCTTGCCTTGTATTTCCATGGTAGATTTTAGCTCTTACGTTTTGCATACAGAAACCCTGAGGTGGGCAGAAGGATTATGTTGGACCTTTGTTTTACTTGTTGCCCCTTTCCATGAGGGACATGGGTATTAAGTCTAGAGATGAAAATGCAGATGTTCTTCGTGTTTCACTGTTGCAGTCATTACATTTGGGTAATCTGCAGGGACAGCAACCAATGCAGGACCCAAGACTTTGGCAGGTTGCCCTCAGTCGGTCTGATTAACAGATTACCCCAATGTAATGACTGCAACAGTGAATACACTCTAACATCTACGTTTATGGTAAGTGTACACAACTGTACTATGTTCTTCTATTCCAGTGTTGCAGTATTCACTAGTAGGTTTGCCCTTCTTCCAATCAGCTTGTCCAGCCAAGTTTCCAAAGCTTTTCCAGTCCCAGAAGGTGCGTCTGACATCTGATGTATTGGCAGGCACCTGGGCCATAAATGTGACGTCTGCGCGCACTGGCCCTGAGAACTTTTCAGCCGCCAGCCGTACGCCAGATGTTCCTGCTACTCGCGGACGTCTGATCAGTTTTGCATCAAGATAAATACACCCATTGGGGATTATTTCAGTTCTTTTTTGTAGTACTATAGTCTGTTAATGCCCGGTAAGAGCAAGTGCAACTGTGTCGCCAAATTCTCCATAAAGGCACCCATGCCCAGTGTCTCTCTTGTTTGGGCAGGGATCACAACTATAAAAACTGCCATTTCTAAGTCCTTCATCCCCAAGACCTTTCATTGGTGACTTCAGGCCTTGGATTTATACCTTGAAAACAGACGCCTTAGGCAGATCACGCAGTTTATGGAGTCCGCCTCAGACGCCCCATCCAAACCACCCAGGAAGAGGGCCAAGCTCATGTGGCCGTCTACTTCCACTGAGCCTCCATCTGCTGATTCTCAGCCTGTAGCAGTCAGCTTGGCCGAGGAACTGGCTTCCGCCACTATGGGTAAAGCGGGTACCTATCAGGAGGCCGTACAATCCAGAGTGGATGACACATCTAGGGAGGAGATCCTGGTGCTTGATTCAGACGCCAGGGGGGAACCAGTAACGGAGATGGGCGCTTTGGATCAGGCCTCCGCTGTTCCTTCTGTGACTTCAGGCATACCGCCAGCCAGACGCCAGCTAGGCCTACCAAGAAGAAACAAAAGACAAGGCATATTCTGCCAACTCCCGAAGCCTTGCCCGACTGGCAAGCCTTCAGCCACAGCCTCTACAATGCCTTCCTGGTCCTTAGGCCTACTGCAGACCTTTCTTCTACTACTCCACCACTTCTCAGCCCTAGGCCTCTCCTGCCTGAGAACACCTAGCCACCCTGCAGAGGAGGATATGTCAGACTCCTCGGAGGACTCCTTGTCGTACTCTTCACAGATCTCTTCCCATCTGGGGTGTGGATCCCTGGAAGAAGCCTCTGCAGAACCTAACTCCCCTGTAGAAGACCTTACCTTCGGGCACACAGTCAACCTTATGAAATAACATTTTAAATGGGATTCTTGAGACATGTCTGAGGCCCAGAAAAGATTCTATGACTTGATCCAGATGGAATCGCCTAACCCAGCTCCTGTTCCCCCTGTCCAGCCTGCCTTCTTGGATGCTTGTTCTGCAGCATGCTTGAATCCAGATTTCCAGCCACCTGCTCCTAGAAGGGCAGACAGATTATACAGGGTACCTGATGCAGAGAAATTCCTATTCGAATGCCCCCCTCCCCCAGCAGACCCTTCTACTATTTCTATTGCTGCTGATAAGGCAACCAAACTTCTCACTACTACAGCTGTCCTGCCCGCAAAGACAGTAAGGCCATGGAGAGGTGGGTAAAGAAGTTCTGCTAACCCTGGCTTTTAGGGCTACGAATTACCAATCACACATGACCGAATACTCCTTGGCTTTACTAGACAAAGTTTCTAAAGATCTCAGTGAAATCCCTGACTGTACTGCAAAGGCATCCTTGTCTTCCTTGCTCAGGCTCATTACTCAAGTTAATAAGCACTCTCTCAGGTCTGCCTATGATGCAGCTGAGGCATCTGCCAGGTCGGTCGCATCTGCTTCTGTGTTGAGATACTCCTGGCTGCTTCTACAGCCCCTCCCGGATGTTTCAAGGCCAAACTCTTGGATGCACCCTTGGATCACTCTGCCCTTTGGCACCAAGGTAGCTGACCTTTTCAAGTCAGTCCAACAAAAAGGGAAAGGACTCCAAAACTTAAAGCATCTCTGAGTCTCTCCAAACCCAAAGTTCCAGAGAAACTACCCAGCTAAGATGCATTTCATAAGGAAAACTTCTAGGCCCTCTGCCCCCTTCAGGTCTAGAAGACCTCATGGGAGACTGTCTACTCGGCCTAGGATTCCTCAGACAACTCCCCAGAGACCACCCTTTCCAGAAAGGGCAGGCAGTGTCGGACTATCTGCCTACCTTTCTTCTCCCACCTCCTCCCACCATACCTCTTATCTTCCTGTCTCTCTCACTGCCTCTCTGCATGGACCCTAGTGTCGTCATCTGAAAAATGGGTTTTGACTATCCTGAAGGAGGGTTACTTAATGTCTTGGATCTCTCCTTCTCCAAGGCTACCTGTCCCTTACACCCCCCTCTCAAGGGTCCCTCCTACCTAAGGTCCTAAACAAGCTATTACTCCAAGGCAAGAACTAGTTCCCCCCTCAGATCGAGGGAAAGGATTCTACTCAAGAATCTTTCTGGTGCCCGGGAAGGAAGGGCCATGGAGACCCATCCTAGTTCTTTCCCGTCTGAACCCCTTCTTGAAGGTTTCCTCCTTCAAAATAACGATTCCCAGTTTTTTCCCCTCCTCCTTCCACAGGCCTTCATGGTGACCCTGGGCATCAAGGAGGCCTACCTGCACATTCCCATAAATCCATTCTCCAGGAAATTCCTCAGATTCAAAGCAGGCACCTCTGATTTTCAATTCTGTACCTTGCCTTTTGCACTGTCTACTGCACCAAGGGTATTTACAAAATGCCTAGCCCCAGTCATTGCTTACTGCAGGACAAAGGGGAATGCAGATTTTCCCATATCTAGATGACCTTCTCATTCAAGGAGCAGACCAACAAACCCTTACCCACACAGAGGAGCTCCTGCTCTTGCTGCAGTCTCTAGGGTTCCTCATAAACTTCCCTAAATCCTAACCAAACCTTACACCAAGACATTAACTTCCTAGGGTCCAGAATCAGGACAGACCTCAGGGTGGCCTTCCTACTGGAGGAAAAATAATTTTCCATCCTGACTGCGAGGGAGTTCCTCAGATTCCTTGGGTATATGGCAGCCACTATTCCAATGCTATCTCTGTCAAGGCCACACATGAGGAAGATGCAGTGGTATCTGTGCTCTGTATGGACCCAGCATTCGCACTCCCCTGAGTTCAGGATCCCACTCCTCCCCTGCCCCCACCTAGAACTGAAGTGGTGGCTGGCCTAGGTGGTCCAGAACCCGGGCCTCCCCTCTGCAGATGCCCTCCCCTTCCCAAAACATGCACACAGACTTATCAGATCTGGGCTGGGGAGCGACTTTAGACACAAGAACGGTGCAAGGTTTGCGGACAGACAAACATAAACACTGGCACATCAACATCAAGGAAATGTCAGCCATTCTTTTTGCCCTGCAGGCCTTCCAGCCTTTGCTCGGACAGGGCACCCTGAAGATCTTTACAGACAATACCACAGTGATGTGGTACTTGAACAAGCAAGGAGGGTCGAAGTCTACCTCCTCTTCAGGCTTAGCTGTACAGGTATGGGATCTGGCAGTCTCCCAGGGGATCTCCCTCCTGGCAGCCTGCATCCCATCGCAACAAAATTGTCAGGCAGACTCCCTAAGCAGACCTGCCTCAGGCAGTCATGAATGGATGCTGCCGAGATGTTTTGCCAGATCTGATCCACAGGTGGGTATTCCACAGCTAGACCTGTTCGCCTCCTCCACAAACAGGCAACTCCAGAGCTACTGCTCCAGAGCTCACGACCCGAAGGCACTGCAAACAGATGCCTTCTTAATTTCTTGGAAGGGAAAATTCCTGTACGCCTTCCTTCTGACCCAGAGAGTCCTACTGAAAATTCAGCAGGACTCACCAAAAATCTTGCTGGTTACTCCCTATTGGCCAAGGCAGCACTGTTTCCCTGTACTTCATCTCTCCAAGGGCAGTCACCGCAAGTAACCCCCCCCCCCCTCAGTGGATCTACTGACACAGCACAAGGGGACACAGATTCCTCCACAGTGGAGATCCCTGCATTTCTTCCTGTGGCTGATAGGATTCTGATTCCCTTCAGACATCTGTATGACGACATGCTCTCTGTCCTGCAGGAGGCCGGGAAACCCAACACAAAAATCTTATCTCTCGAAATGGAGAAGGTTTTCTATTTGGTGTCACAAAAGACAGATGGAGTCACTGGACAGCGACCTGCTTCTGATTCTGCCCTACCTGTGTGAATTCCTGAAGACAGGCTTGTCTTACTCCTCCTTAAAAGCACACCTATCTGCCATTTTTGCCTGCTTGCCTATGGAACCTCCGCTAGCTTCCAGGCTCCCAGCTATGTCCTAGAAAAACATACTCTGCCACCCTTCGAACCAGGTGGCAAGGGTGACTTGAAATTTTGCATTTGGAAGACGGTGCTACTAGTAGCTCTGACCTCAGCCAGGAGAGTCTCGGAGCTCCAAGCCCTTATGGCTACCCCACCCTTCCTAGTTTTCCATATGGACGGGTTCACCCTCAAAATTAATCCCTCCTTCACCCCCAAGGTGGTCAATGACCTTTCCCTAAATCAGACTATTCACCTACCCACCTTCTTCCCTAACCCTCAGGGAGACCGAGGATGCTACACACCCTGGATGCCCACAGGCAACTTCAGTTCTATTTGCATAAGACCAAGCCTGTACGCAGATCAGACCAGCTGTTTGTTTCCTTCCACCCCAGGGCTCTGGAGAAAGTAGTAGGGAAACCAGCCATTTCTTCAGGGATCGCTAGAGCCATTTCCTTTTGCTACAGGTATTATGGGAAGACAGGCAATGTCAGGACCCATTCCACAAGAGCCATGGCTTCCTCTGGGGCCTTTTTCAAAGGCCTAGACACCAACTCCATTCTGGAACCAGCTACCTGGTCCCTCTGTACACACCATCAGACACTATAAATAGGACCACATTTCCACGGCCAGGGCAGGATTTACCAGGGCTACCCTGCTTGGGTTTCTGTAATCTTCATCCAGACCACCTCCCAGCCACCAGTGAGCTTTTGTACTCGCCCACTACTGAATACTGCAACATTGGAATAGAAGGACATAAGAAAGTTGTGTAAAATCTTACCGTAACCATAGATGTCTTTCTCTTCCATGTTGCAGTATTCCTTCCCTCCCACCTTCTTCCTCTTATCCTTGCATTGGCTCTCCTCGGCTTCTGTACAGGTTAGGCCATCAGGACAGACTCCGTCTAGGGTATCCTTGGTTCTGGGGTCCGGTGCGCAGAGATGTCACATTTATGGCCCATGTACCTGGTAACACGTCTGATATCCGCACCTTCTGTGGCTGGAAAAGCTTTGGAAACCTGGCCAAACAAACTGATCGGAAGAAGGGTAAGCCCACTAGTGAAAACTGCAACTTGGAAGAGGAGGACATGTATGGTTATGGTAAGATTTTACACAACTTTCCTTTTCCCACCCATTCATCCTGTTGATGGTTGAAGTAATTTACTTAATGTGAAGTAGAAGGCTATTATACATAGAAAAAATAAGTTGTCTATCTCGCCTTCGTTCTTGCTGGTTGGGATCAGAGCTGATCCTTTGTTCCGACTCTGCCATCTTCTACAGCTCGAGAGCTGTTTACTGGCTCGAGGCTATCACTTATCCCATGATGCCTAGCGATAGCTACCCAGATCTCGTTTACCGCTTCAGCTGCGAGGTGTTGTTTTTCTGGCTCAGGCTCGTATAAAGGTTTTTGTAAAACTTTCTTACTGTAGAATTCTATATTTCAGTGTTTATTGTTAACAATTAGTCTTGCTTTTTGTAATAGCTAGTGTTTAGTTGTAGTATCCCTCCTTTACCTTGTAGAACTTGTTTAACTTGGAGAGTCCCCCATCCGCTTCTTGTCAGGTTAGTCATTTAGGTTAGAGGCTTTCCTTCTACCATTCTTCATAGGCTAGCCGTTTAAGTTAGAGGCTTTCCTAATTTAAAAAAAAAAAACCTTTATCTATAGTATTGTAGTATAGTGTGTTTTTTGTGTAGACTGTATTTTGCTTTGGTAGCTGTTGTTATATTTGTTGTTTCCCTCTTTCAGGATGTCGAAGGAATCCAAAGTGTCTGGATTCAAGAAGTGTGACTCATGCTGTCAGAAAATGTCTCTGACAGGTGGGCACACGTCTTGCATCTATTGTTTAGGCGCTGTGCACCTGCAGGACTCTTCTATCTGCCCTGCCTTTAGTCCAAGAATCCTGCAGGAGCGTAAGAATAAGCTTATTCTTGGGGGTCTTTTAAAACCCCAGGATTCACCGGCCAAAAGCTCTCAGCCTGTGAAATCCCCTAAATCCACCAAGCCATCGACTCCAAGTTCGGAGCCGTCCTCGGTTCAGACTCCTTCGGTTCCGGCTGATACCAATAAGACTATCTCCCCGTCGGCTCCATCAGAAACTTCGGAGCCTTTGCGGAGCCACAAGAGGCTGAGGTCCCCTTCACTGGAATCGGTACATTCGGCTCCTCTGTCTCCTTTGCTTCAGAGTGAACGCAGTCACCAATCCTCGCTCCTCTCGATCCTCTAGGTTGTCCGATCACGATGTGGAGAGAGTGGTCAGTAGGTCGCTAAAGTCGCAGGCACTTGCCAAGATGTTGTCCAGCCCTCCTCAAAAGGTGTCTGCTCCGTCCACTTCTATCGAAGTTCCTTTTCCGACTCCAATGAGTTCGGAGCCGGAGTTCGTTGGGGTTCGAGTAGTGGAACCGTCGGCTCTGATAACTCTATCTCCTTCGGTTCCGACGTCTGCTCTGATCCCTTTGGTGGTGCCTTCTGTCGAGGGTTCTGGGCACCGGTGTTCCCTCGTCTGCTCCAAGGGGGCAAGTGGCATCGGACCCTTGTCCGACCCCGTTCTCCCTCTCGGAGCTTCGGCGCAGGTGAGCTCGGCTCCTACATCGGCCTCTGCACCGAGCCGTCTCCCTCGGTGCGGAGAAGGATTCCGATTTCTTCGGAAACAGAGCTTTCTCTGCATTATGGCAGAGACGCCTTCGATGTCATGAGGAGTGTGCCGGCCACTGAGTCAGCTCCACGGCTCCGTTCCCTGTAGTGCCTTTGCCAACCTCTGCTCCTCTTCCAGACCCCAAGCGTAGGGAACCGGCGCTCCAGGGCACCCCATTGGGTGTTTCCTCTTCTTTCAAGGCCTCCCATGATCATTCAGAGGAGCCCCCTCGTAAGAAGTGCAAGAGGAAGCACATTGACTCCCCTGTGTATCACTTGTGATACAGACTTAGATGATTCGGAAGGGTCCCCGAGATCCCCCTCTGAAGATGTTTCCTTCTCGGACATCCTAGAAATGCTTAAGCAGAGGGGGAACTGGAACCACCCTAGCCCCTACCAAGGATGAGTCTGTATTTCTGGATGCGTTCAGTTCCTGACCTTCCACCTCCTGGGTTTCTCCACCTTTTGATCCACTTTTGGCAGTAGTGGCTCAAAAGGCTTGGTCAGCTCCGGATACAGTGGAATCAACTCTGAGGAGATCTGGCAAATTCATCACAGCACCCCAAGATAAGCAATTCCTTACCAAAGGTGTTCCTGTTGATGCCATGGTGGTAGCAGCAGCCATCAAAAAAGAGTTAGCGGAGACCTCTTCATCTGTCCATCCTCCTAACAATGAGTCTAGGACCATAGACAGATACGGGAAGCGAATGTTCGCTTCAGCGACCATTTCTATGAGGTCAATGAACTACTCATGTCATTTTACCTGGCTTCAGAGGGATCTCCTTAAAGAGCTCGGAGATGCCCTTCAAGATCCATCATCTGAGGGTTCTCAAGCTCCAACACCCCCTTTGATAGTTCCTTTCTTTTTGGACCACAGGTGAAAGACACTTTGACTAGGTGTGAGCAAGAAGGCAAGACTCTCTGCCGTGGGAGTCCGTTTTTCCACTCCTTCTAGACTATACCCCAAAGGTCAGAAAAGTGGCAAAATGTGGTTCCGAAAATCCCAGGGAGCCTTGCCTGAGACACTTAGCAATTTTTCCTCCAGGGGTAGGGGGGAATAACAGACGCCGCCCTCGTGGCAGAGGGGGTCTGCAGAACCAGGGCAACAGAGAATCCTCCTCTGATAAGCCCTTTCAGCATCCCTGAAGGGTTGCCCGGCTGCTCGCCTCTGGAGGCAGTCTGGGAAGACTCACTGTACCCAAAGGCCTGGCAAAATTTAACGCAAGACAGATGGGCACGTTCCATTATATCTGGAGTTTACAAAATTTCCTTCTGTCAACCCCCCCTTACCGTCAAGGAAATCCCTTCCAGATGTTCCACCCAATCTGAAGGACCAAGCAGTAATAGAAGTTTCAAAACTGCTATAAAAAAGTCATCCAGGAAGTCCTGGCAGACCAGCATGGATCCGGAACTTACTCAAGGTTCTTTTTGGTACCAAAAAAGACAGGGGACTGCAGACAGATTCTGGATCTCAGCAGACTAAACAGGTCTGTACAAAGAACAAAGTTTCGGATGGTCACGCTACAGCCCATTCTACCCTTTCTGGGTCAGGACAATTGGATGTGCTCGATAGATCTTCAGGACTGCGTACTACCACATCAAGATGGACAGGTGCTCCAGGAGATTTCTTCGCTTCCGGCTGGGAGCCAGTCATTACCAGTTCAGAGATCTGCCCTTTGGTCTCACCACAGCCCCCAGGGTGTTCACCAAATGTATGGCAGTGGTCACGGCTCACCTGAGACGTCGAGGATTCCAGGTGTTCCCCATATCTAGACGACTGGCTCCTCACTGCTACTACCAGGCATCAACTTCTACAAGCCAGGGACTGCATACTCACAATCTGCTCCCATCTAGGCATTACAATAAACTTCGAAAAGTCTGCCTTGTTGCCCTGTCAATCTATCGTCTACATAGGAGCAGACTTGGACACAAGGAACATGTCCACAAGGCTACCGCCAGAAAGGGTGTCTACAGTTCGTCAGCAAGTACAAATTCTTATGCAGAGCAAAAGAATCTAAGTCAGGTTTGTCCTTCAAACTCTGGGTTCCATGGCAGCAGCCATTCTTCTAATCCCACTGGCCCGCTTTCACATGAGGATCCTTCACTGACTTCTGTTCACACAGTGGGTCTTTCCAACAGCTGCCCATGTCTCACATGATCATGATTACAGAAGCATGCAAAAGGCACCTTTCCTGGTGGATGGTTTCACTCATGACTCAGGGCAGACCCTTCATTCAGCCTCCTCTGGTAGCCACAGTAACCACAGACGCCGCCCTGATTAGGGTGGGGGGGCATTATCAGGGCAGGACAGTCCAAGGCACTTGGCAGCCTCACGAGTACCATCTGCACATAACCTAGAAATGAGAGCCGTGCTCCTAGCATTGCAAGCCCTTCAGGATTCTCTTCCTTCTGGGACCATTGCAATTCAAACAGACATGTCAGTGGTGTGGTACATCAACAAGCAGGGTGGAACCAGGTCCTACCCTGTGTTGAGAAGCACTCGGACTGTGGCAGTGGGCGATTTCCTCCCAATGTTTTCTGGTTGCGACGCACATCCCTGGGAGGTCCAACGTCATAGCGGACAGGCTCAGCAGAGCTATCCTCATGCCTCATGAGTGGTCTCTGAATCAGGAAGTTGCTGATCTTATCTTCTGCAAATGAGGACAGCCTTGCTGCTATCTTTTTGCCACCCCCTTCAACAGCAAATGCAGCAACTACTTCTCCCTTCTTCCGCTTCCAGGTCACTCACCCAGAGACGCTCTAGTCCACGAGTGGCCTCAGGGACTTCTTTATGCCTTTCCTCCGTTTCCCTTGATTCCAAAACTCGTACAGAAAGCAATACCGTTGGGTTGCAAAATGATCCTCATTGCCTCCTACTGGCCTCGACAGATATGGTTCCCGTTCCTGCACCATTACCTTCTTGATCAGCACTGGACTCTGGATCCGATTCTAGACTTACTGATTCATCAGTCAGGCGGTTGCATCAATCCCTCCAAACCCTCCAGCTCACAGCTGGGTTGCTCCACTTCCAACCTTAGCCAGGCTTACTAGCATTTCCCCGGCTGTATGTGAGATTGTCTCCTTTCACAAATCCACAACCAGAAAAACCTATGCTAGTAAATGGAAACGTTTTTCTTGTTGGGCAGAGACTAGGAACATAGATCCCTTTTCAGCCCCAGTCCACGAAATTCTAGAATTCCTAGCACAACTTTTTCGTTCTGGGTCTGCTTCTGCTACAATCAGGGTTCAATTAGCCTTTCATTTCGGTCTGTCAAATTCAAACATTATGTCTCTCAAGCTCTGTAAAGCTTTTTTCAGAGGGACCTCTCTCCTTAGGCCTCCAATGAGAGATCCCCCTCCTCCTTGGGACCTTAATCTGGTATATTAACTTCCTTAACTCTGCCCCCTTTTGAACCAGCAGCGTCCTGCCCTATTAAGCTTCTATCTTGGAAGACGCTCTCTGGTAGCTATTACTTCAGCCAGACGCGTCTCTGAACTTCAGGCACTGTGTGTTTGTCCTCCATACTTGTTTTTTCATAATGACATGGTTGCTCTGAGGACTAATCCTTCGTTTCTTCCGAAAGTCTGCTCAGAAAATAATTTAAACCAATCTACTACACCAACAAGGCAGAGTACAAATTACACCAATTGGGCGTTCATAGACAATTGCATTTTTACCTGCACACCGTTCATAGACGATTGCGTTTTTACCTGCACAGGACTAAGGAAATAAGGAAGTCGGACCAACTATTCCTTTCCTATGCTCTAGGCAAACAAGGTCTCCCAGTTTCTAAGGTGACCTTATCCAGGTGATTGTCTCACACTATTACTTTCATTTATCAATTAAGGAACAAAGAGTTACCTATCAAACCGAGAGGTCATTCTGTTAGGGTCTTGGCCACCTCTGTAGCCTTCCAGTCTAGGTTGCCCATGGATTGTATCTGTGCAGCTGCTACGTGGGCAAATCCTCATACCTTTATTTCTCATTACAAGCTAGATATGGTCTCCAGGAGCAGAGCTGACTTTGGTTCCACTGTTCTGAAGAGTCTGTTCCAATGAGCCACCCAGGATTGTAGGTGCTAGGGACGCTGTCCCAACCAGCAAGAACGAAGGCGAGATAGACAACTTAACATAAAGAAGTCATGTACCTACCGTAACGTTCCATGTTAGTTGTCTTCATCTCGCCTTCTTTCTTGCATCCCACCCTCCGTCCCCCTGTCCTATTGGACCAAGAGGAGCTCTGATTACACTGGCTGAGTGTTCTCTGCTTTGTTTCCTCTACTGACTTAGAGAGTATGACAGGTATGCTCAACCTTTTTGTATAGACAGGTTTATTCTCTGGCTATATCTGGGGTTAGCTATTTCAAACGAGATCTGGGTAGCTATCGCTAGGCATCATGGGATAAGGGGTAGCCACGAGCCAGTAAACCGCTCTCGAGCTATAGAAGATGGCCAAGTCGGAGCTGAGGATCGGCCCTGATCCCAACCAGCAAGAAAGAAGGCGAGATGAAGACAACTAACATGGAACGGTGTTGTAGGTACATAACTTTTTTCTCTGTGATGCATACCATCCCTGTAACATGTTCTATTTATATTGTAAGATGGATTGAAATACAGTGAGTTGGGTATTCACACTATCACGGGACTTTGAAAATGCATATTAGGTCTGACAAGAAAGTTGAAGCTCTGTTTACAAGGCAAGGATCTCTGGCTCCTCCCATAATGTACCACCATCCTAGCAGTCCATCAGATCTCATTTGCTACTTTGAGAGACTGACATGGTTGCCAAGACTCTATGCTCATTTCAGTGTCTTCAGAAAAGCAAGTGATTTCGGTCTGCTCTCGTCAGGTTTTTTACTCTTGTTCAGTACTGCTACTCTGTCTAGGTTTCTCCATCTTTTCTTTCCTTTATTTTGTGTGTTGTAGTTGGCATCTTTCTGCTGTTTTTCTTCCCTCTTCCATTTTAGTTTATATGCATTTGTATATGTGTGTGTTGCATATATGTATAGTTAGTCAGAAATGTGTTATGATTATAAGGTTTATATTGTAAATTTCTGGTAATGAGTACTTTCTGGCATATTAGCCTGTTTTTCAGCAAGAGATGTTCTTGAAGAATGTCTAACCAAGGTATCCAGGTTCAAAAAGTGCTTGATGTCGATATAAGTAACACTCCGAAGACCCACATATCAAGTGTGTTTTTACTACTTGGGGACATCTTATTTGGAAGAGGTTTGTGAGCTGTGCTTTTTCTTCGGTCTTCTAGCTGCTGCAGATCGGTGGTTCAAACCTGTACTGAAGGGCCTTCTCCCTGCCAGCATGTAAGAACCACCTGCTTCGTTGTCTGGCTCCCCTTCAACCTAAGAAACTGGCAGACAAATTTCCAGAAAAGCAATAGAGGGAGGCCTTAAGTACAAGGGCAGAGGAAAGGATAAAGAATTTGAGGGTTCCCAAGAATCTCGTTAAAGATCTCTTGATATTAAAGGAGTTCTTGGCCCTGCTTTGAAGGTTTTGTGGGTCTTGGACCAGACTGCTTCTGTTTTGACTCCGGTCTCTGACAAGTTCTGATCCAGTCCTCAACAATCCACTGTTCTTTGGGACTGATGTTTTCTTAGGAGCCATCCCCTCCACAGATCTGTTCCCTGACTGTCATTGAAGAGGCACAGTTACCTGTCCTCCAGAAAGAACTGCCTTTGGTGGCATTATGTTTTGGATCATTCCAGTCCTGCGATGCTGATGTGGATAAGATGATTTTCGTGAATATCCAGATTTAGCTCAAGGTCTTTCCTTCTCCCCCATCTTGGAGGATCTGTTTCTTACCAGTCCTTTTTGTTGTCTCCTCCTCTGTTCCAACCTTTGGATCTGGGTGCACCCTGTTTGACATCTCCATCGGAGCCGATAAATTGTCTTTAACTCGTTCAGCTTTGACATCTGATCTCTGCATCTCAGAACCCCAAAACCATCACCCATAGTTGGGTCAAGTCTTGGGGGTGTCTGAACCTTTTCTACCCCTCACAGGTCCTCTTCTCTTCACAACCTGGGCCCAGTGTTCTCTTGGGACTCGAGCCAAGCTGCTTCACAGGAAGGTGTTTTGTCTGAGTCTTTGAACCCAAGGAGGCCTTTCTCGGGATGGGCTTTGGCTTTTGAGGCCTTTGAAAGTATGTCTCAGAAACAAGTAATGCCAGCATGCATGCTCACTTAAGACCAATATTCCTGTACTTTCTTGGTGGATAGAACAAATCTGTTTTTCTTTCTTTACTAATTTAATGTAATGTTACACAATGTTAAGTGACATGGGTATACATGGTTAAAGGTAAACCATTGTAAATATTTTTACTAGATTCCTGCATTACACATTTTCTTTATTAGCAACTGACATACACTCCATTACATAAATTAATTTCCTGCTTTCCTTGAACTTTCACTTCTCCCTTTGAATATTATTTTGCATATATTGCTCCCACATATTCCACTTATATGTAATTTGCTGTTTTCATTTCTGAAGGCCCCCATCTCCAGCTTTTATGTCCTTTACAGTATTCGTTACTTCATTACAGCTGGTTTAGATTTTCATTTCCATTTTCTAGTAGGTTTTTTTTTGGCAGCCATTAGCATTAAACATATAAAGGTCTTACTATGTCTAGGCAATTCAGATATTGTATTCCAACTCAGAGTTGATTTTCTCTCTACGATAATTTGCTCCTCCCAACATTTCTTACAAAGTATTCTGTAGGGAATTTTTAAATTCTGCCAACTTGTTACACCCCCCCCCCCCCCCCCCAAAATAAAAATCCGTTTTTGTGAAGTCTGTGTGGATATAAAATGTTTATGCAAACACTTTTCAAGCAAAAAGTCCTTAACATTCTGGACTTGGATACCTGAAAGCCACACAGATTTCCTCTGACTGTTGCTTTGTGTACACTGCTGTTCTGTTGTCGCTTTCCAATCTTTTCTAATCTCTTCTGATAGATTCTTAGTTGCCATGCAGTATTTTGTACGCCTTACTGATTATCCTCCCTTTTGATAACTTCTGTTCTAGACTCGACTAAAAACTCAGCCAGAGCTGGTCTTACGCTTAGTTCCCCCACTCCATTTTCTTTGCCTATACTCTGTCAGTCCCTGGTAGGGAAGGCAATCCCTAACCAGCAGTCCTAACTTCTGATTGGTCTCATTTCACACTCGTATGTTTCCCTTCATAATTTGCTACTACTGCCTTGTTTCTTTTGCTTATTTTCTCAAACTCCAGCTCTCACTTCCCTGTTTTCTTTGCCCCTACTTGCAGTATTCTCTTATATGTATTGTATCCTTTTTTCCATTCCTGTGTTGGCTTAGCTTTTAGAAAACTTTCTGCTACTTCATAAATGTAATCTGTTTGGTGGTGGTGGTTCACCTTGGGGCCTGCATCCAAACTCCTACTGTCCTCATTTCTTGAACTTCTCTGTTTCATCATCATACCTTTTGGTTTGTAACCTTCTGATTCTGCTGTGTATGAGCTTTAACTGTGTAGCGTAAAGTATCCACCCAAGTCGGGTAATTCTAAACTACCTTGTTCTATAGGAAGGATCAGCTTATCTCACTTAACTCTTTCCCTGTTCTCCTCTGAAATTCCTTCAACTCTTTTTATGGTCCACAACTTTTCTTGTTAAAAATATGCCTGGTCTGTATATAAAACTAAAGGAAGTGGGAACATTTTCACTACTTGTGTATTAACTATCTATATCCATAGTCAAAAGCTTCCAAGTTCTCAGTCTTTGTATTGACACTTCCTGCATCCTGGAATCCTTTTTAATCCATACAGCTAAGTACTACTTTTTCATGTCTCATTGGATGTGGGTATAGTTGGCACAATTCATGTGTGGGCAACTTAGTTTGACTGTAGCTTTTGTTTTGTCTTCATTTGTTTTATACCCTGAAAAGCCATGAAACTATCAATGTGTTCCTCAACACTGAAGTTTCCTTTATTGAGTATAAAATAGTGTCATTTACATAAGTTCTTTTTTCTTAATTACCATACCAGATTATTTCTCTGAATTTGTGAATCCCTTATTTTCTTTGCTAAAAAGTTTAAAGAAGACTGGTGTTCAGTATTTGCTTTTCTCCTGTATTTCTGAGATTGTTTTGTTTAGAGATTTGTATTGACATTTCAGTGTGGGCCCGTGAAAAGACTTGAAACCATAGGGAGCTCTGGAAAAGACTTGAAGCTATTTTCAAAATGTTCCACAACACACAAAATAATATCTGCAAATAAAACTAACTTTTCAAGGTTACCATGCTGGTTATATCCTTGAATTTGTGAGTCCCCTATTTTATTTGCCAGGGTCTTTAAGTAAAATAAAGGGGAATGAGTATACCCATCTCTTGTTGTTCTGTTCAAACATGACTTGTCAGAGAGGAGGCTTCCTACCTTAATTTTTGTCTGTGACTTTTCTTGTATGCTCCTAAATCTGAAGTAGTTAACTTCATTTTATCTGCAACCTGTGGGTATACGGATCCGAGCCGGCAACTTTTTTCTAGCATCTGCTCCAAGCTCCGAGCTCTTCCCCTTACCCATAATGCCCTACCATCTCCTATCTTCCCTCAGATCTTATTTGCCGCGCCAGTAGTGTGCATCATGGTCTCCTTTGCTCCGAGCTCAGGGATAGTAAGTAGAATTTTTTTGCTGATATCTAGGTGTGTGCTTGATTAGGATTTCCCTTCCTCCCCTTCTGTAGTATTGTGTTTGGTCGTTGGTGTAAAAAAAAAAAAAATAAGTTTTTTATATAGAGTAGTAGTTAGGCCTGCCCTTCCCCTACCTGTGTGTGTGGTTTTTAGAAAGGTAGTGCTTCTACCTTTGAGTGCAGGACTGTGGCTGACCAGCCAAAGCCTGTGTTCAAAAAATGTACAGAGTGTGGCTATAAGCTTTCCCCTGCCGATGGGCTCACACTGTGTGTGATATGCTTAGGAGTGGCACATTTGTCCACTCAATGTGCTGTCTGTTCAGGTTTCAGCCCTAGGGCCCTTAGGGATCGTGAGGCCAAGCTAGTTGCCAAAGGCCTTCTCCCTGTTGCCATGCTGGAATCTGCCTCGGTCGCTAGTGTACCACCTCCCACTCAGACATGGACTCGACCTCCCTCTTCGTCTGGCGATGGGTCTTCAAAGGACAGATCTTCAGTCAGCGAGTCTGACAAAGAAAAAGAGAGGGAAAAGGAAAGGCGCAGAGAAGAAAGGGAGAAAAAGGACAGGCATCGTAAGAGATCCCCAGATAGGGGAGCTCTTTCTCAGCCCCCCATCTGACCATGAGGCCTGTTTCACCATGGCCCCAGTCTCCTCGTTTCTCACTGGAGCCATTGGAACGTTCAGACCCGAGGCCCTCCAACCCACTGCGCAGACCAGCCAGATCCAAGTCGGTGGCCTCTTCAAGGTCGACTCGGAGCCTATCGGACATGGATATGGACAGGATGATGCGGAGATTTATTCAGACCCAAATTCGGATGGGAGTCTTGCCAGGTCCCTCTCCCTGTGGAGGGGTGACCTCCATGCCTCTTTTCCACTCCATCTCTCCTTCCCCGATCCGTGCTTCGGTTCTGGGTCTCTTGGATTCGAGGTTTTTTGGAGCTGGTAGCTCGGTGCCGATGGTTCCCCCAACCTAGACTCCGGCTGTTAACTTGAGTTCCGGTGATCCGACTTGTTTGGATCCAAGTGGCTCTCGGAGCCATAGACAGGGAGTCAGACCTGGGGGAATGGATTCATTCGGCTCTGACTTTCCGATCCGTTCCCTCGGACTTCAGGCTACCCTATCTTCGGCTCCGGTCCCCGCTTGGGATCGGGGAGGGACTTCTCCCTCGGCCTTCGAAGTGGTGGACAGGGTTCTCTCCCAGGGATTGAGACCCCAACCCATCCTCTCGGATACCACCCAGGCCTTCCTGGATTTGGCGACGACTCCCTCTGATTTTGAGGAGTAGAGCATCCTTTGGCTCTGCGGTGCTCAGGAATATCCTTCCATAAGGGCCTCCCAGGATTGGAGTAGCTGGGGACTCTGTCCCACAGGTTGCAGATAAAATGAAGTTAACTACTTCAGATAAAAAAGTTATGTACTCACCATAACGTTCCATCTGAGTAGTTATACTTAATTTTCTGCAACATTCCCTCCCTCTGTCCCCCAGACCTTATCTTGTTTTCAGGGTTGGTTTATTGGGTTGAGTTGCAGCAAACTCGATCTGAGGGAAGATAGGAGATGGTAGGGCATTGTGGGTAAGGGGAGGAGCTCTGAGCTTGGAGCAGATGCTAGAAAAAAGTTGCCGGCTCGGATCCGATACGGATCCGTATACCCACAGGTTGCAGAAAAATGTAGTATAACTACTCAGATGGAACGTTATGGTGAGTACATAACTTCTTTTTAACAGTATTCTGTCGTGGCTTGCAAACACTACTGTTGTCCTACTCGTAAAATCCCTGATGAGTTTATCAAATGCCTTCTGAATCGCGACCCACTAGGACTAAGTATTTTCTTACACTTTGCTTTCATGTTGATAGTTTTTACTTGTATTGTCATGTTTGCCTTTCTGCTACAGAACTGTATCGATGACTGTAGGACATATCTGTCTAAATCTGATAGTGCCTTTAGTCAGAACCCAGTGTGCCAAGCGTCTCAACAGCTCTTTGGACCGCCTATGGAAAGCCCACTTGAAACTGAAAGCCCATGTATATTGGGATAGGGCATTCAGGAAAAAAGCACATCGGTGTCAAAGAGGTGAGAAATATCCTAGCAATCAGAGCTTCAAGTACATTTTCCAACAGGGCACCTTGCCAGTCCTGCCCAACTAACAGAGTAATGTATATTTTAAAGTAAGGGGGAACTTGTACTTCTCTTACGTGGGTTAGCTATGCAGGTATGAGAAGTCGCTTGGGATGCAAATTTGAATGCCAGGGCACAATGCATCTCATTATAGAACAGTGTTTTGGTATACCATCTGAACAGAACAAAGTATAGTGTTTTTGGATCAATTCCACAAGGTGGTTCTGCTTGAGTTGGATATTTCTCCAAAAAACAACTTTGCATATATTGCACCAGGATGCTCACAAGAGACTTTGAATGAAATATTCTTTCATTCGAGGGGTGGTCTGTAGCTGTATGCTTTTCCATACCCTTCCTTTGTTCACTGAGTATAACGAACATTGAGAGGAGAGGCCGAAAAGGCTACTGACTGCAACATTTCAACATGTGCCGCATTTGTTCTCCCTTTTGCCAAGTTTTTGAAAGAAGGAGTCACTTGTGTTGCCTCAGCAAGAGCACTGGTTAATCCAGACCAGGAAGCTGACCATTCACTCAGACTTGTAGACTCTAAGGCTAGCAGTGTGGGATAATTTGACCCTCATGCCTTCCAGGCATACATTCTTTGTGGATATCATGCACTTGGTGGTTAGCCAATAAACCCAACATTAGAAAATCTTGTTGCAATGCGGGCAAGGTTCTCCCCATTGTTGCTGTGACTGAGAACATGGCTTTTTAGTCATCAGCTGTTTGTAGTCCTCACCAGCCTGTAAGGACTACAAAGCTAGGACTGTCTTTTGCCTCTGTGAAAGTGCATTTTACATCTATTTCTGCCTGCCTGCTGTAAGACTCCCTTTTCTCCTAGTTTTCAAAGAAACCATTCTTGAAAGTGGTGATGCATTTAAGACCATCCAAAAATGTGATGGCTCCTTCATCGGCTTAGTTTCGTGGCGGAGAAACTTACTCTGTCCTCCTTTGAAACCAGCAGCACGCGTCCCATTTAAGTTCCTATCTTGGAAGAGTGCTCTTTTGGTAGCTTTGACAGCAGCAAGATAGATTTCAGAATTCCAAATTCTCATGTGCAAGGGAGTCCTTCATGGTGTTTCACAAGGGCAGGGGCTATCCCCTTACCAGCCCTTCCTTTCAACTAAAAGAGGTTATAGAGCTTTCATTAAACCAAGCTGTTCACCTACCTGGTCTTTTCTTTCCTCTCAAAACAATGGGGATAGAGTTCCTTAGATGTGCACAGATGAGATTCTGTCTTTACAGAACAAGGAAATTAAGGAGGACTTATCAGCTCTTTCCCTTTTTTTAATGGCAGAGAAGGAAAGCCTGTCAGTAAGCAAACCAGATCCTAATAGTTAACCTTAGCATTGTTTTCTGTTGGTTATCCTGCAAAAACAGTACCACATAAGATGAGAGCTCAGTCCACCAGGGCCACAGCTATTTGTTGGAGGGGTGACTACACAGTTTTGGAAGCAGTCGTGGTCATCTAGCTAGCCATACATTTGCCAAGCATTGTAACTTTGCCAGTCTTTCAAGAGCTTGGGCAGGATTTACCATGGTCATTTTACTAGGCTTTGTTTCCCCTGCCACCATGGCAGGCCTGCTACACACTTCCGAACAGTCAGTGTTACAACAGTGAATCACAAAGAACAGAATATGGTTAAGGAACTTAACAAAAATGTAGCTGTTTGAATAGATTCACTGTTGCACTGCCGTTTCCCTTTCCCTCTATCCATGATGCATTGTTGGAATGGCTTGGATACCCAGACTACATTCCTTTCCATTTTCTTCTCTCCTAGTAGATCAGGCATACTCATACTAAAAGATAAGTGGCAACCTGCAGATGCAGGCTTTAGGATTCTCCTGGTTGTGGTCTTTTTACCTGGGATGGCCCATCCTTAGGTGGTCCCTGCTTTGGCTCCTGGGTGCAGATGTTCTTCGTGTTTCACTGTTGCAGTCATCACATTTGGGTTATCTGCTTGCAGTAGCCCTCAGTCGGCCTGATTGTCAAAGTCTTGGGTCCTGCGTCAGTTGCTGTCTCATCTTCTGTGACGTCAGGTAGTCAGGAGTGTAAAGCATGCAGCCGACGCCATTACCCCAGTCTTTCTTGCCGTGTGGTGCCCGAAGTAGAAGCAGTTTGCAAGTGCCAGTCGGCAGACTACTGAAATTTTCGTTTTCTGTTTCAGAACCAAAGTCTCAACTAAAGCTAAGCACCCCATTGGGGAAACTTTTTCTTGCTCTAAACTGATGTCGGTCAAAGTCAGTAATTGTACTTTTTGTGGAAAGCAAATAACTCATATTTTCATTCGTACTGTATTCCTTGCCTAGGCCCTGACCACGATGTACCTCGCTGTCGGTTTTGTGCCTTATTTAAGCAACGAACTATTCGTCGACTGTATATTTACACTTTGAAATATTTTGGTACTTGGTTCAATTTTCCAGATATGTCTTCGGTAAGCTATCCAACTACCGACGTTCTGAAAAAACGCAAAGATAAAGACAGAGACAGGCTGCCTAGGTCCAAAGCTGCCGACGACGTTTCTCCCAAGACTGTCGCCAGCTTGCCGGTACTCAGGTGCTTTCGCAGCCCCTGATACCCACTACTTCAGATTTTCAGGCCTCTACCGAGACCCGTTCGGAGTCCGGTATGCCGCAAGATGCTTCAACTGTGGAACCTGTGGATGTGTCTAGCTTGGATGGGTCCAGAGCCGCTGTGCAGGCACCGGCTTCTGAGGGTGTATTCAGGCCTACTGACTTGCATGTTAAACCGATGCCATCTTCTTCAAGGCCTAAAACTCGAACTATGCCTGGAAAACAGACTCCCAGACTGCATGGTCAGGCCTCTATGCCTAAAAAACAAGAATGGCTGAAGACCTTATTGCTTTAATCCGGGGAGGCCAACCTTCCCCCTCTAAGAGATCTAGGACTGAATTTGCTTATGATGCTTCTGACCAGGATTTTGAAATTTCTGTTTCCTCTGACCAGGATTTACCCTTGTCTACTTTTGAGGATTCTGATGCAGAGGACTCTATTCCCTCTGAACCCCCCCAAGAGGATTTCTCTTTTGGTGAGACCTTGCATACTCTTAGGGAGCATTTTCGTTGGGAAAGTCAGGATTACTCTGATTCTAAAAAGAGGCTTGGGGATTTCTTACTCCTGCCCCAGCACAGGCCTTTAGCTATCCCTCTTGTACCAGACATTGTTGATGATGCCTTTTTGGAATCCAGCTTGGCCCCTGGCTCTCTACCTCCTACTCCCAGAAAACCTGATGGATATTACAGGGATCCTGGCTCTCAAGTTCCTTTTTAAAAATCCTACTGCGGATCCTGAGATCATTTCACAGGAACCCAAGGGCATTAAGGCTGCTACTACCAAAAAGTCCTTCCTCCTCTGATAGAGACTCCAGGGCGCTGGATAGATGGATTAAGAAGGTATACACTTTCTACAGCCTTAGCCATTAGGGCCTTAAATTGCCAGTTTCATATGTTAAAGTATCAGCCGCATATTATTGGATTGCTTAAACAGAAAATGATGATTCCTAATTGTGCTGGAAAAAAGAATTTACAACATTTAATGCATTCTGCTGAACAGGTTGGAAAGCATACTTTGCAATGTGGTTTTGATTCTCTAGAGGCATCTTGCAGGGCTGCTGTCACTGGCTCTGTACTTAGAAGGCATGCTTGGCTTAAGGAGCAATCCTTGCCAGATCATATTAAAGCTAAATTGCTGGATGCTCACTTAAATCAGGACCGCCTGTTTGGCAACAAAGTAGAAGTTGTTCTTAAAAAGATGGAGGAAAAAGATAAATCTATGCAAACTGTTAGATTTCCTACAAGTACAGCCTCCAAGATTTAGTAGGCATTGGCCCTCTAAGAATTGGTCCTTTCCTGCCACTTCCAGGCCTTCTCAGTCCAAACCCAGAACCAGCAGAACACCCAGGCTTCAGTCCCAGGGTACGCACAGGACTAAGCAGTGGGGGCTCCCACTTCCAATTCAGGGAGTAGTAAGACACTCCCTCCTGTGGTAAACTGTCTCAATGACTTAATTGTAAAACTTCCAAGCACTTCTCAACTGACTGCTCCTTTAGGGGGAAAGATTGCTCTGCAGGCAAAAAACTGGGAGCTCATTACCCAGACAAATGGGGTTCAAATATAGTTTCCCAAGGATGCAGATTTACTTCCACATGTTACCAACCCCAAACGGTTGGCCAGATCTACCCCCAAATCAGTGGGCAGAGGCTCAAAAACAAGTACTCTCTCTCTCTCAAGCATAAAGGCTATTCAAACTGTACCAGAAGAGGAACAGGGATAAGGTTTTCTACTCAAGACTTTTCCTGGTACCCAGAAAAGACAACTCATGGCATCCTATCCTGGACCTTTCTATCTTAAACACCTTTTTGGTGATTCCAAAATTCAAAATGCTAACTCTTCACCAGTTGCTTCCTATGCTAGGCAAAGATGCCTGGTTGGCAACACTGGATTTAAAGGAAGCCTTACCTGCACATCCCAATCCAGGAATCTTGCAGAAGATAACTACCCTTCAAAACAGGCTACATGCACTATCAGTTCTCTGCACTGCCATTTGGCTCATCTACTTGCACCCAGGGTATTTACAAAGTGCCTAGCTCCAGTCATTGCATTTTGCAGGCAAATAAATATTCCCATACCTGGACGATTGTCTAATTCAGGCAGAAAGCCAGGATATACTTTTGAATCATCTGGCATTTGTACAAAAGGTGCTAACTTGTCTGGGGTATACCATAAATTAAAAGAAATCACATCTGGAAACCTGTCAACAAATTGTATTCCTGGGAGCAAGCTTGAACAAAACTTCCCAGATGGCTTTCCTCATGCCAGAGAAACAAATTCATTTGACAACTTGCTTCAAACTAGTGGCCACAAAAACCTTGCTATCTGCAAGGCAAATACTGCAAGCCTTTGGGTTCATGGCCTCATGCATTCCGCTAATTCCGTATGCAAGACTGCATATGAGGAAATTACTATGGTATCTAAAAAGCCTATGGTGTCAACATTCTCAGGATCTAGAAGCAGTGATACCTATCATACCTGCCTACGGTTAGAATTCCTTTGGTGGGCAGAGGCCTGCCACCAAAACAAGGGACTACCATTCACTCTACCCCCTGCTGCCCAAACCCTAACAGATGCATCAGACTGTGCATGGGGGGAGGGGGGGGCGCACCTGGCAGGGAAGTGCATTCAAGGCAAATGGGACCCAAGTCAGATGTACCTGCCTATCACTCAAAAAGAAATGTTAGCTGTGGTGAATACTCAGCCTTCAAGGACCACATTCTTCGAGGACAATTAATGATAATGACGGACAACACCACTGTTATGTGGTACATAAACAAGCAGGGGGGTACCCACTCATACCCCCTCTGCACACTGGCCATGGCTCTGTGGAACACAGCCTTGAGCTACCAAGTGCATCTACAGGCTCAATTCCTGCCAGGAAAGCTAAGTACACTGGCAGATGAACCAAGCAGAAATCTCATGGACCCACACGAGTGGAAACTGGAACCAAAGACTTTCAACATGTTGATAAACAAATGGGGGAGCCTATATATAGACCTGTTTGCCTCCCCCCAGAACTACCAGTTGGACAAATTCTGCACAAGGGCTCCCCACAAACAAGCTTGGAAAGTGGATGCCCTGTCCTTCACCTGGAAAAATCTATCAGTTTATGCCTTTCCTCCTCTGCCTCTCCTCTCCAAAGTACTACTAAAGATCAAACAGGACAAACCAAGGACGAGACTGATTGCACCAGACTGACCACACCAACACTGGTGTACCCCCTCTTGCTCAGTGTTGTCACTGCTGGCACCATGGCACCTGCCTCAGACCCCTAGCCTGCTGTCCCAGCAGGAGGGCCAGATTCTGCATTCTCAGCTTCAAATCCTGAACCTGGCAGCCTGGCTAATTACCTGATCTCTCCATTACCATCCCTCAGTAAACAAGTGTTGGATGTCATTCTGGAGGCAAGGAAGCCCAGTACTAGAAAATCTTATGCTGACAAAATGGAAACTATTCTGTTCCTGGAACCAAACTCAAGGGGGTAAGCACAGCATAGCCCAATTAACCTCAGATTCTTCAATACTTAACTGAGATGCTTCACAAGGGCCTGACTTTTTCCTCCATTAAAATCCACACCTCAGCCATTTCTGCTCATTATAACACAGAACCTCCCCTCTTCTCTCATCCCCTGCTCAAGCAGTTCCTCAGAGGGGCCAAAAATTTGAGACCACCCAGGAGAGCTCCAACCCCAGCCTGGGATCTTAACTTTGTCTTGGAGAAACTCACTCTACCTCCTGTCAAGCCAGCTGCTACTGCAGACTTAAAATTTCTTTCTTGGAAAACAGCTTTCCTTTTAGCAATCACTTCAGCTAGAAGGTTATCTGAATTACAGGCCCTTATGGCAGTGGAGCCTTTCGTCATCTTTCATGCGGACAGGGTGTCCCTCAGAACCAGTCCCTTTGATTCTACTTGCACAGGACTAAACCTCAAAGGAAATCTGAACAACTGCTGGTGGCATTTGCTACAGGGGCAGAGGGGAAGGCTATTTCAAAGCAAACCATTTTTAAATGGATAAGCCATTGCATTCATTTCTGCTATAAGCACCGTGGAAAACCTATCCCCCAGGGGATCAGACCTCACTCCATCACTCCACTGCATTTACCTCTACAGCCTTTCTTAGAGGTGTCCCAGCCAGGGACGTCCTAGAAGCTGCTACCTGGAGTTCTGTACATACTTTCACCAAGCATTATCATTTGCAAATTTTCTGTATGTTCAGAGCTGGCTTTGCCACTACAGTCTTGCACGGCCTTATAGCTGGTCCTAATGCTATCTAAATTCCTCCTCCCAACCATAGCTTTTGGGAATCTACCCAAATGTAATGACTGCAACAGTGAAACATGAACATAGTACAGTTGTGTACACTTAACATAAATGTAGATGTTAGTGTATTCACCGTTGCAGTCCTGGTTACCCTCCCTCCAGCCCCCTAACTTCTTTTGACTATACCTCTACTTACCTTTACTATGCTTAAAAGCCTTTTTGGTGTGTTTGCTTTTTTGTTGGGGGTATATCTTTGTGCTTTTAGGTTTAATTGCTTCCCATTTGGGGGCACCAGACATCTGGGGCAAGAAAAACTGATGTAATGGCGTCGGCTGCATGTTCTATACCCCTGACGACCTGAAGTCATGGAAGAAGGGACAGCAACCGACGCAGGACCCAAGACTTTGTTAATCAGGCCGAGTGTAACCTGCAAGCAGATAACCCAAATGTAATGACTGCAGCAGTGAATGTACTCCATAACATCTTCATTTATGGTACGTGTACACAACTGTACTTTATAACCAAGAGAAAAGCGGCCTTCCAAGAGAGAAACCTTAAACCTACAGAGGCAGCTGGCTCAAAAGGAGGAAGAGTGAGTTTCTCGAGTCTAGAACAAAATTAAGATCCCAGGCTGGAGTAGGTACCCTTCTGGGAGGTTTTAAGTTGCAAGCACCTCTGAGAAACATTTTCATCAGAGGATGAGATAAAATGTGTTCAAAAGAACAATGAGCAGAAATGGCTGAAGCATGGATCTTGATAGAGGAAGAAGAAAGACCACCCTGAAACAATTCATCCAGGTATTCCAGGACCAGAGGAAGGGTAGGCTGAGAAGAAGATTCCCCTCTAGCCTGCATCCAATGAGAGAATTTTTCCCATTTGCCAGTATAAGACTTCCTAGTGCTAGGCCTCCTGGCCACCCTCCGCACGTTAACCACCTGCTGGGAAAGGGAAGAAAAAGGAGTCATACAGTAAGCCATACTGCCAAATGGAGAGACTGAAGATGAGGATGCCGAATGTTTCCCCCTTCCTGAACCAATGTTTCCCCCTTCCTGAACCAAAAGATCTGGCTTTAGAGGCAGATGCCAAGGAGGAAAATTGGAGAGACTGCGAAGCAATGGATATCAGTGCTGTCTGGGCCAGTCCGGAGCTATGAGAATAGTCCTTGGTCGTTCGTCCCTAATCTTCACTAATACTCTGGGAAGAAGAGGAGGGAAGGCATACACTGATAGCAACGTCCAAGGGAAGGACAGAGTATCCACTCTCCAGGCTCTGCTGTGATGCTGTGTGGTGCAAAGGAGAAGTAGAAGATGGTTGTCTGGGGAGGAGAAAAGATCCACCTGAGGCGTGCCCCAACGTTGAATGATGCTGTAAAAGACTGCTCTGTTCAGCTGCCACTCGTGAGGATCCAGGGTTAGCCTGTTCAACTGGTCTGTCAAAACATTGAGCTTTCCTGGAAGAAACTGAGCTAGGAGATGCAGGTCCATGGATGCTGCCATGGACCGAAGATTCATGTTTTGTCTGCACAGGGGGTAAGAGTGACTCCCTCCCTGCTTGTTGATGTACCACATGAGTGTGGTGTTTGTTCTGACAAGCAGGGTCCCTGGAGAACGAAAGTGCTTGAAATCTAGTAAAGCTTGAAAGCCTGCTGACCTGCAGTCAACTCTTTTAGATTTATGTACAGGTACATCTGGGCGTTCCAACGTCTCTGTATGCATCAGCCATCCAGGTGTGCTCCCCAGGCTTAGTCCAATGCGTCCGTGGTCATAACTTGAGTGGCAGGAGGTGGTCGAAAAGGCATGCCTTTGATGATCATCGTGTTACACTGCTGCAGTCATTACACTTGGGTTATCCTGCCGTCAGGCGGTCCTGCAGCCGGCCAGAGTTCCAAAAGTCTTGGTCCGGCGTTGTTGCTGCCGCTTCTTCCCCTGACGTCAGTGCGCCAGGGGTGTATAAGAGGCATCCAACGCCATTTTCTCCAGTCTTTCTTGCCGCGCAGTGCCCGAAGCAGAAGCAGTTTGCAAGTGCCGGTCGGCCGACTCCTGAGATTTTCAAATCGAATTTCAGACCAAAGTCTTTAATAAAGCGAAGTACCCCATTGGGGAACCTTTTCTTGCCTCAGTCCGATGTCAGAAAAAGTTAACAATTGCATTTCTTGTGGGAAGCAAATACCTCATAAAGACTTTCATTCTTATTGTATTCCTTGCCTAGGCCCAGACCACAACGTCACAGGTTGTCGGTTTTGTGCTAGGTTTAACAAACAAACTATGAAACGGTTTGATTTCACCCAACATTATTTTGGTAGGAAATTTAATTATACCATGCGGTCTGAGCAACCGACAACCTGGATGCATAAAAAACGCAAAGATGAGGACAGGCAGCCGAGAACCAAACCAGACTCAGAGGCCTCTGCTAGGCCAGTCGCCGGATCTCCGGTTTTCAGTGAGGCGCCTACGTAGCCCCTGATGACTGCTGATTCAGAACTCCAAGCAGCATCCGATTCCCAAGAGGAGATTGCTAGGCCTCCACAACCTTTATCTTTAGGCCCTTCCGACTCCATGGCTGAAGGAGATTCCGGTGCAGTTGAAACGCCTTCAGTTGCAGAAGGTGTCTTCAGACCGACTACACTCACTATTAAATCCTATGTAAAGCTGAAAACTCCTTTAAAAGCAAAGAAGACTGTACACCAGTCTCCAGTACAAGGCCCCATGCCTAAGAAACAGATGCTTCAGATTGGCTGAAGACTTAATTACCCTAATCAGGGGTTCCCATCCCTCTCCTGATAAAAGGCCTAGACAGGAGGAGGGCTACACTTCCTCTGACCAGGTTTCAGTTTCCTCAGATTCTTCTGAAGAACAGGAATATTCTTTTCCCCCTTATGAAGACTGTGATGCTGAAGAGTCTGTTCCTTCAGCATCTCCCCCAGAAGACTACTCTTTTGGGGAAACTTTACATACCATGAGGGAACATTTCCACTGGGAAGGCCAGGATTACTCTTGATTCTAAGAAAAGGCTCCGAGAGTTCCTTTTACTACCCCAGCACAGACCACTTGCTATTCCACCAGTGTTAGACATTGTGGATGATGTTTATTCAGAATCTAGCCTTAACCCATATTCACTACCTCCTGCACCAGCCAAACCAGACAGATACTACAGAGTCCCTGACTCACACAAATTCCTATATAAAAGCCCTGTTGCTGACCCAGAAACCATTTCCCAGGGTCCCAAAGGGGTTAAGGCCTCTATTGCTAAAAATCCTGTACCCTCTGAAAGGGATTCTAGAGCACTAGACAGACAGGGAAAGAAAATATATACCTCAGCTACTCTAGCTATAAGGGCCTTAAATTGCCAGTTTCACATGCTTGAAATATCAACAATATTTGATGTCTCAATTAAAACAAAAAATAATCACACACACAGCGCAGCCTGATTACAAGGAAATGCAAGATTTGTTGCATGCAGCTGAACAAGTGGGAAAACATACTTTGCAATGTGGATTTGATTCATTGGAAGCTTCTTGTAGAGCAGCAGTGACAGGGTCTGTCATACATAGGCATGCTTGGTTAAAAGAACAAACTTTACCTGATCATGTAAAAGCAAAGTTATTGGATGCACATTTACAGCAGGATGTTTTATTTGGTGTAAAAGTAGAAGAGGTTTTAAAGAAAATGGAGGATAAGGCAAAATCTATGCAGATGGTCAAGGATTTCTTACAAGTTCAACCCTCTCATTTCAGCAGAAATTGGCCAACCAAAAACTGGTCCTTTCCAGCTTCTGACAGACCACAGAGGGGCAAATACAGACGCCCAAGGGGCAGAGGTCAGTCACAAGGCTCTTACAAGCCTCGACAATGGGGTGCCACAACCCAGAAAGGAGGAGAAGACTGGTCTGAAACTACCAGAAGACAAACACAGTGACTTTACCCCTCAGACTGCCAAGCAAATCCCTCTTGGCAGCTCCCTTGGGAGGAAAGCGAACACTTTTTGCAGACAACTGGCGCATCATCACAAAAGACAAATGGGTCCTAAATATTATATCTCAAGGATACAGATTTCACTTTCACGGTTTACCAAGGATAAAAGGAATGCCAAACTTGCCACCAAATCAATGGGCAGAGGCTCAAAAACAAATTACAGCTCTCATGGACATGAGAGCCATTCAACAGGTTCCTACACAGGAGCAAGAACAAGGATTTTACTCAAGACTCTTTCTAGTTCCCCGAAAGGACAAAGCTTGGAGACCCATTCTGGATCTCTCAATTCTAAACACATATCTCAAGGTGCCCAAATTCAAGATGCTAACACTACAGCAACTTCTTCCCATGCTAGGCAAGAAGGGCCTGGCTAGTAACGGACCTCAAGGAGGCATAGCTGCATGTCCCTATAAGACAAAATTGCAGAAGATACCTCTGATTTATAGCAGGTCCAACCCATTACCAATTCTCTGCACTGCCCTTTGGCTTATCTACTGCGCCCAGGGTCTTCACAAAATGCCTGGCACCAGTAATTGCATACTGCATACAAAGAGGAATTCAGATATATCCATACCTGGAAGACTGCCTTATTCAAGCAGAAAGCAAGGACATTCTTTTAAAGCATCTGGCGTTTGTCAAAAACCTATTAAGTTGCCTAGGGTACACAGTAAACGAAAAGAAGTCAAAACTAGTGCCCTCACAAGACATAATATTCCTGGGTGCCAGCTTAAATACAACGGCCCAGATGGCTTATCTCACGCCAGACAAGCAAGGACAACTGACTCAATACTTCAAAATGATGGCAACAAAGACCCAACTCCCTGCAAGAAAAATTCTGCAGGCCTTGGGATTCATGGCATATTGCATACTACTAATACCATATGCAAAACTGCATATGAGGAAATTACAATGGTACCTGAAAAGCGTATGGACTCAACACAGCCACAGCTTGGAAACAATAATACCACTCATTCCCTGCCTTCAACAGGAGTTTCTATGGTGGGCTCAGGCATGCCACCTCAACAAGGGTCAGCCTTTTACCTTACCCACAGCCAGGCAAACTATAACAAAGGATGCATCAGATTATGCCAGGGGAGCACACATGGCAAGACAGTGTATTCAGGGCAAATGGTCTGCAGATCAAAAGCATCTACATATTAATCAAAAAGAGATGCTAGCTGTACAAAATGCCCTAACAGCTTTCCAAGGACCTCCTACATCCAGGACAACTATTAATAAAGACGGACAACACAGTGATGTGGTACATAAACAAGCAAGGGGGGCACACATTCCTACCCACTATACAGGCAAGCAATGACCTTGTGGAACACAGCACTGACCTACCAAGTTCAACTACAAGCACAATTCCTGCTAGTAAAGAAAAACCCATTGGCAGACGATCCAAGCAGAAACATCATAGATCCTCACGAGTGGAAACTAGATCCACAAGTATTCGCAATGATAACTCAAAAATGGGGGAGCCCAGACATAGATCTGTTTGCCTCCTCCCAAAACTACCAACTACGGAAATTTTGCACAAGGACATAACACACACTAAGTTGGAAAGTGGACGCCCTCTCATTCAGTTGGAAAACATTAACAGTGTATACCTTTTCTCCACTACCTCTTCTGGCAAAGGTGCTGCTGAAAGCCAGATTAGAGAGGCCACAAATGATGCTCATTGATCCAGACTGGCCACACCAACACTGGTATCCAATACTAAGGAACATGGCTCAAGACCCACCATGGATTTTACCTCAAATTCCTCACCTGCTCACTCAGCAAAACAATCAGATTCTACACCGCCAGCTCAAGACTTTAAATCTGGCTGCATGGCAAATTACCTAAACAACCAGTCAACACTTCTCCCTAAAGCTGTTATGGATGTCATTCTGGAGGCCAGGAGGCCACCTATTCAGACAAATGGAAAAGATTCTGCGCCTGGAACCAGGCTAAAGGCCAGAATCCCCTTGTCCCAAATATTCCTCAGATTCTACAATATTTAACTGAGATGTTGCACAAAGGACTTTCTTTTTCATCTATTAAGATCCGCTCCTCAGCTGTTTCAGCTCAATACAACACGGATCCTCCTATATTTTCACATCCATTACTAAAACAGTACCTCAGAGGGGCTAAGAACATAAGACCGCCCCGGAAAGCACCAACACCAACTTGGGATCTCAACTTTGTTTTGGAAAAACTTACACTACCGCCCTTTGAACCAGCTTTTACAGCTGATTTACAGTTTCTATCTTGGAAAACTGCCCTGCTGCTAGCAATAACTTCAGCACAAAGAGTCTAAGAACTACAGGCCCTACTGGCAGTGGAGCCTTTCATCATTTTTCATAAAGACAGAGTCACTTTACGAACTAACCCTTCCTTTATGCCAAAGGTGGTGGTGTCCAGTGTGGCCCTAAACCAAACCATTCATTTGCCCACCTTTTATCCAAACCCCCAGAACAAAGAGGAAGGGCTCCTACACTCTTTGGACATTCACAGGCAGTTACGTTATTGCTTGGATAAAACTAAGGCTTTCAGAAAATCTGACCAGCTCTTTGTATCATATGCTGCAGGATCACAAGGAAAGGCTATCTCAAAACAGACCATTTCAAAATGAATAGGACATTGTATCCATTTCTGCTACACACACCATGGCAAACCTGTACCTGGTAACATTAGGCCCCATTCCACCAGGGCTACAACAACATCAACAGCCTTTCTCAGAGGGGTACCAACCAAGGATATTTTGGAGGCTGCAACTTGGAGTTCAGTGCACACCTTCACCAAGCACTATCACTTACCACTATACTCTAAAACCAGAGCTGGCTTTGCCACTGCAGTTCCGCAGGGCCTTCTAGCTTCTCCAAACCCTGTTTAGTTCCACCGCTCATCCTTAGCTTTGGGATTCAACCCAAGTGTGATGACTGCAGCAATGTAACACGATGAACATAGTACAGTTTTGTACCTACCATAAATGTAGATGTTAGAGTGTTCACACTGCTGCAGTCCAGGTTACCCTCCCTCCATCCCCTCTGACTTGGCTGAACTTTTCTATACCTTTCTATCCTGTACAACCTTTGTGATGTATTTGCTTGTAACTGAAGGTATTCCTTTTATATGTATTATTAGCAATATGTATTGCCTACCTACTTGTGGGCACCTGACATCTGGGGCAAGAAAAACTGAAGAAAATGGCATTGGATGCCTCTTGTATACCCCTGGCGGACTGACGTCAGGGAAGAAGTGACAGCAACCGATGCCGGACCAAGACTTTGGAACTCTGGCAGACTGCAGGACCGCCTGACGGCAGGATAACCCAAGTGTGATGACTGCAGCAGTGTGAACACTCAAACATCTACATTTATGGTAGGTAAAAAACTGTACTTTTTGTAGACAGGCCGTTGCCCACCATAGAAACTCCCGTCTGCAGAGATGGAAGCAGAGGAATCATATCCAGGTCCTGTGTGTGTTGACACCAAATGCTCTTGAGGTTCTGTTGCAATTTCCTCATATGCAGTCTTGCATATGGAATCATGAGAATACAAGATGCCATGAAACCCAGAGTTTGCAGTTATTTCCTTGCAGGGAGCTGGGACAGGCTTGCCAAGTCATTGAAGTAAACTGAAAGAGTTGTCTACTTCTCCTGGGGTGAGATATATCATCTGGGCGGCTGTGTTCAGACTCGCTCCCAGGAATGTTATCTCTTTGGATGGGTACCATTTTTGATTTTTCCTCGTTGAGAGTGTAACCCAGGGAAGCGAGAAGAGTCTTTACGAATTCCAGATCCTTTAACAGCTGTTCCTGAGAACTTGCTTGAATCAGACAAGTCATCCAATATGGATAAATCTGAATTTTCCTCTGCCTGCAAAAAGCAATGACTGGAGCAAAGCACTTTGTGAAGACTCTGGGAGCAATAGATAAGTCAAAGGGCAGCGCAGAGAATTGATGATGTTGCTTGCCCAGTCTGAAATAAAGATAGTGCCTGCAACCTTCCCTAATAGGGATGTGCAGATATGCCTCTTTGAGATCCTTGGTAACCAGCCTGGAATCCTTTTCTAGCATTGGTATCAACTGATGCAGAGTGAGCATTTTGATCTTTGACATTACTAAAGAGTTCAGAATGGAAAGATCTAGGATAGGATGCCAGGTGCCTTCTTTTTTTGGAACTAGGAAAAGCCTGGAATAAAAGCCCTGGCCTACCTACTGAGCAGGAACGGATTCTATTGCTCCCAGATGAGACAGACAAAATTTGTTTTCCTGCTTCTGCCCTTTGGTTTGGAGGAGCGTCGGGGAATCCCTTGGGAACTGGAAAGGTGCTGAAAGAAAACTTGTGCCCTAGGTACACCGTTCTGAGCACCCATTTGTCTGTGATAGTGGCCCAGACATATGCAAAAAGGGACAACCTTCCCCCTAAAGGAAACTCCAGGCAAGCAAGAACAGGCAGAAGTTGGAAAAAGTCATTGAGAGTGTTTTGATTGAGATGCAGGCTTGGAACTTCCCACCTTAGAAGTGGAAGCCTGCCAACACCTAGACCTTAGAGGGGTAGCCACCTGCCCCCTAGAAGATTTGTAACCTTTATTCCTGGAACAGTTCTGTCGGCTGGTATCAGGAAAGGTCCAACTCTTAGAAGGGTAATTCCTGCTAAAGCGAGGGGGTTGAACTAGCAGAAAATCCTTAACAGTTTGCATGGACTTGGCCTTATCCTCCATCTTCTTAAGTACCTCGTCTGCTTTGCTGCCAAAAAGACTGTCTTTATGCAAAGATACATCCAAAAGCTTAGCCTTGACAGGTTGTTCTCTGAGCCAAGCGTGCCTTCTGATAACAGATCCAGTAGCCGTAGCCCTGCTGAAGGCTTCAAGGATGTCAAAACCACAATGTAAAGAATGCTTATTGACAAGACTGGCTGAATTCAGTAAATCCTGCATGTCTTTACTCTCTGCCAAAAGAGGTACACTTGTTGTCCTAGACTTAATAGCCTCCAAAGTGTGCTGCTGGTACTTCAGCATATGAAAGACAATTGGTAGCCCTAACAGCTAGTGTGGCAGACGTATAAACGTTCTTGCCCCACTTGTCTAGGTTCCTAGATTCCCTATCAGAGAGAACAGGATTTCTTGTAACAGTGGCCTTAACTTCTTTAGGGCCTTGAGAAATAACCTCTGGATCCATCAACGGGTTCCTGAAAAGAAACTGATGAGAATCATGGACTCTGTAGTACCCATCAGGTTTCCTGGGAGCAGAAGGAACCAAATTTGGAGTCTAGGAATTTTCCATAAAAACATCAACAACCTCCAATACAGGGGGAATAGCAAGAGGCTTATGCCGAGGTAAATCCAGAAACTCCCTAATCCGTTTCTTAGACTGGAGATAGTCCTCACTTTCCCATTTAAAATGTTCCCTGAGGGTATTTAAAGTATCACCAAAAGAGAAGTCCTCTGGAGGAGAGGCCGAACGGATGGACTTCTCTGCATCTGAATCCTCAAAAGGAGAAAAGCCTGAGCAAAGTCCTCGTCAGCAGAACTGCTGGAAGAATCTGAACCTGAATAGGACAAAACCTCAGGAGAAACTTCCCTGCTCCTTTTAGGGGGAGGAGGCTGAGAACCCCTAATAAGAGTCAACAGATCATTAGCCATTTTAACCATTTGGGATTGAGGGGAACGGGATGAAACTGGAGCCTACCCCTTCACAGTCTTACGAATGGAAGATTTACCTGCAAGCCTGAAGGACTCGGGAGGCCTGGCAACTGCCGAAGTTGCAGCAAAAGTCGAAGGAAGAAGTTTGCTGTCAGAATGCAAAACAGAGGCCTCTGTCACCAGAGTCAGCTTAGCGGTTCTGGCTCCAGCAGAAGAGGCGACCGGCGACAGGTCGGAAGACAAAATGGGGGTCGAAGGCCTAAAGGACTCTGAAACGGACTCAAACAAGCCTGCGGTTGTACATCTGCAGATTGCAGAGACTGCAAAGGCGTCTCACTGGCTACCACCTGACTGATGACCAACTTAAAATCATCCGAGGGCTTGGCTTTCTGAGGCCTGTCGCGGTCCTTATCCTTAATATTTCTTAGGAATATCTGAAGCCTGAAGACCGGCCGACGCCATACCAATGAACTTAGGCCAAACTGTAAAATGCCTAGCCAAAAGCTTAGCCCAACAATAGATAGTATGTGGATTAAAGGAGGCAGAGATCACAACTGGGAATTTAGTGGTCAAGGCCTAAACAACTAATACAGTAGGAATGAAAATCTCTATGGGGAATCTGCTTTCCACAGGTAAGGCAATTAACTTTTTTTGACATTCTTTAAGGCAAAAAAAGAGGATCCCCAACGAGGTACTTGGCTATAGTAGACTTCAACTTTGTAGTCTGAAACCAGCAAAGGTAAACTGCCGACCGGCACTCGTGCATAAAAAGCTTCTGCTTCAGGCTCTGCAGCAAGGTAGACAGAGGAAGTGATATCGGCTGCCTCCTTTTATATCAGACTCCCTGACGTCCTTTACAACCGACGGCAGTTGACGTAATTTTTACTTACCTTTGGTATTCTGGCCGATCGAGGGCTACTGGGAGCCGGATAACTCATTTGTTAGGACTGCAACAGTGAAACAGTATGAACATCAGCCATACAGAGTATTGTGTTCATAATGTAGCAGAAAGTATTCTAAAAACTAAGCCAAAACAAGAGTGGAGGAACACCTTGCCGATAAGGATGACTTGCAAGTAGGGGCACAGAGAATAAGCAAGAGGAGGTTGGAAATTACTACAGAAAACCAACAGTTGAGTTCGTAGTATTGGAAGCAAAGAAAAAAATAAAAAATAGTGAGGGGAAAGGTAATAGAATGGGATGAGGCCAAGAAGACATTTTGGACTGCAGGCTGGACACTGCCTTCCCTACCAGGAATTGATATCAGAGTATAGGAAGAGAGAAAGGAATAGGGAAATTCTAAGTGAAAGACCTGCTCTGATAGAGTTTTTAGTTGAATGTAGAACAGAAGCTGCTGTTAAAGGGGTAATTAATAGGACATATAAAATATTGCAGAATAAGTATAAGAATCAATAAGAGAAGGCTAGAAAAGATTGATAGGACCGAATGGATAATCGATTACAAGGGAACATTATGTATGTAGCGTAGAAGGTTTAGGATTTTTGCTTGGAAGTGTTTGCATATGTATTTTTATATTCCAGGCAGACTTCAAATCAATTTTCCTGTTAGATGGCAAATGTTGGAGATGTGATGGGGTAGAAAGAGCTAACTAGGAACTTATGATGTTATGTGGTCCAATCTCACCTACATTCTTACTCACGGGTTCGGAGCCGAACATCGGCTCCGACTCGGCCAACTTATTTTTCTAGCACAAAGTCTAATTGGCTAGGCTAACCTGGTATCCCATGTTGCACTGCTCCATAGCCCCAGATCTCGTTTGCCGCTCGTATAGCTAGGACGTGGTCTCGCTTGGCTGTGGATACGTAGCTTTAAAACTTTTTTTCTCACTGAAAATTGTGTTTTTTCCTCTCAAAAGCTATTTTAATAGCCAATTGCTCTTGTTGTTTAGCGTGTGTTGTGGTGTGAGTGATTTGTTTTGTGGTATCCCTCTGTTCCTACGGGCTAGGCCAGTTTAAATTAGAGGACCTAGTCCTCCCTCTGTTGTATAGTTTGTCTTTTTCCTGTGAAAGAAAAGCGTTTTTTCCCTCGCTTCTGTGTGTGTGTGTGCTAGTCGCGTCAAGAATCGTTTGTTAGAGATTCTTGTCAGCGGCAGTTTCCCGCCTTAACCTTTGTTGGACTAGGGTCCTTTTGCTTGTTGTGTTGTGTGCAGTGGTCATTGATATGTCAAAGGATCAAAAGGAACATAAACCCTCTGGGTTTAAGAAGTGTTCTAAATGCAGCTACAAGATGTCCATAACAGATGGACATTCCGTTTGTGTATACTGCCTGGGGGCTATACATTTACAAGAGTCCTGTAGTTTTTGTCACGCATTCAGCCCAAACAGGAAAGAAAAAATGAACTTTTATACTGAAGGGTCTTCTAAAGCCTTCCTTTGAGGAGTCCTTGAACTCTTCCTCTGGTTCACAAACTATAGCCAAGCAAAAAGCTTGAAACCAAGACCAAGTAAAAAGTATAATCCAAGGCAGCGAAGAGCAGCAAGAAACAGCGATGAAGCCAAAGGTAATCACCACAAAAAGTTTATTCACACACACGACATAAATGTCTCCAAGTCCTTCTCTCAAACACACTACATAAATTTCTCCAAATCCTTCTCTCAAGCGCTTTCGCTCAGTGCAGTACTGAGCTTTGTCAAGATAAAAATGCAGGGCAGAACAAACCTTATTTGTAAGTCTCTTAATGAGATCATGTGCTTTGTTAATTAAAACCAGTTAAGTTACAATTAAAATTAATTGGTGACCAATTTAAAATTAAACAGCAAGATGTATGAAATACATAAAATCCTAAATAAAATACCTTTTGTTAAATATGTTGTAGTTGAAAAATGTTATTTAAAAGATATATCTTTTGAAAATCACAAAGCATTCGTGTATAAATAAATAAATATTGTTATATGTTAATGTCCCATGAAACCACATTTGTAGTGATTGATTCTTATAACACTGTTTAGTGTGCAATAAATATTACAATGGGGTACCACGAATAAATGATGTGAGTAATAAATAGTAATAGATAAAAATCAAATGTTAAAAATACAAGAATTAAAAATAAAAATAATAGTCAAGTATTAAGTGTTTAAACGTTGTTACATTGATTATATTCCCTATACTCAGAATAAATATAAATATAAAATACAAATAATTTGATACAAACAAGTAATGTTGATAATCTCTTACTAAATGCTGTATGCTATAACTTAGCTCTTCTTAGTTTTAAAACACTACTTAAATTTAAACACTACTTAAATTTGTGTAGTCATTTAACCCTGGCCATTTAGCTGCATCCAGTCTTAGTTGCCATATAAGCTCCCTATATTCCAATTTAGTCTCCCAGTCACCCCCTCTCTTGTCGGGTGTTACGATATTTCCAAGAAAAAGAGACCAATGCTTTTTATAAACACTCTTTGTCCTGCCCAGATATGGAAATCAAGTTCATTGTGTTACACCAGATAACACCTGACAAGAGAGGGGGTGACTGGGAGACTAATTTGGAATATAGGGCGCTTATATGGCAACTAAGACTGGATGCAGCTAAATGGCCAGGGTTAAATGACTACACAAATTTAAGTAGTGTTTTAAAACTAAGAAGAGCTAAGTTATAGCATACAGCATTTAGTAAGAGATTATCAACATTACTTATTTGTATCAAATTATTTGTATTTTATATTTATATTTATTCTGAGTGTAGGGAATATAATCTATGTAACAACGTTTGAACACTTAATACTTAATTATTATTTTTATTTTTAATTCTTGTATTTTTAACATTTGATTTTTATCTATTACTATTTATTACTCACATCATTTATTCGTGGCACCTCATTGTAATATTTATTGCACACTAAACAGTGTTATAAGAATCAATCACTACAAATGTGGTTTCATGGGACATTAACATATAACAATATTTATTTATTTATACACAAATGCTTTGTGATTTTCAAATGATCTATCTTTTAAATAACATATTTTTCAACTACAGCATATTTAACAAAAGGTATTTTGTTTAGGATTTTATGTATTTCATGCAACATCTTGCTGTTTAATTTTAAATTGGTCACCAATTAATTTTAATTGTAACTTGACTGGTTTTAATTAACAAAGCACATGATCTCATTAAGAGACTTACAAATAAGGTTGTTCTGCCCTGCATTTTTATCTTGACAAAGCTCAGTACTGCACTGAGCGAAAGTGCTTGAGAGAAGGATTTGGAGAAATTTATGTCGTGTGTTTGAGAGAAGGACTTGGAGAAATTTATGTTGTGTGTTTGAATAAACTTTTAGTGGAGATTACCTTTGGCTTCATCGCTGTTACTTGCTGCTCTTCGCTGCCTTGGATTATGCTTTAAACTAAAGCCAAGACTACTAAGGCTAAGAAGAGATCTCCGGCTCCATCTGTTTCATCGGAGCCACCGGAGAAGACTACCAAATTGGAGTCTACCTCCCCGACTCCCTTGTCCTCGGGGCCGCAGAAGGTAGCTGTGGTTCTTGAATCAGCCTCAGCTCCAATCCTGTTGGAGCCCATTCGGAGCTTGTCTCCTAGTGTCAGACAAGGATCTCCAGATAGGAGATCACAGTCACCTTCTCTCTCCTCCAAATCCTCCAGACTCTCTGATTTGGATGTGGATAGGGTGGTCCAGAGGCTCCTGCAGTTGCCTGTGTTGGCAAAATTATTTTCGGCTCTGACCCAGTCTGCTCCGGAGCCAGTCCCGATGAGTGCACCGATGTTTCCTCCTCCGAGCACCTCTTTGTCTTTGGAACCGGAGTGTTCTGCTCCCGGTGATGTTCTGCCGGCTCCGATACCTCTTAAGGCTTTATCTGTGCCGACGTCTGTTCCAACCATGTCGGCTCTGTCCTCTGGTTTCGGAACCCGGGTTTCCTCTTTCGGGCCCGAGGGGGATACTTCGGAACTTTTGTCTGTTCCGAGCTTCCCTCTCGGTGCTTAGGCTCTGGGAACTTCGGCTCCGGTCATGGCCTCGGAGGTTGGTCGATCCTCGGATTCGGGGGGACCCGCCTTCGAGGCCATGAGGAGTGCACTGGCCAGATCTTCAGTGACATCACCCGGATCGGTCATTCCATCCCCTTCCAAACCGGCGAGAGCCTCTTATGTCCCCCTATCGGTTGATGGAGCCACAAGGTCTGCGGATACCCCCATGAGCGGTCCCCAGCCTTCTGAGGGTCCCTCTGAGTGTGTGCCTGAGGAGCCCCCAAGAAAGAAGTTGCGCAAGAGGAAGCACATAGACTCCAAGGATGAGTCTCTCACTTCTGATACCGACCTTGAAGAGTCGGAGGGGTTCCCCAAATCGTCCTCCGATGACATCTCTTTCTCCGACATCCTGGAGATTTTGAGGCAGAGAGGCGGCTGGTCATCCAAAACCCCCCTCTGAGGAGGAGTCTGTATTCCTCAACGCCTTTGGGGCTCAACCCTCCGCCTCCTGGGTGTCTCCACCCTTCGATGAGCTCCTAGATTTGATTTGTCGAAGGGCATGGGAGACTCCTGACTCAGTGGAACCTGTACCCAGACGCCTTAATTTTTTTCAGCTCCCCCTGGGAAAGAGTTCCTGTCCAAAGGAGTTTCTGTGGATGCCATGGTGGTGGCGGTGGCCACTCAGCAGGAAGTAGCAGAGTCTTCTTCCTCCGTCCATCCTCCTAACAAGGAGTCCCAGGAATATGGATCGGTACGGGAAGCGTACCTTCTTCAGCGACCTTCACCCTTCGGTCTCTGAATTATCTTTGTCATTTTACTTGGCTCCAGAGAGATCTCCTTAAAGAGTTAGGAGATACTCTGACTGGTAACGTACCTGAGGGGTTAAAACAGACGGTTAACGCCCAGTTGTCTACTCGTGGCTCTATTATCAACTCATCCATGAGGCTCATATCTTATGCAGCTGAGGGGGCGAGCAGGGCAGCTAGCTCAGGTGTAGCCCTCAGGAGGCAAGCCTGGATGCGCCTGTGTCATTTTGCGGAGGCCTTCAAGTCTTCCTTGACTGACGCCCCCTTTGATGGGTCCTCACTCTTTGGGACCAAAGTGAAAGATACCCTCACCAGATGCAAGCAAGAGGGAAAGACCCTGTCTGCCGTAGGGGTCCGTTTTTCACTTCCATCTAGGCCTTACCCCAAGGCTCAGAGGGTGGGGGGATGTGGTTCAAAAAGTCACAGAAGTCTTTCCCTGCCACTCAAGGTGAATCCCCCTCTAGAGGCAGAGGAGGGGGTGGCTATTCTGGGAGACGCGCCCTAGGGGCAGAGGAGGCCCTCGCAATTCGGGAGACCGTGATTCCTTTCACAGGCCTTCCTATCATCGTCCCTGATGTATTGCCCGACTGTGCTATTCCGGAGCCAGTCAGGGACCACATTTCGTTGTACCCGGAAGCCTGGGCAAGTATCACTCAGGATCGATGGGTGCTTCGTATAGTTACTGGAGGTTATTCCATCCCCTTGTTATCAGACCCCCCTCCAGCCAAGAGAATCCCAGACGTTCCACCCAGTCAAAGGGGTCACGCAACACTAGAAATTTCAAAGTTGCTGGAAAAAGGAGTCATCTAACCTGTCCCCTTAGACCAGATCGGATTAGGGACTTACTCAAGACTCTCTTTGGTGCCGATAAAAACAGGGGACCTGAGACCCATCTTGGATCTCAGCCGACTGAATCGCTACGTTCTAAAGTCCGAGTTCCGAATGGTCACCCTTCAGTGTATTTTTCCGTTACTGGGAAAAGAAGTATGGATGTACTCCATCGACCTCAAGGATGCTTACTACCATATCAAAATGGACAGGGCATCCAGGAGTCTCCTACGCCTCTGGCTGGGAGCTGGTCATTTCCAGTTTCGTGCCCTGTCCTTTGGTCTCACAACAGGCCCCAGGGTGTTCACCAAGTGTTTGGCAGTGGTGACAGTTCATCTGAGACATCAAGGATTCCAAGTGTTTCCATACCTGGACGACTGGCTCCTCACCGCCCCCACCAGGCATCTTCTCATTCAGGCCAGGGAAAAGACCATTGCCCTTTGTCATCAACTAGGAATTACCTTGAACTGGGGAAAGTCTGCCTTACTGCCCTCACAGCGTGTCACATTTATAGGCGCAGAGCTAGACACCGTTCATATGTGGGTGTTCCTGCCCCAAGAAAGGATAGAGGTGTTGCAGGGTCAGGTTCGCGCGTTGCTACCCCTCAAGAAGGTTCAGGCCAGATGGGTTCTACAGCGCCTGGGATCCATGGCAGCCACCATTATGTTAGTGCCTCTAGCCAGATTACACTTGAGGCTTCTACAGTGGCTCCTCTCTGCCCAATGGTCCTTTCAGAAACTTTCCGTCCCATTTGATCCTACTCACTGATCGGTGCAAACAGGACCTCTGTTGGTGGGTACGCTCCGCCAACTTGAACAAAGAGAATCTGTTTATTCCTATGCCCACGGACACCTCCCAGATGGGGTGGGGGGGCATTATCTTGGCAGGACGGTCCAAGGCACCTGGCAAGATCACAAGGTACATCTGCACATCAATGTTCTAGAGATGAGAGCGGTGTTACTTGCCTTGCAAGCACTGCAGAGCCCCCCCCCCCCCCAAGGAACGATTGCGATTCACTCGGACAACATGTCCGTGGTGTGGTATCTGAACAAGCAAGGGGGAACCAGATTTTACCCCCTATGCAGAGAGGCCATACAAGTGTGGCAGTGGGCAGTGTCTTCCTGACGGTTCCTAGTGTCAACGCACATTCCGGGGAAGGCCCATGTGATAACAGACAGGCTAAGCAGATCTATTCTGATGCTTTACAAGTGGTCCCTGAACCGCCGAGTTGCGGAACAGATTTTCAACAGGTGGGGTCAGCCTTGCTGCGACCTTTTTGCCAATCCCCACAATGCCAAGTGCAGCAACTACTTCACTGTGATCCCCCCACAGGGGGAGTAACCAGGGATGCTCTAGTCCACGATTGGCCTCCCGGTCTGCTCTATGCTTTCCCTCAGTTTCCTTTGCTACCAAGAGTGATTCAGAAAGCCATTTCCTCGGGAAGCAAGATGATTCTAATTGCCCCACACTGGCCTCGCCAAGTCTGGTTCTCCTTTCTTCATCAGTATGCAGTGGACAGTCCTTGGACTCTGGACCCAGCACCAGACCTACTGACACACATGGGACAGTCCCATCCCTCCCTGCGGACCCTCAGGTTGACAGCCTGGCTACTCCACTTCCATCTTTAGTCAGACTTCATCGTTTTTCACCTGATCGTTTTTCACCTGAGGTAGTACACATTTTATCTTCTTCTCATAAATCTTCTACCAGGAAGATTTACTCCAGCAAGCGGAAAAGATTTTCAATTTGGGCTCAGGCCTAGGGACTGGATCCTTTCACAGCCCCCATCCCTGCTGTCTTAGATTTTTTATCCACACTTTTTCAGCAGGGTTCTGCTCCTGCGACCATTAAGGTCCAGCTGGCCGCTATTTCTAATTTTCATACCTCTTACGAACCTTCTCTCATGGCTCATAAACTATGTAAGGCCTTTTTGAGGGGCACCGTGTTGCTACGGCCTCCTGTATCAGAACCCATCATGCCCATGGGATTTGAATTTTGTGTTACAGGCCCTGACTTCATCACCTTTCGAACCAGCTGCCACCTGTGAAATAAAATTTCTGTCTTGGAAGACTGCATTCTTAATAGCTATCACATCAGCCAGATGGGTGTCGGAGATTCAAGCGTTGTCCATCAAATCCCCGTATTTAATCTTTCATAAGGACAGGGTTTTCTTGAGACCTAATCCGTCCTTTCTTCCGAAAGTAACCTCTGCCGTTAATCTCAATCAGTCTATTGAGCTGCCAGATGTTCTTCGTTCCACATTGCTGCAGTCCTAACTATTGGGTAGTCCGCTGTCCAGTCGGCCCGAATACCAAAGTATATGGCTGACGTCGGTCAGGGCGCATTAGACTGACGTCAGTACGTCAGGGTACTAATGCGCATGACCGACGTCATATCCTCAGTCTTTTTTGCCGCGTGGTCCGATGCAGAAGCAGTTTTGCGAGTGCAGGTTGGCGTTCTGAAATTTTCTGAAGTCGGAGTTTCAGACCGAATCAAAGTTGGCTAAGTACCCGTTGGAACGTTTTGGTTTTTCTTGCCTCAGTATTTAACCGGATGTCAGAAAAAGTGAATAACTGTATTTCTTGTGGGAAACAGATACCTCATAGGGATTACCATACTTTGTGTATACCTTGTTTAGGGCCTGAGCACGACGTTGTTGGATGCCGCTCTTGTGCTAGATTTAACAAACGCACTATTAAGAGAAGGTTAGACTGTGCCAGGTTAGTGTTTGGGAAGCGTTGTAATTATAAAATGCCGCCGGATGCTCGACGCCCGCTTCATCCAAGAAGCGCAAGGATAAAACTGCAAAGCCTAGGGTTGATGAACCGCAGTCCCGGACGCCGGTTCTTTAGAAGGCTCAGTGGAGTCAGAGGTTTTGCCAGGAGTTTCTTTGGAGTCTCAGGCAGAGACTTTACTGTTACAGGATGTGCCCTCTCAGGAGGTAGGCCAGGCTGAGGGGGCCTCTCAGGTAACTGTTCTTCCCTCTCTTCCCAAGGTAGTTAGAGCCTCTCCTTCTGTTTCCAAAACTTCTTTGAGAGGTAGGCCAAGTTTAGCTTCAGTGGGGGCTTCTCCTAGCACTTCAGGTTCTGTGCCTAAGAAACATATGCTTAAAATGGCAGAAGATTTGATTACTATGATTAGAGGTTCTATGCCCCCTCCTGATAAGAGGCCTAGGGTGGAACCTGAGTTTGAGAGTTTGGAACAGTGTTCAGAGGCTTCGGAGTCTTCTGCGGAAGACTTGCAGGAGTATCCTCCTTATTCTGATTCTGATGTGGATGATTCCACTCCTACAGCTTCTCCTCCTGAGGATTTCTCATTTTCAGAGACTCTGCATTCCATGCGGGAGCACTTTAAATGGGAAGGCCAAGATTACTCTGATTCTAGGAAAAGGCTTAGGGAATTCTTGTTTTTACCCCAGCATAGGCCCTTAGCTATACCTCCTGTGTTGAATGTGGTAGAAGATGTTTTTGCAGAGGCTTCCTTGAACCCTGATTCCTTGCCTCCTGCTCCTGTTAAACCTGATAGGTACTATAGGGTGCCTGAAGCTCATAAGTATCTTTTTAAGAGTCCTAGGGCAGACCCGGAAACTGTTTCTCAGGGACCTAAAGGTGTTAAGGCCTCTGTTGTTAAAAACCCTGTTCCCACTGATAAAGAGGCAAGGGCTTTGGATAGATGGGGAAAGAAAGTGTATACTTCTTCCACTTTAGCCATGAGGGCGTTGAATTGTCAGTTTCACATGCTAAAATATCAAATTTATCTCCTTTCACAATTGAAATCTAAGGTGGATGCTTTGGCGGAAGGTATTGAGTGTAAAGAGTTGCTGGATTTAGTTCATGTGTCTGAACAAGTGGGTAAGCATTCTTTGCAATGTGGTTTTGATGCTGTACAGGCCTCCTCGAGGGTGGCTGCCACTAGTTCTGTTCTTCGCAGGCATGCCTGGTTGAGGGATCAGAATTTAGCTGAGCATGTTAAGACAAGGATTTTGGATGCTCCTTTACAGTCTGATGTGTTGTTTGGTTCGCCTGTGGAAGCAGTTTTAAAGAAAATGGAGGACAAAGCTAAGTCTATGCAAACTGTTAAAGATTTTTGCAGGTGCAGCCACCGAAGTTTAGTAGAAATTGGCCTACTAAGGGTTGGACATATCCTGCTTATGATTCCCAGTCTAGGGGTAGGTCTAGACCTGGTAGGGGCAGAGCTCAAGGTTCTTTTAGGCCTAGAACAGGGAGTTCACCTGCTCAGACTTCTGGTGAGGGCAGGGGTCAGTCCTTTCGTAAACAGACCCAATGACCTGCCTTTTCAGCTGCCAGTAGATTCTCGTCTGGCAGCTCCTTTGGGAGGAAGACTGTCTCTTTTCAAAGAAAATTGGGATTTAATTACTCAAGACAGATGGGTGTTGGATATCATTCACCACGGTTACAGGTTTTATTTCCATACATTGCCCCTTTCAAAGGCATGCCAGACGTTCCTCCTCCACAAAGGAAAGAGGCTCACAAGCAAATTTCTCAGTTACTCCAAATAGGGGCCATTCAGCCAGTCCCTGTATCACAAAGGGGCCTAGGATTTTATTCTCGCCTGTTCCTAGTACCAAAGAAGGGGAACACGTGGAGACCAATTTTGGATTTATCTATCCTCAACACTTATCTGGACATTCCCAAGTTCAAGATGTTGACGTTACAACAGCTTTTACCTCTGCTGGGCAAAGATCACTGGATGGTAACTTTAGATCTCAAGGAAGCTTACCTTCATGTGCCTATAAGACTAAGTTGCAGGAAGTATCTGCGTTTCGAGCTGGAAATTCTCATTATCAGTTCTCTGCATTGCCCTTTGGCTTATCTACTGCCCAGAGTATTCACAAAGGTTCTGGCTCCAGTGATAGCTTACTTCAGGCTACAAGGAATTCAAATCTATCCTTACTTGGACGACTGCCTGATTCTGGCTCAAGAAAAGGAAGACCTTCTACAGCATCTGGAATATGTTATAGCAGTGCTAAGATGCCTAGGGTATTCTGTGAACGAAATAAAGTCCAGTCTAGTACCCTCTCAAGACATGTGCTTTCTGGGTGTGAGACTGAATACAGCAGCCCAGATGGCCTTTTAACCCCGGACAAACAACAGAGTCTATCACTTTACTTCCATCAACTATCTCATCAGTCCATGCTGACTGCAAGGACAGTCCTTCAAGCATTAGGGTTCATGGCATCTTGTATTCTGGTGCTTCCCAATGCCAAACTGCATATGAGGAAGCTACAATGGTATCTCAAAATGTATGGACACAGCACTGCCAGGATTTGGACACTGTCATTCAAATAATACCTTGCCTTCAAAAAGAATTTTTGTGGTGGGCTCAGGAATGTCACCTAAACAAGGGACTCTCTGTGACCCGGCCAGAGGCGAGTCAGATTTTAACGACAGATGCCTCGGACATTGCTTGGGGAGCTCATCTAAATGGAAAGTGGATACAAGACAAGTGGCCTGCCAGACTACAGCATCTACATATCAACATGAAGGAGATGTTAGCAGTCCAGTTTGCATTAATGGCTTTCAAGGAGTTACTTCTTCCAGGGCAGGTGTTGATTCTAACAGACAACACAACTGTCATGTGGTACATCAACAAACAAGGGGGAACACATTCTTACCCATTGTGCAGGCAAGCAATGATTTTATGGGAGACTGCGCTCAGCTTGCAACTAACTCTTCAGGCAAGGTTTCTGCCGGGAGCACAGAACTCCTTAGCAGATGTGTTAAGCAGACAAATTATGGATCCCCACGAGTGGAAACTGGATCTTCATGTATTTCAAAAGTTGACAGTGTCCTGGGGAACTCCAGACATAGATCTGTTCGCTTCTCCACTGAACCACCAGCTGCCAAAGTTTTGCACAAAGAGGTTTCATCACACAGCTTGGAAAGTGGATGCTCTTTCTTTCACTTGGAAAAATCTTCATGTGTATGCGTTTCCACCTCTGCCTCTTCTTCCAAAGGTGCTTCTAAAGGTCAGACAAGACAAGCCAAGGATGATTTTAATAGCTCCAGATTGGCCTCGGCAGCACTGGTACCCATTACTGAGGAGTCTGGTAAAGAAGCCTCCATGGCCTTTACCCTTGATTCCACATCTGTTGTCTCAGAAGGACGGTCGTCTGCTCAATGTCAAGCTTCACTCTCTTCATCTAACAGCCTGGCATATTCTGTTTTGAAAGACAGCAGGTCTCAACTTCCTCAACAAGTTTTAAATGTGATTATGGAAGCCAGAAGACCTAGTACAAGGAAAGTGTACGCAGAAAAATGGAAGAGATTTTTATTTTGGACTGCAGCAAAGAATTTGGAGATTTCAGAGCCTAATTTGAGTGTGGCTCTTCAATATCTTACTGAGTTATTGGACAAAGGTTTGTCTTTCTCTTCCATTAAGATTCATGCTGCAGCAATTTCAGCTCACTATGATTGTGACCCACCATTGTTTTCACATCCTTTGTTCAAGCAATTTCTTAGAGGGCAAAGAATATAAGACCCCACGTGAGCTCCTACTCCTGCTTGGGATCTCAATTTTGTGTTGGAGAAACTTACTCTACAACCTTTTGAGCCTGCAGCTACTGCTGAACTGAAATACTTGTCATGGAAGACTGCTTTTTTGTTGGCTATTACTTCTGCAAGAAGGGTTTCTGAGTTACAGGCCCTTATGGCGGTTGAGCCTTTTTGATTTTTCATAAGGATAGGGTATCATTACGTACTAATCCTTCTTTTATGCCTAAGGTGGTTTCTAGTGTGGCTTTAAACCAAACTATTCATTTGCCTACTTTTTATGCAGATCCCCAAAATAAAGGGGAAAAGATTTTGCACACTTTAGATGTGCACAGGCAATTGCGTTATTATTTGAGCAGGACTAAGGATTTTAGGCAGTCTCAGCAGTTGTTTGTTTCTTTTGCTTTGAGTTCGCAGGGCAAGCCTGTGTCAAAACAAACTATTTCTAGGTGGATTGGGTTTTGCATTGCATTTTGTTATTCCCATCATGGCAAGGAGATTCCAGCTGGGATTAGGCCTCATTCCACTAGGGCTACTGCCACTTCAACAGCATTTCTAAGGGGGGTGGCAACTAAGGATATTTTGGAAGCAGCTACTTGGAGTTCAGTGCATACTTTCTCTAAGCATTATCACCTTCCTCTCTACTCTAAGTCTAGGGCTGGTTTTGCCACAACTATTTTGCAAGGCATGTTGTCAGCTCCTGCTTCTTTATGATTTGCCAGCCTCCCTTACCTCTGCTTTGGGATTCTACCCAATAGTTAGGACTGCAGCAATGTGGAACGAAGAACATAGTACAGTTTTGTACCTACCATAAATGTAGATGTTCGAGGATCCACATTGCTGCAGTCCAATTTACCCTCCCTCCTTCCCCTCTGTGTTTAGGGGTGGTTGTGTAGGTGAGGTTATATGCTGATGATTTTGTATATATTATACATGTTTTTGGTGTAGGTATATTAGGCCTTGTCTTTTTAGGGTCTTCTGACATCTGGGGCAAGAAAAGACTGAGGATATGACGTCGGTCATGCGCATTAGTACCCTGACGTACTGACGTCAGTCTAATGCGCCCTGACCGACGTCAGCCATATACTTTGGTATTCGGGCCGACTGGACAGCGGACTACCCAATAGTTAGGACTGCAGCAATGTGGATCCTCGAACATCTACATTTATGGTAGGTACAAAACTGTACTTTTTTTTCCCTCAATTTTCCAACAAGGCGGAGTTTAAGTTTCATCAGTTGGACATACACAGGCAGCTTCGATTTTACTTACACAGGACAAGACAACTTCGTAAGTCTAACCTACTGTTTGTGTCCTTTTCAGAAAATAGAATAGGTTCCCCTATTTCTAAGATTACAATTTCCAGATGGATTTCTGATTTCATCTCCTATGTCTATTCGTCAGCAGGCACAAAGTTACCGTTTCCCGTCAAGGCTCACTCCACCAGGGCTGTTTAAGCTTCAGTAGCTTATCATTCCAGGCTATCTTTGGATGAAATTTGTGCTGCAGCCACGTGGGCTTCTCCCCACACCTTCATTACTCATTACAAATTAGACGTGGCTTCTAGGGGGCTGGCTTCCTTTGGTTCCACTGTTCTCAGGAGCATCTTCCATTGAGCCTCCCAGGATAGAGGTGCTGGGGATGCTGTCCCGTGAGTAAGAATGTAGGCGAGATTGGACCACATAACATCTAGAAGTTATGTACTCACCATAACGTTCGATGTATGTGGTCTATCTCGCCTCACAGTCTTACGTTCCTTCCCACCTGTCCCCCCCTCCTGGAGGATTTGGAGACGACATTTGTCTTCAGTACCCTTCGGTATTGGTTGTTTTTTCTTTGCTACCCTGGATAGTGTTCTACCTTACTGAACTGTGGTTGTGCATGAGATGTGACTATGGGTTGCTGCAAATTAGATCTGGGGCTATGGAGCGGTGCAACATGGGATACCAGGTTAGCCCAGCCAATTAGAGACTTCGTGCTAGAAAAATAAGTTGGCCAAGTCTGAGCCGATGTTCGGCTCCGAACCCGTGAGTAAGAATGTGAGGCGAGATGGACCACATAAATCGAAAGTTATGGTGAGTACATAACTTCTAGTTTTGGGATGTGTAATGAGTAGGCAGATTTTAAAAATCCCCTAAGGAGTACTCTGTAAGAAATTTTGAAAGAGCAGATTGGTGTAACTTTTAAGAAATTATTCTTTTCAGTTGGAACACTGGATCTAAAGTGTTCAGACATAGTAAGACCTTAAGTTTAACTCTGGCAGCTCCCAAAAAAGCAATTACTACAAAATGGAAGTCCAAGTATAAACAATTTGATGTACTGTTTATTGTAACAGCAATAAAAGAACTGGAAGTGGGATCTTCAGAATAGGGAGGAGCAAATTATATGGAAATAAATGAAAACTAGGAACAGTGCATGCAAGACTGATGTTCAGGAGGAGGAGTGAGGTTTAAGGTAAGGTAGGAATTGAGCAATTTATGAATTGAAGAACTGCGGTGGTGGTGCAGTGGTAGCGTTGTCGCCTCGTAACAAGACGTTGTCCTGTTTGATTCTCAGCTAGAGCGTCTTTTGTGTGGAGGCATATGTGAATGGGGCATGCCTTCGTTGAAGGTTGTGCGTCAGGGCTGGTAACCCGGTACGTAAAAATCCACCACCAATCATTAGCAGACCGGAGTTCCGCTGTGGCGACCCCTAACTGGGAAAAGCCGAAAGACACACACAAACAAATGTAATGTTGGATTGATCGTTATAAAAAGAACATATGAAGTATAATACATCTGAATATGTAGATTTGTTCTGTTTTCTTAATGTATATTTGTCTGTCTTAAGTGATTTAATAATAATGATTGTGTTTGCACAAGGAAAAAGAAACACGGTCACCGTGAGTACCAGTCCTACTTTATTCCCAAAGTGATGACAGAACTTGCCTTGATTCAGAGCATTCACCTCCGTGTTTGGTTTGGACATGCAGAGATGCACCTGGCATTTTTTTCTAGGTAGAGTTAAGGGAATCAGGAAATTCAAAAAGCTATTTGTTTCCTATACAAAAGGGGAACGAGAATCCTGTTAACAAGTAAATTATCAAAATGGCTTCTCTATTTTATTGGGCTTTACCTCTTTCGTGGGAAAAGCAGGGCCAGGCCATGAAAGTACACATTCCACTAGGTCCACAGCATCCACCACAACATTCTTAAAAGAGGAGTAGATATCTGTTTATGGAAGCAACTTAGTTGGTCTTCCATCCATGTCTTCTCTAAACATTTGCAATTTGGAGTCTGCATCCAGGGCCATGGCAGGGTTTGCTATGACTATTCTTTAATGGTTGCACTCTAGGTAGCTTTTTCAGAGCCACCACCAACTGGTGCATGTGTTCTAAGAGTTTCCAAAATAAGCGATGATTGCAGTAGTGACAGTTATGAAAAACATAGGCAGTTGTGTTAGGAGTTTACGGTGATTGTGGATCAAGTGTATTCACTTAACCACAGCTACACACCCCCACAGTAGTGCGCGCGCACACACATATGTACACCCTGTGTTTTCCTGTTTTGAGCATCTTGGGGTTGGGGAAGGTACCCCATGCACCTTACTCACTTAACCTGGTAGGAGAATAGCAAAGAAGGTTTCCTCCTCCATCTAACATCACCTAGCATCTGTAGAGGTAAATTTAGTCTTTGTGGGTGAAATCTTTCCCTGGTGATGAGTTCCTAGGTCAGCTTGTGCCTTGAGGTATTGGACAAGTCCCTTGTGCAGCAAGGGCAGGCAAAGTTCTGAATATGGTGTTAGACAACACCCTTCTTAATACCACCTATGTCCTGACATCTCAGTTGGGATGGAATTTATTGAAAACAAGAGAAAAGGTAAAATTGTAGAAGTTGAGTCAGCATGTTGGGCTCCTTCAGGCAGTCATCCCTTCTAGGATTTTTGCAACTGTGAAGATAACGTGAAACATCTGTAATTTTGGTAAGTTCCTAACTGGGTTTTACTGTACTTTTTTTGTATAAAAGTGGGGGATATTTTTCAGGGACATGATTTCAGGGTAGCAGTTTCCATTGTCATTTGCTTACCTTTGGTGCTGAAGACCAGAAGGCTATGGGTTGTATTCCCACTTCATTTGATTGGATTAATTTTTAGATTGCTGACACTGCAGTGCAGAACTAAGAGGTGCTACACACCTCTGGGTGTGCCATCCTTTGGATGAGACATTAAACCAAAGTTCCAGCTGCTTGAGTTGGTGGTAATTCAGGTGTGATGTAAACAGTCCTCTGCGGTATCTATCAAAGTGTCAAAGTTCCCTGATGCCCTGGCTAGATTTCCCCTAGAAATAGAAATACCACCTTGGATCTTCCCTGAAAAAAGGCCAGTAGCCTAGTTGGACTAACCTGGTTAACAAATAGGTAAAGTAAAAGTAATGTTATAACTGGCAAATAGCAGAATGGTGAAACATAGTGCATAATTGTTCTTATTGATCTCTGTTTTGCAGAAATATGTAGAAGAAAACCCTCTGTATGAGCAAAGAAGAAATTTGGATCGCCAGGCTGGCTTAGCTGTGAGATTAGAAGCGGAGCGCAAACGTGCTGCTGAACTAAAGCGAAAGAGAGATGAGGAAAAAGAGAAAAATGAAAAGGAAGAAAGGCAAGAAAAAAAAGGGAGGACAGAAGAAAATGAGAGAGCAGTTCAGTCAAATACAGATGGCAGTATAAATACAGAAAGAAACAAGGGGGAGTCTGCAAATGCATCTGCCAGTCAGAATAAGAAAACAGATGAGTCAAAATGTAAACCAGCAACTCCTACCTTTGGAGCATTTAAGTGGAAGAAGTCTGATAAAGAGGATGATAAAAGTGTTACTTTAAATACTTTAAAGGAGGAAAGCAATGTTATTAAAGGCAAAGATGCAAAAGCACATGAAGTAAGTCAGCCTGCAGACATCAAACTCCATGGTAAAATGGCTTCAGTATCCCCATGTTCCATGACCTCTGCTTCTGGCACCGCTACAAACCAAGCAAAAATAAGTGCTTCTGGCACCGCTACAAACCAAGCAAAAATAAGGCCCAATTTGCCTGCCCCCACTACAATATTCAGGAAAAGTAGTACTGTAAGTGTGAATAAGCCAGCACCCTTGAACACATTTTTATCTATAAAATCTAGTGGGACTTCTGACAGACCATTGCCTTTTGTGAAAACCAGTAACAAGGAAGAGGTTAAATTGGTCCCAGATGTAGTCTCTAAAGCACTTTGTGGTGAGGAAGGGATTTTAAAAGGGAAAAATTCAGAGTCAAAAAGTGAAGCTAAAGTAAGTTCTGTTGATTCTGCAGTGAAGCCTGTAGTTCCAACAGTGCAGAGTGCATCACAGATTTCCACTGCATCTGTAAAGAATGTGGGTACAGTAGTGAAAACAGCGACATCAACAGCCAGGACTGATGCTGCAGTAGTGCAGGCAACAGCCATGGCAAAGCCTACTGCTCTTGCAAAGCCTGCTGGCACAACAGTGCAGACAGCAGCTATAGCAAAGTCTACTGCACCTGCAAAGATTTCTGCCACAGCAGTGCAGACAGCAGCCATGGCAAAGTCCACTGCACCTGCAAAGATTTCTGCCACAGCAGTGCGGACAGCAGCCATGGCAAAGTCTAGTGAACCTGCAAAGATTTCTGCCACAACTGTGCAGAAAGCAACCATAGCAAAGTCTACTGAACTTCAAAAGATTCCTGCCACGGCAGTGCAGACAGCAACCATGGCAAAGTCTACTGATCCAGCAAAACTTTCTACTACAGCAGTGAAGACAGCAGCTACTGTAAAGTCTACTGAACCTGCAAACACCATTGCAGCAGCAAGGCAGGCTGCTACACCTGTGAAAACTTCTCCCCTAATTGTGAAAGCTGCAGCAGGTTCAGCTTCAGCTACTAAGACAGCTACTCCACTCATAAAGTCAGCAGTTCCTGCAGTAAAGACTTCTGTTATGGCAGGGCATTCAGATGAAGTAGCACCTGGTGTTTCAGAGAGTGATAACACACAAGTTAAGGTTGTGCGTCCGCCTCCTGTGGCTGCATTAATCAGTGCACAGAAAAAAAATGATAAGCCAAAAGCTTGCCTATCTGCTGCCAATGCTAAAGATCTTTATAATATATTTTATAGTAGTAGTAGGGTATGTCCAACAGACCTTAAGTTTGGAAGTCTGCATTTCAAGCCTTCACAAGAGTTTCGTGGGGGACTTGCAGCCAAAACTAGTCCAAATGTGACTGCTAAAGCTAATGATGTGGAAGGTGTTTTACAGAACAATGCCAATAAAAGTTTAGGCTCACCTCACCCTCCTGAACAGAATAGTTCTGAAGTTAAAACACCAGCACTAATTCTTTCTGAAGTGGAGACTAAGACAGGCATCATCATACCTGGTAATGAATCCTTGGAAATGGCTAAGGAAATAAAACGTGAAGATGAAGTAGTTCCACCTAATTCTAGTTCGTGTACAACACAAAGTAAAGTCGTTAAGGATCCTGTTTATTTTGGACCCCAAATAGTTTTAGAGTCTGCTTTCCCTTATGAAGGAGAATTTATCTTTGAAGGGGTCCGGAAAAAATCTGGTAGTGTAGTTGGTCCAAAGCCTGAAGTAAAAGCCGAAGGTGGTGGTGTAACAAATGCAGTCTCGAAGGCTAGTACAGGCACAGATGATGTAGGTTTGACAAGTCCTCCAGAGTTAGTTACATGTGCTTCAGAGGTTTCTCAGGCATCCTCTAGTACATCAACATTTAAGGAGGAAAATAAAAATGATGTAAATCCTAGGTCATCTGAGTCCATTAACACAAAGACTGATGTAGGTAATGGGCACATAAATACAGCCTTGAAGGCTAGCACAGGCACAGATGATGTAGGTTTGACAAGTCCTCCAGAGCTAGTTACATGTGCTTCAGAGGTTTCTCAGGCATCCTCTAGTACATCCACATTTAAGGAGGAAAATAAAAATGATGTAAATCCTAGGTCATCTGAGTCCATTAACACAAAGACTGATGTAGGTAACGGGCACATAAATACAGCCTTGAAGGCTAGTACAGGCACAGATGATGTAGGTTTGACAAGTTCTCCAGAGCTAGTTACATGTGCTTCAGAGGTTTCTCAGGCATCCTCTAGTACATCCACATTTAAGGAGGAAAATAAAAATGATGTAAATCCTAGGTCATCTGAGTCCATTAACACAAAGACTGATGTAGGTAACGGGCACATAAATACAGCCTTGAAGGCTAGCACAGGCACAGATGATGTAGGTTTGACAAGTTCTCCAGAGCTAGTTACATGTGCTTCAGAGGTTTCTCAGGCATCCTCTAGTACATCAACATTTAAGGAGGAAAATAAAAATGATGTAAATCCTAGGTCATCTGAGTCCATTAACACAAAGACTGATGTAGGTAACGGGCACATAAATACAGCCTTGAAGGCTAGTACAGGCACAGATGATGTAGGTTTGGCAAGTCCTCCAGAGCTAGTTAGATGTGCTTCAGAGGTTTCTCCGGCATCCTCTAGTACATCAACATTTAAGGAGGAAAATAAAAATGATGTAAATCCTAGGTCATCTGAGTCCATTAACACAAAGACTGATGTAGGTAACGGGCACATAAATACAGCCTTGAAGGCTAGTACAGGCACAGATGATGTAGGTTTGACAAGTTCTCCAGAGCTAGTTACATGTGCTTCAGAGGTTTCTCAGGCAAGTCCTCCAGAGCTAGTTAGATGTGCTTCAGAGGTTTCTCCGGCATCCTCTAGTACATCAACATTTAAGGAGGAAAATAAAAATGATGTAAATCCTAGGTCATCTGAGTCCATTAACACAAAGACTGATGTAGGTAACGGGCACATAAATACAGCCTTGAAGGCTAGTGCAGGTCCAGATGATGCAGGTTTGACAAGTCCTCTGGAGTCAGTTACTTGTGCTTCAGAGGTTTCTCAGGCATCCTCTGGTATATCAAAATTTGAGGAGGAGAATAAAAATGATGTAAAACCTAGATCACCTGAGTCCATTAACACAAAGACTGATGTAGGTAATGGACACACAACAAATGCGGTCTTGAAGGCTAGTACAGGCACAGATGTAGATTTGACAAGTCCTCCGGAGTTTATTGCATGTGCTTCAGAGGTTTCTCAGTCATCCTCTAGTACATCAAAGTTTGAGGAGGAAAATAAAAATGATGTAAAACCTAAGTCGTCAGAGTCCATTGACATACAGCCTGAAGTAGGTAACAAACAAAGTTCCATAACATTAGGTCAGTCAGGGGTCAACGAAAGTGTACAAGACGTTAATCATTCTCAGCTTAAAGAAAATGTAGTCCTTAATGGAATGGAAGACCTTGCTGTGACAGGTGAACAGGCAGTTGGGGATGTAGAGTTATTACAAGATCCTTTGGGTATATTATCTCAAAGACATAATGAAAATAGGGAATCGATTCAGTTGTCAGATAAAGTTAACAACATTGCTGACATTAAAGCAGACCCAGACATGACTTCAGCACAGTCTGTACAAAGCCAGAGTGAGTTTGAACAATCTGAATCCTCTAAGGAGTCAAACGAAGTTTCTGGTGTGGGTGAAAGTGCAGCAAAGGAATCTGTAGTACCAGCATGTGTCAAAAAAGCCAACATTGATTTATTTAGTGAGGTACAGGATGACTGCCTACTTTCTGCTAAGCCAAATGAAAGTCTGAAACCCTCAAGTTCTATTCAGTGTGAGAGCAGTAGTGAGGAAGTTTCCAAATATACCACTGAGGAATCCCTTAAAGTAACACCTGACACCCATGATATGGACAGTGTAGACACTAAGATTTATTCTACAGTTAGCCAGAGTATGTCGGGCAATGCAAAATTAGATCTTGAGAATGAAAAAAATGTAAGCGCATCTTCTCTGTCAGATAGTGACAGATTGTCAGGCACATTAATATTAGGTAGTGCAGAAGTTCATAATGACCATTTGGAATTGTTGGAAGACAGTAAAAAAGTAATTCCCAGCTTAAGTGTGCATGGTGAGGACAGTAGTCAGACTGTTTGCCTTCCTAGAGAGAGCCAGAATTCCCCAAACACTTTAAAACTGGGATCTGAAAATGAAGAAACCTCACCAACTGTTGTAACAGACAATGACTTATCTGCCCAGTCAGATGTTGGTCACGAGTCCCAAGACATTTTGATACAGACAGAACAGTCCTCAGAACCCTGTAAAGTGCAGCTTAGTGAAGGAAATCATAGTTTGTGTCAGAGCACCAGCAGAGAAATATCTTCCTTTTCAAGCAGCCAGGAAGCCCCAAACAAATTGCAGTGTGATACTAAGAATGAAGAATTATTATCCACAAAGTATAACAATATGGAAGGGACAGACTTGTCCACTCAGTTTAATGTTAGCAGAGATCCCCCAAATGCACCTTTGTCTGATACTCTGAATGTCAGTAATGAAGAGACCTCAAAGTTGCCTGACATAGACCCTAGGAATGAAATGCCCATTAGGGGGGGCACTGATTGTGACATGATTATATACCCCTCTACCACTAAACATTTTCCTACAGACATTCAGATGTCAGAGGTAGAAGATGAAAATAAAGATGGGTGCCTAGTAACTGATGTGGAAATGGAAGATCATGACCTGGCATATCCTGTCCCACCAGGAGAGAGACCCTCAGCCAGTTTATCTTGCAGTGGGAATGAAAACGAGGACCCTTTTCATCCATCTCTTGGTGATAGTACCAGTGTTGTGGACACAAGTGAGACAGACTGTAGAATATCTGTAACTAAAAGTATTCCAAGTACTTTGGAATGCCACCTTGAAAAGGGAAATGATTCATCTGTATTGTCTGATGTTGAAATGGAAGATGCCCATTTACCTAGCACATTGGCAGCAGTTGGCCAAGAACCTGTAGTTTTAGCACTATCCACTTGCCATACCTCTGGTACTGAAGGATCTTCAGAATCCTCTCAGGGGCATTTTGATAGAGCTAACACTGAGTTAGTACCCGAGTTTAGTGGTAGCCACATTGCCCAAAGTATGCAGACTTTACAGTCAGAAAAGGATTCCTCAGTTACTGATGTGGGGGAGAGAGAAACCAGTCGAAATTGCATGCAGTCTGTAGTTAACCTGACTTCACCAGGTGTTCAGTCTGATCAGAGTGCAAGTACTAGAGAGTTTACTGTAGCTGGTGTTGAAATGATGGATACCGATGAAGACCACAGTCATCTAGAGTCTGGGCAGGAAATGCCAGACACATGTCTACCTGATTGTCAGGCTAAAACAGTGGCTGCAGATATAGACGTCACTGAACCGACAGCTGCTTTGTTGGCTGGTAGCCCATGTGCTACTTCAGTTGAACCAGAATTTAGTAATGAAAATACTGAAGAATGTTGGCCAGTAATACTTCAGGTTTATAGCAGTACAGGTATTTCATCACTACATGAGAATCTTAACCCCCCTCAAGTTCAGGTACACAAATTTAATAGCAAACTTGAGAGATCTGAAGATTCTGTTTTGAGCCATTCAAAGAACAGTGCTGGTGCTGTCTTAGAAACTGAGAGAACAGAAAACAATGTTAATTCAGTTAAGTTGGAAGAGGGTCATGAGGCTGTAGCCAAACATTCTAGCATTCAGGATAAAAATGAGGATGGTACAACAGTAACGTCTGTGCAGATTGTTGCAACTCATCCATGTAGTGGCACAGAGACGAAAGACATTTGTCCTGAAGTTATGGATGCTGGCAAAAGAGTGCTTCAAAGTGAAGCTTGTATAAAATCTGAGAGTGTAAATTCTAGTAATTTAGTACCATTAGATGGCACTTTGACTGGGTTAAGTAGTGAACCTGCAGAGAATGTGGCACAACAGCAGTTTGAAAATGGTGAACCTTCTCCAGAGATAGTTAATATTACAACTTCTGGCTTAAGCAGTCTTGAGACTGATGCACATTTAGAAAATGTGGACTCAAAATCTAAGCATGCACATTTAGAAAATGTGGACTTGAAATCTAAGCATGAGTTTACAGATGCTGACTGTACTTTGGAGACTAATAATGAGGCTGTTAATGAAACCGCTGCTGTATGTTGTGTCCCCGATACTGAGACCGATACAAGCTCAAAAGTTGAGACAGTTCTTGCTACCTCAGAAACTGTGTGTGAGAAAATGATCAGCTTAAGCGCAGACATTACAAGTAAGGGTGACACTTGTGATACCCAGAAGGTAGGTGATTGTGCAGGTAATGACACAGAAACTAACACAATTTGTGGCTTAAATGCAGAACAACTGGCATGCCCAGGTACTAATCTGGGTATTCTGGCATCACAAGTACTGAAAGATGAGGACTCGTGTGCCTCCAGCTCAGAAAAAATGTTTCTGCACATCAGTAGATCAAATGTAGAATTGGTTACTGATTGTGCAGTGACCGGCATAGCAGACTTGGATATGCCTGTTATCTCTCATGTTTCTGATTTCAGTGACTTGGCAGATGGTAACAAAGATGACAGTTCTGACACAGTGGAAATGCCCATATTGAGTTACGATGGGGAGTTGGCTGAAGAAGAGGAGCCCCCTGAAGAAAATGCACAAACTGTAACAGAAGGGTCAGATGCCAAAGAGCTTAAGATGGTAACGGACAAACCTGAGTCAGCTGTGGAAGATAATAGACATGAAGCAGAGGGAGAACTAAATGAAGGTACCACCTCTGTGTCAGGAGCTGAGGACAAAAAAGAGCTGTGTGAAACAGAAAATTCCACTGCATGTGAAGAAACCTAGCAACAGACCCATGAATAAGGGTTGTAAAATTCTTTTGTTTTTTGTGCACTAACAGATGTTTTGTCCAATTGAGATATATATTCTATGTATATCTATATATAGAGAGATCAATATATAGATCTATAAATAGATCATCTGTAGTGCCTGTGTATACATGTATATATTTAACATGAAGATGCTGTTTTCTTTGTATATAAATTCTGCTTTTGACTGTAGATATATGTTCTTGTAAAGTGTTCGTGATCTCTAGTCTTTTCTTTATAGGTTTTCTGTGTTGCGTCAGTTTTATTGCTGATATGAATCGCTCTGTAATGCTTGTTGGTATTTCTTTTTATTTTTTAGGTTTTGTTTCACAAAGCAGTTTGAGTCGCTTAAAACATTCCATGTCAGGTTTATGAGAAAAAAAAAAAGCCAAGCCCTTTCTGAAGTTGAAGAAAAATGTGTAAACAGCTGCGTAAAATCTGTATTTTACCTAACATGTTAAGTGATCACCTTTGGTAGCTTATGTAAGTTGCACAAAATAAAATTGTTTTTTTTTCCTGATAAATTGCACATTTTTATGTAATTGTGTCCTCATCTACAGTGCAGTTGGGCATAAACTTTGCCCATGTGATAACACTGTCAGATTTGTTCTCTTCTCCGTATTCCTTAAGAGGATGGAAAAACTTCAGGGCTCGAGCTGGCGAAGACAATAACTTGGTAAGAGAGTGGACTTAAAACTATTTTTTGAGGTGTCAAGTGATTTAAACTGGCAGGTTGCTATGTTGTTTTATATGTTAAGTAACCATTATCTGTTGCATCGTTTAGCAGTTTGAGAACTGAAGATGAAGAAGAACTGAATGAGGATCCCAAGATGGACTTGACTCCTGAACCTTGAATACCTTGTTTGATGGGGGACAGAACTGTAAAACACTTGCTGTTTAAAGGATGTACATTTTGTGGTGTTTCATGTAAATATTACTTTATCAGAATGTGTTTGTATTTCTTCAACAATAAAAGGTGATCAGATAATTTCTGTCTGTGTTTTAAATGTGTATAAATTGGAGAACACAAGCATTTTGAAGCGGTTTAATAGCTGATGATGTTCTCATGGGGAGCAGAATTAATATGGAAAAAATAATGGTAATTTAATTTGTAAGCCGCTTGGAAATATTTTAGATCCAGTGTCAGTGTTTGTGCGATTCAAACTTTGGGTTATCAGATACTTTGCAAGTTGAGGATATTGGGCTTTGACTCTTTCCCTACCCACAATTATTTCTGCTTCCTGTAAAGTACCTCAGATCTCGTTTGCCGTCTGATTGGAAGAGACATGGTTTTTAATGGCTCTAATTATTTGCAGTTGTTGTAGTTTGACTTTTACCTTTGTACGAATTCCTGTAGTTTTAATTGTTACCATTTATCTCCCTTCCCTTATATTTATATATATATATATATATATATATATATATATATATATATATATATATATATATCTATACCTATATATATATATATATATATATATATATATATATATATATAATGTGTGTGTGTGTGTGTGTGTATGTAGGTATGAATGTTAAGTTTACTGCCTTCTGTGGGAAAGTCCAGTGGTTTAAGTGTATGGCCTGTGGACATAAGATCCCGCCCAGGACCCTCTGTCTGTGTGTACTTCCTGGTCAGGACCCTTACTCTGTGTGCACTTCTGGGGGTAGCACGCCTGGATGTGGACTGTGATACTTGTGCTTTTTTTGAAACAAGGGCCTTACAAGGCTGTAGGGAAAAGCTGGATCTGAAAGGTTGATCCTGGCCCACACTGGGCTCACTTCATAGCCTTAATCTTTTGCTCAACCATCTTCAGTTTCTCTAGCCAAGAAACCAGAGTCTGTTAACGAGAAAGCCTGGCGCAAGGAGCTGGAAGGGGGGGGAAAAAGGTAAATCTGCACTTCCTGAAAAGAGATCAGAGAAGTAAAGAAATCTGTCCACCTGAAATCTTGGGTCTGGCGCCAAAATCTCCCAGAAAGTCCAAGCCAGTGTGTTCCTTGGTCTGATCACCCACGCTGCCGCCACTTGTTTCTCACAGGAGCTGGTGAGAGCCCTAGGCTCCACTCACCTTTTTTATACAGAAGAGTTGTTCTTCCAAACCACATTTGGTAGCTTCTTTGTTAAGGTCCTTATGTTAATCAGGAAGACTTAAAGCGGATGTTGAACATGTGATGCAGCGGTTTCTCCGGACGCAGATCCAACTAGGGGTTCTCCTGGCACCATCCTCTGCAGGCACACTTGATATGGGTTCAGTTACCCCACATTAGTTTCTTCTGTCACAGTCCAACATTCAAGTCTAGTTCTCATGGGGCTAAGCCTTTCTGGAGCATCTGATTTGGAGCCAACAGTCCTGTCCACTTAGACTCCAACAGTGTCCCTTACTCTCTTGAATCCGATGCTGTCAGATTGGGATGAGTCTTGGAGCTGGGTGTGTGAGGGTTTAGTCACCTTCAAAGCTTTTAGATCCTTTTCTGCCTGTTTGGGCCTGTGTTCCTCATAGCTTGTCATTGTCCACATTGGAGTGGAGGACATTGCTCCTCTCCCTTTTTCAGATCAGATGAATGTCACTTTGGCTCTGATTGCAGCCTCTGCAAGGAATTTGAAAGGGTTCTTGACAGACCAAGAGAAGAGGTGACTTACAATCTGCTCCACTCCAAAAACTCCACATGTCCGTATTGATTGGGACAGTCAGCTCCACTTAGCCTTGGAGCTATTTGACATTTAAGATCCCAGTCTAATTCTGATCCTTCTCTTAAAACCCACCTGAGACAGGGTCCTAGGAAATGAACATGCAGAAGTCATCATTTGGACACCTCCCCTGAGTCGGGCACAGAAGACAGACCTTAATGATGAAGAATCCCCCAATCCCATCAGAAAGTAGTCACCTCAGTCGATATCTTAGAATTAGTGAAACAGCGAGGGGGTTGGTCCACTGATACGCCCTCTCCTGAAGAATGTGTTTTCATGAAGGCTTTTGAAGCTGTCTCATCTGCTTTCTTGGGTGGTGCTGCCCGCTGATGAACTTCCTAGATCTAGTAGCGCAGCAGACATAGAAGGATCTTGATGTGGTGGAGCCAGTCTTGAAGAAACTAGATAAAATAATTGGTCACCCTTAAAGATGGGAACCATTGAACAAGGGTCCATGAGTGGATGCCATGGTTGTAGTAATGGCCACAAAAAAGGAACGTCTTGAGAGAGAGTACTTCTGTCCATCCTCTTAACAGGGAGTCATGGGCTTTGTACAAGTTTGGGAAGTGGATGTATGCATCAGCAACCTTTGAACTTGGGGCATTGTACTGTCTATTGCTCATATGAAATGTTTTCAGAAGGACTTGACCAAAGAACTTAATTCCCTCTGGGGTAACTTGTTTACAGATGTCCAGAAAACCATCAACATCCCAGTTATCTACCCTGCAGTCCATGTCCAGTGTCTCCACATGTCTGCTTTCTAATGCAGTTGATGGACGGCTATTGCTTTAGCTGTACCATCATGCCTGCATGCAGTTCTGTAACTTTAAAGAAGGCTTTAAGACGCCCTTCATTAATGCCTCTTTTTATGGTTCAACTCTTTGGACTTAAGGTTAAAAGAAATCCTTACTAGAAGTGAAAAAGACAGTAAGATCCTGTCTGCCACAAGAGTTTGCTTTTCAGCCCCTCAGGAGACCTTCTGTAGGAAGAGAGCAGGGGGGAAGGAAGATGTGGTTCAGAAAGTCACAGGGCTTTCATCATGACAATCCTGTGAACAGAGATTCCAGAAATGGTGGTGGTGGGGGGGGGGGCAGTTTTAGAGTACATCGCCCTCAGAGCTGAGGTGGAGTGCAAAATGAGGGATTTCACGGTCTTTTCACTGAGAAATTCTGTCAAGCATGCCTGGAGGGGTTGCCTGACTGCTGCACTATGGAGGCAGTTAGGGGGTGCTTGTCCCTGCACCCACAGCCCATCACACGTGGTACTTCAGTGTTGAGGATAATCACTAGAGGTTATAGTATTCAGTTTATTTACCCCCCACCACAGAAAGTCAAACTCTCAACATTCCACCCAGTTAGATGGAATCAGCAGCAAGTTGCTATGAGAGTCATCTGTCATGTGTCTCCTGCCCCCCCCCCCCAGCCCCCACCCTACCCGACCAGTTGGGATCTGAAGTCTATTCCAGGTTCTTTATATTCCTGAAGAAAACAGAAGACCTTGGGCCGCTTTTGGACTGAAGTCACCTCGATCAGTTTGTAAAACAGATGAAGTTCTGAATGGTCAAGGTTCAGTCCATTTTGCCACTACTGAGGAGGGAAGGCTAGATTTGCTTGACAGAATAGAGCCCTTTACGAATGCTGAACAGCTATTTTGTCTCCTGTACAGGGGGAGGGGTTAAGGAAGGTCAGCATGTCTCTAAGCAAACTGCTACACAATGGTTGTCCCCGCTGTTGTTTTCTGTTACTCACCATGGTGAATTCCTTTGAGGGTAAGGTTAAGACTCATTTGATTAGTGCCGTATCCTCTCTTATGCACTGGAAATGGGTAGACTCTAGCAGCATTCTTGAGGCAGATAGTAAGTGTAAAGTTCCTCAGTGTTTTTTATTTATTTTTTTTACACAATTCCCAAACCTGACCCAGCAGCTTGATCCCACTGCTGCTAAGCAGTTAATTCCAGTCCTAGTCTTTCTGGTAAGCATAGGAAAATTGATAGGTATGTGGAAAAGGTGTATACTTCTGTGACTTATCAGAATTTTGAGTGGTCAGGCTTGTATGGTAGGAAGTTTGTTTTTACAAATTGTGAAGGTATGAAGAATGTTTTATCTAAAGTTTCTTCTTGTGAGGATAAATCTGCTTTAAACAACTTAGTTCTTTTTGTACAGGTCACTTCAGTGTGTGTATGACTCTGTTGATACTTTTGCACTTTTTGATCCCCTCTGCACTGAATCTCTATCCAAGGGAGAATTTAAAGTTTCACTTTTAACATCTGGGACGTTCTGAGAATGCAGCCTTGCAAACCTCCTCAAAACAGTACTGGTGGTCATATCCCTGGAAGAAGTATCAGCTGTCTATTCATGCACACTTTATATAGCTTAGCTGCCTTTTTAGGGGCAGCTGGCTGACTGTCAGGAAACCTGTAGGCAGAACAACACACAATTCTATAAAGGAGACAAAACGAGGAATGGGTGTAGGTTCTGTAAAATCCTTTTGTAACCTCACAGTATTTCTGATGGACTGAGAATCCTCAGTTTTCTCCCACTGAAAACACTGGCACATTCTAACAATAGTCTGAGAGAAAAAGAAACCCCCACAGGGATAATCAGAAACTGAGCTGTCCCCTATCAGTAGCTGGAATTAACCCTGAGCTAAAGGTAGTAAACTACTAGCCAAAGAATTGAGTAGATACAGGCTTGGTTTTCTGTTTCTTTTTGACAGGAAAAATGGGGCAAACCGTGTTACTCATGGGAGTAGAAGCAGCCCCAGGAGTGGGGCACAGCATTCTGGCACAGCAGGGAAGTTTTGCCTGTTCTCCTCTCCTAAGAATGACTAGATTGGCTCTCGCTTGCCCACTGAGGGGGACTCCAATGGCTGCAGAGGACTTGGTTAACCCCCAGTCCATAGTGGCTGTAGGTATTAAACCAGAGGTTTCGGGGTAAAAGATAAGTGGTCTAACGTATAGCAGAATCGCCCACCTGAGGCTGAAGCAAATTTTTAGCCTGCTGTGGTGGCAAGGCTGCTCATTTATTTATTGGGGGGGGGGGGGTGCTGGAAAAAGGACCAACTTTGGGGACAGGTAGTTTGCTCATGGTCGAGCCAAAAATGGTGCCAGCAATTACCAGTAAATACTACCAGTCCACAGAAATTATTTTGACCAAAAAAAAAAAAGCAGAAAGAGACCCCCAAAGGTAGAATAAACACAATTTCTCCACAGCAGAAATGTTTCCAGTTAACTTTACACCACTTTTAAACTTGACAGAAAAAATGTTTAAAGTCTCAAGGCAGTCGGTTAAGTCATAACAGTCCTAGCTTCAAAATACCTTTCCTGAAGAAAGAAAGAAAAAATAACTTATTTTCTAAATTTTGTTGATTGCCCAACCCAAGGAATTTCATATGCCCAGCAAAGTACAAGCAGACTGTCAATCTTTAAAAGCCTCACACGAGAGTGCTCATCAGTGGCAGTAAAGCTCTGAAGGGCTGTGTGCCCAAACCAGTGCTTTAGTCAGCTCTGCTTGGCAGGATGTAACCCATATAGCTAAGGCTGCTGCATTGGTGATCATTCAGACAGCTTAACTTGCACAACTGTTTGTTATACTTTCGAGTAGGAGCAAGTCGGTATCAATTCAAAGTCTTGCCATTAGACTCGCCACAACCTCCAGGGTATTGACAAAGTGCACAACTTCAGTTTGCACCTCACCTCTGACTGCTAAGGCTCAGAAGCTATCTTTGCGTCAACAAGTGGCACATTCCTGCAACCTTAAAGGAGTTACTAATTAAAGTGAATATTTGTTCTGCCTCTGCCTGCCCTTAGGAACATTAGAGCCAGCACAGCAGCTGACTTTCATTGGATGCCACCTGTACACTAAGGCTATGATAGGAAGCCTTTCTGTAGGCAGTGATATAAGCAGTTCAGGACTCTGTTAAACAGACTTGGTCAACCAAGACCCAAAGCTGCCTTAATTTTAAAAGCATTCTCAGACTCATGGCAGCCTCAGTACAGATGTCATCTTTGACAGGATTTCACATGAGTCCTTCAGTGGACCCTAGAAGTTCATTAGTCACAAATCCATTGCAGCACACCATCTCGCTGCTCAGGTTTTGTCAAAAATATCTCCAGTGACTTCAGCTAGCAAGCTTGTAAACAGGTTATCTTTTGGTCTCCACAATTCCAGCAGTCACTGGGCACCGTGGACATGTCTGCATTGGTTTGGGAAACATCGTCTTGGACAGACTTTGCAGGATACACGGAAAAAGTAAGAGGACCATCTGTACATAAACATATGAGGGTTGGCCTAGCATTGTAGACATTTCAGGACTGCCTTCCTCAGGGTGCGATCACTATCTACTTAGACAACATGGGTGTGGTATGGTATATTAACAAACAAAGAAGAACCAGATGTCATCTATCCCCTTGATCAGGAAGTGGTGAGGGTATGGGAATAGTCTAGTAACACAATTCTTTCTAATAGGAATGCATATTCAAGGAAAGCCAATGTGTTAGTGAAAAATTTGAGCAGATGCCTTGCATATGGTTTCTTAATTACATCTGCAGTGAACAAAGTCTTGTCATTGTGGGGAATAATTTATTGTCTCACTCTCAAATACCAAATATGACAACTTTTCTGTACTCCTTCCACAGATATGCTCTTTTCTACCCCTGCCTCTTGTGTTTCCTCTCTGCATGCTCCTTACCTGCCATGATGAAACTCATCCAGCAAGCCAGGATATGTAGAAGCAAAGTAATTTTTGATGGCCTTCTATTCTCATGTTGCAGTATTGTCATTTGTGGGATCCTCAGTCTCAGGTGACTGGAATATCTAGCTCCTTTGCCAAAACTTAAGCCTGGTTGCTGTCACGTGCGTTGGATGTCGCATGCAGGGCCATAAACCGTGGGTCATAAATGTGACGTCTGCATGCACAAACCTCAGAACTTCTCTGGCGCAGTTGAACATCAGCTTGCTCGCTTTGCTCTGCGCTACAGAAGACTTCTTTGGATAAGTACCGCATTGGGGAGTTTTTCTCCATATAATTGGGCTTTGGTTGCTGTTGCTCCGTTATACAGCCGTTGCCCTCTAGAAAGGGGAAATGTAAGTGTGGACATCAGATTCCGCACAATGATTCCCACGAGCTTTGTCTGTTTTGCTTAGGCCAATCCCGCAACCATACAACCTGTAGCATTTGTCAATCCTTTGTAACCAAGACCCTACACCATCTGGCAGCTCTGAAATTATTCGTGGAAAACCAGCGATGCAGATGTTTAGCCATAGGCATGGAACCCGAATTGTCCGTTGAGGTGGAGCTGCCTAAAAGGAAGGCCAAGATTTCAAGGCCTACAGCCGCTGCCCCTCTGACTTCAGACATCCTGCCAGCTACCGGTCTAGGGGTTGACAGACATCCGGATGAACTGTCTACTTTGGTGAGCACCTTGATGGAAGCCACCCTTGAATCTTCAGTAGGCACATCCATAGAGGTTACTGCAACTTTGGCTCTGGCTGATGTCGAGGGGAGCTGGGCTTCACCAGACTGCTGCTTACGGTGCCAGAACTATGCGCCTCTCCCTTGGACCTGACGCCTGATCCTAGGCCCTCTCCTTCACAAACCGTTGCTAAGACTACTCCCCTAAAGAGGAGAAACAAAACTTAACATTTATCTGCCTCTACTGAAGACCAACCAGACTGGCAAGCCTTTTCCCAGTCCTTGGCTCAGGCATTTATGGCCCTCGGGCCCCAGTTGCACTTACTCCAGCTTTGCCTGCCCTCAACCCTAGGCCAACTTCTGTTTCCTCCATCCCCCCCCTGCTTAGATTCAGGAGGAAGAGTCCTCTTCCACCTTTGAATCTCTTATGTACACCGCCCAACTAGCTTCTCCCCTGGAATACTGCTCCCCAGATGAGGACTCCTTGGAAGGAGACTCCTCACCTGAAGATATTACCTTTGGGGAAACAGTCTCCAAACTGATTGAGTACTTCAAGTGGGATGCCACTCAGATATCTGAGGTGCAAAAGAGATATTTTGAACTTCTAGAGATGGAGTCATTCTCTCCCTCTGCCATTCCCCCAGTGATTCCAGTGTACCTGGATGCGTTTACTTCAGCCTCGAAGACCCCCTGAATCATAGCCTCCAGCACCTAAAAGACCTGATGGGTTTTATAAAGTATCTGGTGACTGCAAGTACCTCATTAAGCCACTGATGGCGGACCCGGCTGTGATTGCACTGGCTCCAGATAAGCAGTCCAGGAAATCCCTTCCTCATGCCTTTTGCCATGTGACAAGGATAGTAAAGTCATGGACAGACTGTGGAAAAAGATTTATACTACTTCCACCCTGGCCTTTAGAGCCATTAACCATCAAACCCACATGGTTAAATATGCCTTAGACTTGGTCTCCCAGGCAGCTTCTTTGCTTTCTTTAAAAATCACACTAAAAGCCAGCCAGTAAATTTGAATGATTTACTAAAAATCGGTTCACAAAATCCAACTGGAATGAAAACAAATCGCACACCTCTAGCGCCTCTGCTATACAAAGCCTTTTCAGAGTACATTATACAGCACGAAACATACCCAATTTTGTAGTATAAATTCAACACCTAACACTCAGTTATTCAATTAACAGTTACAATTTTAAAGGTTTATCACAAAAAAACATTTCCAATTGCACTCCCTATTCAAACCATTAGGACTCAAATGTATTTTATTTTAAAATAAAAATACTCTTTCCCTAGACTATACTTGATTCCCTCAGGAGTTAAAAAAATTACTTTCATGCTGTTCTAGCACTGTGGCTTCCAACCTCATAGGATCCCCATTATGATACTTTAAAAAAAAAAAAAAAATGCTCTGCTACTGGGCTGGATTCTTTGTTTTCTTATAGCCCTAAAATGCTCTTTAAGCCTTGTCCCCAAACTTCTTTTACTCACCGATCTAGACCAGTCCACACGGGCACTTTAGCCCGTATATAATTTCTTCACTCTTACAAGTATATCTTCCCTGTTCAAAAAAGTTTTTCTTAATAGTTTTAAATGTTCTAACCGCATATTGACAAACTGCACATTCCCCACATTGGAATGATGATCTTCGTGTTTCACTGTTGCAGTCATTACATTTGGGTTATCTGCTTGCAGTAGCCCTCAGTCGGCCTGATTAACAAAGTCTTGGGTCCTGCATCGGATGCTGTCCCTTCTTCCATGACGTCAGGTCATCAGGGGTATAAAACATGCAGCTGACGCCATTACATCAGTTTTTCTTGCCGTGCAGTGCCCGAAGCATTTCACAAGTGCCGGTCAGCAGACTCCTGAAATTTTCATTTTCGAGTTTCAGAACCGAAGTCTTCAAGTAAAGCTAAGTACCCCATTGGGCAAACTTTTTCTTGCTCCTTACTGATGTCAGAAAAAGTTAATTGCATTACTTGTGGAAAGCAAATACCTCACAAAGATTTTAATTCGTACTGTATTCCTTGCCTAAACCCTGACCACAACGTACCTTGCTGTCTGTTTTGTGCTTTATTTAATCAGCGCACTATCGGTCTGTATATTTTCGCCTCTAAATATTTCTGTTCTCTGTTTAATTATCCAGAAATGTCGGTTAGCCATCAGACTATCAGGATTCTGAAAAAATGCAAAGATAAAGACAGAGACAGGCTGCCGAGGTCCAAAGCTGCCGACGACACTTCTCCTAAGTCTGTCGCCAGTTCGCTGATGCTCAGTGAGGTGCTTTCACAGCCCCTGATACCCACTACTTATGATTCGCAGGCCTCTACTGAGACCCATTCGGAGTCTGGTATGCAGCAAGATGCTTCAACTGTGGAACCTGCGGATGTCTCTACCTTGGATGGGTCTGGAGCCGCTGTGCAGGCACCGGCTTCTGAGGGTGTATTCAGGCATATGGACTTGCATATTAAACCGCCTCCTTAATTTAGGCCTAGATCTCGAACAGTGCATAAGAAACCGACGCCCAGGCCGCATGCTCAGGCCTCTATGCCTAAACAACAAATGATGAGTGGCTGAAGATCTTGTAACTCTAATCAGGGGAAGCCAACTTCCCACTTCTAAGAGACCTAGGACTGAAGTTGTTTATGAATCTTCTGACCAGGATTCTGATTTTTCTGATGGTGTGGATTTGCCCTAATCTACTTATGAGGATTCTGATGCAGGGGGACTCTATTCCCTCTGCTTCCCCTCCAGAGGATTTTTCTTTTGGTGAAACCTTACATACTCTAAGGGAGCATTTCCACTGGGAAAGCCAGGATTTTTCTGATTCAAAGAAGAGGCTTAGGGATTTCTTACTCCTGCCTCAGCATAGGCCTTTAGGTATACCTCCTGTACTAGACATTGTTGATAATGCCTTTTCGGAATCTAGTTTGGCCCCTGATTCTTTGCCTCCTACTCCCAGAAAACCTGACAGATATTCCATTGTGATTCACACAAATTCCTTTTCTATTAAAGACCCCATGAACCAACATGTCTTTAATACTGCGTCCTTTCTTATAAGAAAATTTTATCCTAACATCCTTAAACAAGGCTTCCTTTGTCTTCAAAATATCCCAACCAATATTTAACTATACTCTCCAATTTTTTTTGAAAATGGGGTAAAGCTTGAAACTGTGCATCAGCTTCATTATTCCCTTTAGATCCTGGATACTTATTTGTTCTAGCAACTTTTTGCCCCTTATTTAATACTCTCTTCATTCCCTCATACACTTGTTACTTCTGATATCCCCTACTCAGAAACGTATCTGCTATCTGACTAATCTCTTTAATACTTTCTTGTTCATCACTACTCAGCCTCTTAATCCTCAGGAATTGACCATAAGGTATAGAGGCAATAGTGTGAAGGGGGTGACAACTAGAATCTTGTTGGTTCAAGGCTCCTGAGAGCACCCCAGCGCTATCAGGTTTTACCTCATATCATGCGTTCCGGCCCCAAAATCCGGACAATACCAAGAAAGGAGGGGGGGTATCCATATTCATCAAGGACACCCACACCTCAAGACTGGTGGCAACGCACGATGCATCGGAGACCATCCAGGTGCAATTAACCATAGGCAAGACTGCTCTGCAAATTGTAGCATGTTACAGGCCACCCTCACAAACTCAGGAAACTCACATGGCCTTCCTGAAAACACTAGAGGGGATAAATGTATCACCAAACACCATCATACTAGGTGACTTCAATTACCCTAATATAGACTGGGAACACTACTCAAGCCCAAACACCCTAGCCCAAAAGTTCCTGGAATTCATAAACTCAAATGCCATGGAACAACTAGTCACCATCCCCACAAGAGGAGATAACATACTTGATCTCATCATCACGAACATGGGAGCACAATGTTCAACACCGGAAGTATACCCCTCACTGGTGAGATCAGATCACAAACTAATCTCGCTGGAGGTCCTCATCCCACCCCCACCTGAAATAATAAAGACCACAGTAAAGAACTTCTCAAAAGCCGACTTCACACTTCTAAAGACTAGTGTGGTCTCCTTTCAGGCCCCCGAGCCGGCGGAAAACAATACTCAAGCCGCTGAATCACTTACAAACGCCTTCTACCAGCACCTGCAGGACTGCATGGATAAGGCAATCCCAAGCAAAACAAAGACTGTTTGTACCAAAGGCAAGCGTCCAGTCTGGTGGACCCCAGCCATAAACAAACTCTACAACAAAAGGAGGAAGCTACTACAAGATAGAGCAAAATCCTTAAAAGGTAAGACACCCTTGATCACTATAAGTAAAAAACTAAGAGCTCTCATAAAATCATCCAAAGCAAATTTCGAGAGAAAAATAGCTAAAGACTCAAAAGACAATCATAAGGCCTTCTTTAGCTATGTTAGAAACCTAGGAGGAAACTCCCAGATATGCTCAGAACTAGTTCAAAATGATGTGAAGATTACTGATCCTACAGACATTGCCAACATACTGGCTGACAGGTTCACTGCAAACTTCTCCCCTCCCCAAAAGGAGAGATATCTATACCAAATGAGTGCAGCCCCCAAACATCTACAGCGCCCAAGTGAGAACTGCTCTCTCCAAAGCAAAAAATACAGCATCCATGGGACCCGATGGTGTCCCCGGCTGTGTGCTCCACGAACTCAATGAGGAATTAAACCCACAGCTAGGACAGCTGTTTAATCAAAGTCTTACCTCTGGATACGCACTCCAGGAGTGGCGCACTGCAACTGTGGTCCCACTTCACAAAGGCGGTGCCTCCACAGACCCTGGAAATTACCGGCCCATTAGCTTGACAAGCCTTATCTGCAAAGCCATGGAGAGGATCATAATGGACCTCATAAATAAAGACATAGGGAATTTGCAGACTTTGGATCCAACCCAGTTTGGCTTTGTCAAAGGCAGATCATGCCTTTTAAACTTGGTTGACTTTTTCAAACAGTCACCAAAGCCATTGATGAGGAAAGGCAGTCCATACAGCCTACCTCGATCTGGCTAAGGCCTTCGATACAATACCCCACTCGGGTATCATTGAAAAACTCATCAGCTTAAATGTTAACCCATACATCACAAGATGGGTTGCAAACTGGCTGAGTGACAGAACCCACAGGGTCAGAGTTGCTGGCGCCATGTCAGACTCAAAGCCTGTCACAAGTGGTGTCCCACAGGGCTCCGCCCTGGGCCCACTCTTGTTTGGCATCTACTTTTCCAAGTACAAGCAAACACAGGAGGGTTATGGCTGACAAAGTTTGCAGATGACTGCAAACTGGGCCATAGTAGAAAACACATCTGACACAGATATCCTTCAGAAGGGTCTCACAGAAACGGATAACTGGTGCCAGAGCCACGGCCTAAAGTTAAATGCCAAAAAATGCATAGTCATACCCTTCGGGAAAAACAAGGTTACCCCTAGCTACCAAATAGGTGGCAATCCACTGAGCACAGAAGAAGTTATCAGGGACCTGGGGACCCAGGTTGATAGTAGTCTGTCATTCGACACCCATGTAGCTAAAGTAGTTAGGAAGGCCTTCTACATTGCCCACCTTATCATGAAGGGATTCTCATCTAGATCAAGGGAGGTCATAGTCTCCCTTTACTCATCACTCATCAGACCAATGATTGAGTACAATGCCCCATTCGGAATGTATCTGACCCGACACTTGCAGCAGCTGGAGAGGCCACAAAAGTTCCTCACCAAAAGGATACTATGCTGCCCGACTGAAAGAACTCCAGCTCTATTCAGTCGCTTACCGCTTGCTCAGAGGTGACCTTTGCCTAACATACAAGGCCATGTCAAACCCAGATTTGATGAATATGCTTCACCTCAAAAAATCTAGATCCATCAGAGCCACAAGGGCGGGAGACTTAAACCTCGACACGGCTATTAATAGGACGTGCTGGAGGGATAGATTCATCACCCAAAGACTCCCTATGCTGTGGAACAAAATCCCGGTACTTGTGAGGCAGAGCACCTCGCTGGCCTTGTTCAAGAGAAATCTTGACCAATGGATGGGAGATCGCAGATATACCCCAGGAATTACCTCAGTGTCACTGCTCGACAGAGGCACAGCAAAATAATGGGTATAGTTCCCCATACTAAAGGGGTGGCGTAAGCCACAAAACAATGGGCTAGGCTTATAAATGCCCTCGGGCAGATAGCCTAGTATGAACCTATGAACCTATGTTCCTGTTGCTCAAACGTATTAAATATTTTAGTGGTTATTCCTGTTCTTTCTTTCCCTTCTACGGTGAGAGCCAAAAAATTTACCTTTACCCGTTTCTGCACCCCATCAAAGTTAAGATCAAATCTATTCCTTTCTAACTCTTCCTTGAAACTATTTACTTCTTCAGTACCCCCTTGACAAAAAACAAATAATCTATAAACCTACATATATGTACTTTCAAAGAAACCCATAAAAAGATTGGCATACATGGGGGCAAAAGTCACCCTCATGGCTGTACCCTGCAGTTGTCTGTACAACTTCCCATCAAACTCAGATGTTATTTTCTAAACAGAATAAAGTTAGCTCTTATATTCTATCTGTGGACTATTGCCTAGGAAATATTCCAGGGCCTCCATTCCAAAGCTGTGCTTAATGTTTATGCACAAACTAACTACGTCTAAAACTATATAATGCATATCATTTTGCCATTGTATAGAATTCAATCTGTCGACAAAATCATAAGAATCTTTTATAAATGATTCAAGTTTCATGGCTTCTTTCACAAACACACCATGTAAAAAGTAGCCCATATTATAGGTGAAGTTAACCACAAGCAGAAACAATAGGTCTTCCTGGAGGATCCATTAAATTTTTGTGTACTTTAGGTATACAAAAAAATTTGCTTTCTTTGCCTGATTCACCTACCAAACCTCAGGTTGCATATAAGCTGTCTTTAGCAGCACAAGTTGCCAGACATTCTATATAAAATGCAGCCGTGATGCTGCTGAGGCTTCAGCCAGATGTGGTGCCTCATCTTCTGTACTGTGCAGATATTCCTGACTCAGATTACAACCACTTCCTGAAAATCTTGGATGCACCCCTAGACAACTAATTCCTATTTGGCAAACAGTCCGCAGAATTATTCAAACGCCTCCAGGAAAAAAGTAAGGAACTCCAGGACCTCAAACATTTATTGGTCTCACCAGTTCCTAAGTTCTACAGAAACTACGCTGCTACACCCTCATTTGTCCGAAGGGCTCCTGTCCCCTTCCTCTTCCCCTTCCTCAAAACACAGAAAATGGCCTAGAAAAGCATCATCCCCCAAGACTGCTTCCTCTCAACCCACCCCCAGGCAGCCCCTTCTAGATAGAACCAACAATGCGTGATTGCATAAACCACCTTCCCCTCTCCACCCGCCTATCTCACTGTATACCCATTTGGCAAGATATTACTTCAGACCGTTGGGTCCTATCAGTAGTGGAAAAGGGTACTTTATGACCTGGCTGGGAAAAAACTTACCACAAGGCATACCCTTTCCCCTCCAAAAAACAGCTCCACCTATTATCCCAGATCATCCAAGGTCTGCTTTCACAAGGAACCATAGAAAGGGTTCCCTCAGGCCAGAAAGGACAGATGTTCTACTCCAGACTTTTCCTGGTACCAAAAAAGGATGGCCCTTGGAGGCCCATTCTGGACCTGTCCCTGTTAAACCCCTTTCTGCAGGTTCCCTCCTTTCGCATGCTATCCCTTCAAAGCCTTCCACTACTGCCACCCAGTGCATTCATGGCCACCTTGGACCTGAAGGAGGCATACCTCCATATACCCATACATCCAGACTACAGGAGGTTTTTCTGCTTTGCTGTGACATAGTCACACTTTCAGTTTACTACCTTGCCCTTTGGTTTGTCTGTTGCACCAGAGGTCTTCACAAAGTGTCTAGCCCCAGCAATAGTCTACTGTCGAACAAAAGGCATTCTAATCTACCATTACCTGGATGACCCCCTTCATTCTAGCAGAAGAGACTGTCACCCTCAGGACTCGTTTGATATTCACTTTATCCCTACCACATAGTCTGGAGTTTACTCTCAATCTGTCAAAATCCTCCCTCACTCCAGCCCAAGACTGCAGAATATGGACAGACCTGATGAAGGCCTTTCTTCCTCAAGACAGTCTTCTCCCTATGCAGTTTCTTCCAGGAGCTTCTTATTGTCAACTACATCTCAGCCAGGCAATTCCTCCATCTCCTAGCCTCATGGCAGCTACTTTTCCCATGTTGCCCCTGCCCAGACTGCACATGAGGAAGTTACAGTGGTACTTGAAAAATGTCTGGGCCCAACACAATCACCGCTTGGAATTCAGGGTACCCTTCCTACCCTGCATAAAGACAGAGTTCAGGTGGTGGATCCATCAATTACACCAGAATCCAGGCCTTCCTCTGCAACTTTCCTAACCAGTGCATTCTATGCACACGTATGCCTCTGATATAGGGTGGGGGGCCACTGTGAATGGTCTCAAGGTACAGGCTCAATGGGAGTCCTCCCTCCAGAGGAAGCATATTAGTGTGAGGGAAATTACTGCGCTCCTAGCGCTAAATACCTTCCTTCTTCTAATGCAGGCAGGCCCCCTACAGATCTTTGCGGCAAGCAAGGGGGAACCAGATCCTGTTTATTGTGCAGGCTTGCAACATGGGCATGGGAGTTGGCCACCCAGCACAATGTCACACTGCAGGCAGCCTACATTCCATCCAAGGACAGCCACTAGGCAGATGCCCTCAGCAGATCCTTCTCTCAACATCACGAGTGGATGTTGCACAGAGATGTGTTCTTGGAGATTGTCCACTGATGAGGCACCCCACAAATGGCTTTTCTGCTCCAGAACTCCCTCCACATTAGCTTGGAAAGTGGATGCTTTCTCGATTACTTGGAAGGGGCTGTTCCTTTATGCTTTTCCCCCCTTCTCATGCATTCAGAAGGTTCTGCTAAAAAAATCCAGGACGACAAGCCAAAAATCTTGCTGGTGACCCCCTGTTGGCTAATGCAGCTTTGATTCCCCCTTCTACCATCTCTTGCCAAGGGCAGTCACTACAGGTTGCCTCACAAGATGGACCTGCTCACACAACAGAAGGGATCTCTCATTCATCTCCACCTGAAAACCCTCAGCCTAATCCTGTGGGTGATTAAACTCCTGATCCATTTCAGACATCTTTATTCAGAGGACATGCTGTCTGTCCAGCAGGAGGTCAGGAAACCCACTAACAGGAAATCCTATGTTTCAAATTGGAAAAGGTTCTCCAGTTTGTCTCCCCAAAGGCAACTAGACCCCTTCCAAGCAGATGTTCCTCTAGCCCCTTGCCTGTGTGTGTGACCTAAAAATCAGAACTTTCCTACTCGGCAGATAGTCTTATTTGCTATTTTAACCTGCTTTTACCTATGGAGCCACCCCTTCTTTTCAGTTTGGAAGTCAAACTATTCCTGAAGGGGGTGCTTCACATCAGACTACCTAGAAAACCAATCCCCCCCCTCCTTGGGACTTGAACTATGTACTGGAGAAACTTACATCTGCCCCCTTTGAACCAGCAGCCTCTGCGTCTTTACAGATGTGCACCTGGAAGACTGTCCTATTAGTAGCCCTTACTTCAGCTGGGGGGGGGGGGGGTTCTCTGAGCTGCAAGCACTCATGGCCTTTCCACCCTACACTGTCTTCCACAAAGACGGGGTAATGCTTCATGCCAACCCATCCTTCATGCCCAGAGTGGTCAATGAACTGTCTCTCAACCAGTCTATATTCACTTACCACCTTTTTCCCTTCTCAAAACGACAGAGTGCTCAACTCCCTTGGTGTACACAGGCAACTAAGATTTATGTGGACAAGACCATTAGAAGGTCCAATCAGCTTTCTTTCCAGGACCCTGGAGAAAGCTGTATCCAAACAGACTATATCTTTCTGGATTTGCAAAACTATTAATTTCTGCTATGTAATCTTTCTGTGGAAGAGACTTGCCCCACTCTGTGAAAGCACATTCTACCAGAGCAATGGACTCTTCAGGGGTTTTCCTCAAAGACCTGGATATGGCTACCATTCTAGAGGCAGCTACATGGTCCTCTGTACATGCCTTCACTAAGCATTACAAGTTGGACAACATCTCCAGAGTCAGGATTTGCTAGAGCCATCCTCCACGGCTTCCTGGAGACTGCTACCTCCTCCTGCACCCTTCTGCTTGAACTGTGGTACTCCCACAAGTGAGAATACTGCAACTTGAGAATAGAAAGGCTTAGATTAGTTGTGTAGAATCTCACCCGTAACCATAGATGTTGTTCTCTTCCATGTTGCAGTATTCGTTTCTTCCCTCCCTCCAACCCCCTCTATGGCCTTTTCCCTCCCTGGATGGCATCCTTCATGTTTTCCTTAAACTGTTCTCTGACTGGGCAGTCAGTTCTGAGGTCTGTGCATGTGGTCGTCACATTTATGGCCCATGATTTGTGGCCCTGCGTGTGACGTCCCATGCACCTGACAGCAGCCAGGCTTAACGTTTGGCATAGGAGCCGGATGTTCGGGTCGCCTCAGGCGCAGGATCCCACAAGTGAGAATACTGCAACATGGAAGAGAGGGACATGTATGGTTACGGTAAGAATTTACACAATTAATCTTTATCCATTCTGGACCTAAGTCTTGGCTGTCCTTGTTCTGGCCTCATTTGATGAGGCCCCTCATTTTACAGCTTCATTGAGACTAGTGTCACACTTATCTTGCAAAGTTCACCCAGATGTTTATTGCCTTAAATGAACCAAGTGTTTTTTCCACAGTCAGTAAAGGCCAAGGACCCCAGAATACCTTCTTTGGGGTTGCCCAGTTGTTACTAGCTTGTTAAAAACCTTTTATGAGAATACGGCAAATTAATTAATTCATTTTCATAAGATACACAGCAAGGAATAGGCTCCATTATCTCTTCCATTGCTTCCATCCTTTACTTTTTGGCAGGCTTGTGAGATCAATGTTCAGCTGTTTGCACAGTCAGAAATCACCTTGCTGCTATTTCTGCTTACCATCATGGCATTAACCATTCATCCTTGGCTTTTTAGTCTACATGTAAAGTCATTTTAAGAGGTGTTTTTCCAGACTCCCGTACAAAGACTTGTTCCTTCCTTAGACTTTTATTTTTGAAAAATTAACTTCAACTTTGCAGCAAATGTCAATCTTAATTACCTTTCTTGGAGTGAGACATTTCAGTATAACACACTTTTTGTTGAAAGCCAGCTTATCTCATTTTTTTTACAAAGGCGGGGTAGTATTTAGGACTTTACCCATTGTTTATGCCAAAGGTACTTTCAAAACACAGCCTTAACCAGCCCTTTAATATTTTGGGATTCTTTACTCAGTGCTCAAAGGAGAGTTCTGACTGCTTTGTCTGGATGTTCTCGGGCAGATATGCTTCTGTGTAGAGTGCACAAAGCATTAGAAGCCAGATGAGACTCTTGAGTCTTTGCCCACAACAAACTAGATAAGAGTGACTAAAGTCCCATTGGTCCAGGTAGGCAGCTGTCTTCACTTTAACAGAATTATAGTAAAAGATAATAAACTGCTGACATTCTAACCTAATTTCCACTCAGCAAGGTCTGTAGCAACCTAGACAGCCTTTTTCAAGAATATCTGTAGGTGATGTGTGGAGCTGCATCACAGATGTCCTATTCACATGTCGCAGTATTCATCACATATGGGTTTACTCCTCTTGCTACCTGAACGTCCGGCCAGTATGCAAATGTTTTCAGTCACTGTATGGTGCATGGGACATCTGTCATGACTAGTACAACATGGACCATAAAAGTGACGTCTGCACGCATCAGCCCGCAGAACTTCTCAGCTGCCAGTCAGTCAGGTGTTCCTGCCATTCCAGCCATCACATTCAGAAGAAATCAGATAAGTGCCCCATTGGGGAACTTTTTCAGTCATTTATTTTATCCTAATGCTTGATGTCCTCCTATTCCTATGTTGTAGTATTCTGCATATGGGTTTACCCTTCTAATCTTGTGTATGTACGGCCAATTTCCAAAACCTTTCAGTCCCTCCTAGGTGCGTGAGACATCCGGTGTAGGCGAGAGTATGTGGACCATAAGTGACATTGGCACTCCCCAGCTCAGAACTTGCCGGTCGTATGCCAGGTGTTCCTGCTTTCGCTGACAACCGATTCAAGTTTCAAGCTAAGTAATCCCGTTGACATTTTCAGTCCTTTTTGTATTACTGCCTTTTCTTGTCATCCAGAAAGGGTAAATGTCAGTATGGCCTTCAGATCCCTCATAAAGCCACTCGCAATAACTGTTTGTTCTCTCTCGTACGGTTGCACAATTATAAGGCCTGTCCTATTTGCCAGCCGTTCGTTCCAAAAACATTGCGCAGTCATTTGCATGTACTCAATTTGTACTTAATTTGCTTTGCGAGTGGAGGATTCATCGGATGTCGCCTCTGAACCGCCAACAAATGCCAGATCTTTGCAGCCTATAACACTTGCTGAGCCTCTTCCATCCAGTCCACAGCCTGTGGCCAACATCGACCTGGTTTTGGGATCTGGTACCAGATCCGCCGCACTGGAGGTCGCCAGTACCTCTGAGGAAGCCGTGCTACCGGTGGACGGCAGCATGTCTGCAGAGGGTATTCCTGCGATCTTTTTGGATGCTGGGGGGGCACCCATTGTGTTTAGGGGAACCCTCCATTGTTGTTCGTGTTTTACTGTTGCAGTCATCGCACTTGGGTTATCCCAGGGGTAGCCCTCAGTCTGCCCCGAATACCAGAGGTTTAGTATTTCTGCGTCTGTTGCTGTCTCTCCAGGACTGACGTCAGGTTGTCAGTGGTATGAAATTAGTTAGCCGACGCCATTACATTAGTCTTTCTTGCCGAGGAGCCCAAAGCAGAAGCAGTACGCATGAGTGCCGGTCGGCCGCTACCTGAGTTTCTTTTCCGAATTGAAGTTGAAGTTTTCTAAAGCCAAGTACCCCATTGGGTATCCTTTTTTCTTGCTCTAACCAATGTCAGAAAAAGTTAACGATTGTCTCGCCTGTGGAAAGCAAATACCACAATGAGACTTCCATTCTTACTGCGACACCAGTTTATGCCCAGACCACGACGTAATTCACTGTCGCTTTTGTGCTTTGTTCAACGCCAGAACTATACGTCGCTGGGCCCGTATTGTAACCAAAGATGTTATGTGATCCTATCTCGCCTACATTCTGACTGATGGGTTCGGAGCCGATCCCTCGGCTCCGACTCGGCACGCTTATGCTATAGAGCGAGGCCTCTAATTGGCTGAGCTATCTTTATCCCAGGATGCACCACCACTAATCCCCCAGATCTCGTTTGCCGCTTACAGAGCTTGGACGTGGTCTCAACATTGGCTGGGCTAAGTACTATATATTAGGCTTTTTTCCTGTCAGTATTTGCTTCATTTAAACCCAAAAGCTGTTTCAACGGCTATTTTTTGTGTACGAGTGTGTTTCTAACAGTTTCATTGAGATTTTCGTATTTTTTCCTGTCAGAGAAGGTTCCATTTAAGTTAGAGGGGCCTTCCCCTCTGCTAACTACTTTAGTGGTTGTGTGTGGGTCAAGTACCCATTTGAGTTAGAGGGTCTTGACCCTCCTTGTTTCCCCTTTCTCTTTCTCACTTCTCCTGTGTGTCAAACACTTAAGTTACTGTTATCTGTTTTTTTTGTAGAATTATGTCTAAAGAACATAAACCCTCCGGGTTTAAAAAGTGCACGAGGTGTGGGTTCAAAATGTCCATAACGGACGACCACTCCTCGTGCGTCTATTGTCTTGGCGCTAAACATCTGCAGAAATCGTGCAGTGTATGCCATGCGTTTTCCTCCAGAGTCCTCCAGGAGAGGAAAAACAAATTAATCCTCAAAGGATTAATCAAGCCTTCTTTCAAGGAGGCTTTATCTTCCTCTCTGTCTCCTTCTAAAAAGAGGAAAGCGCCGGCTCCGACCAGTCAGTCGGAACCGACGGCTAAGAAAACTAAGCAGACTTCTCCAGCGGCTCCACGGACTTCGGAGCTGAGGCCGGAACGGTCTGCCTCGATGCCTCCAGCCTCGACCCCTCTGGTTTCGGAGCCGAGGTCTGGGGCATCGAGAGGCGGGTCACCCTCATCGGCTCCACTGATATTGGAGCCGATAAGGGTCATCGGCTCAGACACTTCCCCCTCGGAGCCGAAGTCCTTATCGGCACCAAGGGAAATTTCCTTGAAGGTTTCCTCGGAGCCGATAATTGTTGAGTCTTTTCGGAGCCGGTCCCCGAGCCCTTCGGAGCCGATGGAGAAATCGGTTCGGGCCCGATCGGTATCCTCGAGATCATCCAGGATGTCTGATTCGGACATGGACAGGGTGCTCATTCAACTCTTCCAGTCTCCGGTGTTCCAAAAGATGGTTTCGGCTCCAGCCCATTTGGCTTCGGAGCCGATGGTCCACTCCCCTACTGTACTTCCTCCTCCAACAGCTTCAGCACCGTTGGAGCAGGTGTTGGTGGAACCAGTGGAGGTGTTAGGGTCAGGCCCGACCCTTGCTCCGACTCCGGCTCTTGGGTCGGAGTTCAGTGCACGGACTTCTTCCTTCGGCCCTGGGGGGGAGGCTTTGGGATTGATGCTTTCGGTCCCAAGTCTCCCTCTTGGTGCGTCGGCGGCGGGAGTACCGTCCACTGTCGTGGCCACGGAGGGGGGACCTTCCCAGGATTCTGGTGGTCCCGCCTTCAGGGCTATGAGGAGTGCTCTAGCCAAATCTTCATTGGCTACCTCCACAGTTTCCCCAGCTCCTTCCCTACATTTGGAGACTGGTTCGTTGGCAGTCCCCCTGTCCATAGACAGCGGAGCCCCTGGGCCTCAGGTTACCCCCGCTGGGGTTTCTCCCCCTCCTGGAGGTCTTTCTGAAGCCTCTTCGGAAGAACCTCCCAGGAAGAGAACGTGCAAGAGGAAGCACGTTGACTCCCCTGACGAGTCTTTGACATCTGACACCGATCTCGATGATGCAGAGGGGTCCCCCAAGTCGTCCTCGGATGATGTCTCCTTTGCAGACATCCTGGAAGCCCTAAAACAACGAGGCGGCTGGCAGTCCAAACCTCCCTCTGCTGATGAGTCGGTGTTCCTGAAGGCCTTCGGGCTCAGCCCTCCGCCTCCTGGGTGTCTCCGCCCTTCGACGAGCTCTTGGATTTGATCTGTCGAAGGGCGTGGGAACACCCAGACTCTGTGGAACCGGTGCCCGCTCGTCCAAACAAATTTCTCTCGGCGCCCCAGATAGAGAGTTCCTTACGAAAGGTGTGGCTGTGGATGCTATGGTGGTGGCATCTGCTACCCAGCAAGATGTAGCAGAGGCTTCTACGTCCATCCATCCTCCTAATAAGGAGTCTAGGAGCATGGATCGGTACGGTAAGCGCACCCTTAGTTCAGCGGCCTTTACTCTGAGGTCTTTGAACTACCTGACACACTTTACGAGATTTCAGAGGGATCTGATTAAGGAGCTATCCGATACCCTCTTAGGTAACCTGCCTGAGGAGCTGGCCCAGACGGTTGGATCTCAGCTGGCTACAATGTCGTCCATTTCGAACTCGTCCATGAGGCTCATTTCGTATGCGGCCGAAGGGGCGAGTAGAGCGGCGGGTACAGGCATTGCTCTACGGAGGCAAGCCTGGCTCCGCCTGTGTCATTTCGCGGAGGCCTTCAAGTCTTCATTTGCCGACGCCCCCTTTGATGGGTCCTCCCTGTTTGGGCCCAAGGTAAAAGACACACTTACCCGCTGTGAACAGGAGGGTAAGACTCTGACTGCCGTAGGGGCACGATTTTCCACTCCCTTTCGGCCTTATCCCAAGGCTAAAAGAGGAGGGAAGATGTGGTTCCGTAGATCTCAGAAGTCTTACCCCTCTCAGCAGGAAGGTTCCCCCTCCAGAGGCAGAGGAGGGGGAAATTCATCAGGAAGACGCCGTCCCAGAGGCGGCAGAGGCCCTCGCAACACTGGAGACCGCGAGTCCTTTCGTGGCTCTTCAGCCTTTCATAGTCCCTGAGGGATTGCCCGACTGTGCTGCTCCGAGCCAGTCGGGGTCGCCAAGCACCTGAAGGCCTGGGAAGGGATCACTCAGGACCGATGGGTGCTTCGAATTATCGCCGGAGGTTACTCCATCCCATACTGTTGCCCTCAGTCCAAAAAAATCCCGGACCCGCCACCCAGTCAACGGGATACCGCAGCCTTAGAAATTTCAAAGCTGCTGCAAAAAGGAGTCATCCAACCGGTCCCCGCAGACCAGATCGGATTAGGGACTTACTCAAGATTCTTTTTGGTGCCAAAAGACCGGGGACTTGAGGCCCATTTTGGACCTAAGCAACCTAAACCGTTCAGTCAAGAAGTCCAAGTTCCGAATGGTCACTTTACAAACCATTCTCCCATTGTTGGAGAAAGGTGTTTGGATGTGCTCCATAGACCTCAAGGACGCGTATTATCATATCAGAATACATCAAACGTCCAGGAGACGCGCTTCAGCCTAGGAGGCAGTCATTTTCAGTTCCGTGCGCTGCCCTTTGGTCTCACCACAGCCCCCAGGGTGTTCACCAAATGCTTGGCAGTAGTGACTGCTTACCTGAGAAGTCTAGGATTCCAGGTGTTTCCGTACCTAGACGACTGGCTCCTAACTGCCACCTCCAAGCATCTACTTCTACGGAGCCTGCAAGCCACAATATCACTGGGCAATTCCCTTGGAATCACCTTCAATTGGCCAAAGTCTGTGTTGCGGCCATCTCAAAGAATAAGATTCATAGGGGTAGAGATAGATTCAAACCAGATGCGGGTCTATCTACCTGCAGACAGAGTTCAGACCATTCAAAATCAGGTTCGAGCCTTACTCCCCAGGTCCAAAGCCCCAGCCAGAATGGTCCTACAGCTATTGGGATCGATGTCTGCCACAGTTCTGCTAGTTCCCTTGGCAAGGTTACACATGAGAATCCTCCAGTGGCTTCTTTCAACTCACTGGTCCTTTCAGGAACTCCCTCTCAATCATCTCATATGGATCACAGAATCTTGCAAACGGGACCTTCGCTGGTGGCTAGTGTCCTCCAATTTGGATCAGGGACGACCCTTTGTTCTTCCTCCTCCGGCGGCCACTTTGACCACGGACGCCTCCCAGATGGGGTGGGGGGGCATTCCCTGGGCAGGTCAGTCCAAGGCAAATGGCACCCGGAAGAGACCCCTCTCCACATCAACATCCTAGAAATGAGTGATTAACCAAACTGTCACCAACTATAAAAGAATTAATGGAACCAGAAATCACCTAAAGAAGCTCGTACACGAGAGAGTAAAATGCAGTCCTTTATTCCACAGTTTAGCGCTTTCAACTGGAACACCCCAATGGTTCTGAAGAAGACTGGGGTGTTCCAGTTGAAAGCGCTAAACTGTGGAATAAAGGACTGCATTTTACTCTCTCGTGTACGAGCTTCTTTAGGTGATTTCTGGTTCCATTAATCCTAGAAATGAGGGCAGTACTCCTGTCCCTTCAAGCCCTTCACGATTACCTCCCTCAGGGCGTAATTGCTGTTCACTCAGACAACATGTCAGTTGTCTGGTACCTGAACAAACAGGGAGGGACCAGATCCTATCCTCTTTGCAGAGAAGCGATGAGAGTTTGGGAATGGGCAGTCTCGACCAAACGCTTCATAGTGGCTACTCACATACCGGGCAAGTCCAATGTCATAGCTGACAGGTTGGGCAGAACCATCCTCTCCCCTCACGAATGGTCGCTGAATATGACAGTTACAAGGCAAATTTTCAGCGAATGGGGAGTTCCGTGTTGCGACCTCTTCGCGACTCCTCTGAATGCAAAGTGCAAAGAATTTTTCTCCCTAACCCCGGCTCCAGGGAAGAGCCCCATGGACGCATTAGTCCATCCTTGGCCCACCGGCCTCCTTTATGCCTTCCCTCCAGTTCCTCTCCTCCCCAGGGTGATTCAAAAGGCATCTCTCTTAGGGAGCAAGATGATCTTAATTGCTCCTTACTGGCCTCGTCAAGTGTGGTTTCCCTATCTTCGGAAACATGCTCTGGAAGGTCCATGGTTCCTGGACCAGGTCCCAGACCTACTGATTCATCAGTCGGGACTACTACACCAGTCCCTACACACCTTAAAATTGACGGCCTGGCTCCTCCTCTTCCGACGATAGTCAGGAGACATGCACTGGATCCAGATGTGGTGCACATATTATCTTCAGCCCACAAGTCTGCTACGAAGAAACTGTATTCTAGCAAATGGAAAAGGTTTGCTATTTGGGCTCAACTCTGGGGCCTGGACCCCATTTCTACTCCCGTGGCAGAAGTACTCAAATTCCTGACCTCTCTTTTCAATCAAGGCTCTTCAGTTTCTACCATCAAAGTACAATTGGCAGCGATTTCTAATTTTCATGAATCCATAGACCCACCTTTAATGAGCAACAGGTTGTGTAAGACCTTCTTGAAAGGTGCTGCTCTATTAAGACCTCCGATTTCTCATCCTGCACCTCCATGGGATCTCGATATAGTATTACGTGCCTTGACTTCTTTTCCCTTTGAACCGCGAGCTACCTGTGATCTAAAGTTTCTATCATGGAAGACAGCCTTTCTAGTGGTGATTACTTCAGCCAGAAGGGTTTCAGAACTTCAAGCTTTGTCAGTGAAACCCCGCACTGGTTTTTCATACAGACAGGGTGTCCCTCAGACCAAATCCTTCTTTTGTTCCTAAAGTCTGTTCTACTTTATGCTTGCAACAGTCGTTAGAGCTTCCAGTTTTTTTCCCAAAATACTCCAATAAAGCGGAGTTTATTTTCCACACACTAGATGTCCACAGACAGTTGCGTTTTTATTTAGATGGGACCAAACAATCAAGGAAAACAGATCAGTTGTTTGTATCCTTTGCAGAAAACAAATTGGGCAACGGTCACAAAGGTCACTATTGCCAAATGGATCAGGGACTGTATTACTCAAGCTTATATTTATTCTAACAAAGAGCTTACCACCTCTGTCAAGGCTCATTCTACAAGGGCTATGGCTACTTCGGTAGCATTTCATTCTAAGCTTGCTATTGGTGATATTTGTGCTGTGCGGCTACATGGTCTTCCCCGCACACCTTCATTTCTCACTACAAATTAGATGTGGCATCTAGAGGACGAGCTTCATTTGGTTCCACAGTGCTCAGGAGTGTTTTCCAATGAGCCACCCGGGATTTAGGTGCTAGGGACGCTGTCCCATCAGTCAGAATGTAGGCGAGATAGGATCACATAACATCTTTTAGTTATGTACTCACCATAACTTCAGATGTTTGGGATCCATCTCGCCTACATTCCTAATAACCCACCCTCCTTCCCCCTTCCTTGGAGATCAGAGGATATCAGAAGGTCCGAATCCTTTTGTTTCATCTTGAAACATCTAACAATGTTGTATAAACAAGCTGTGCATGTGTGCATGAATGCGGACAAACAAGATCTGGGGGATTAGTGGTGGTGCATCCTGGGATAAAGATAGCTCAGCCAATTAGAGGCCTCGCTCTATAGCATAAGCGTGCCGAGTCGGAGCCGAGGGATCGGCTCCGAACCCATCAGTCAGAATGTAGGCGAGATGGATCCCAAACATCTGAAGTTATGGTGAGTACATAACTAAAAGATTTTAGCTCTCTGAGAGACAGACCGCACAGGTTTTAACTGACGACGACGCTTCCGCTTTCGCAGCACCTGATGCCCACTTCTGTGGATTCGCAGGCTGCTACCAAGACCCATTTGGAGTCCAATCTGTCGCGAGACTCTTCTTTGATTAAGGATCCTGTGGATGTCTCTACCTTAAATGGGTCCAGAACCACTGAGCAGGCACTGGCTTCCGAGGAAGTTCTTTGCACTACCGATACTCTACACATACCGACAACTTCTTTTGCGTCTTCCGTTTTTTAAAACTACCGAGTTTCTAAGACCTAAGGTGCGAACTATGCCTAAAAAAACAACGACCCAGCGCATGCATCTGCTTCCATGCCTCAATCTCAAATGCTTAAAATGGCGGAAGACATTATCATGCTTATTAGGGGAAGCCAGCCTACCCCTTCCAAAAAGAGAGACTTGTCCCCAGTTTTATCTGACCAGGAGTCCGATGACTCTGAGGTTTCTGAATATGAAGACATGCAACCCCTATCTGCTTATGAGGAATCTGATGCAGAGGATTCCATTCCTTCTGCCTCTCCTCCAGAGGATTTTTCATTTGGTGAAACCCTACATACTTTAAGGGAGCATTTCCAATGGGAATGTCAGGACTATCCTCAGTCCAAAAAGAAACTCTGGGAATTCTTAGATTTACCACAGCACAGACTCATTCTTCCTGTCTTGGATGTTGTGGATGATGCCTGTATGGAATCCAGTTTGACTCCTGACACCTTTCCGCCTGCTCCCAGGAAACCTGACCAGTATTACAGAATCCCTGACTCTCTCGAATTCCTTTTCAAAAATCTTACTGCTGACCCAGAGGTAATCTCCCAAGGACCTAAAGGAATTAAAGCAATCACAGCTAAGAATCCCACCCACTTGGACAGGGATTCCAAAGATTTAGACAGATGGGGTAAAAAAAAGTATACACCTCTGCAGCTCGTCATTAGAGCACTAAATTGTCAGTTCCACATGCTGAAATACCAGCAACATACCATGGAACTCCTAAAAAAAGATCTTTCTTGCTTGTGCAGAAAATGAAGTATTGCAGGAGCTTATGCATTCTGCAGGCCAAGTTACTAAACACCTTGCAATGTGGCTTTGATGCCCTAGAAGCATCTTGCAGGGCAGCAGTCACAGGTTCTGTACTTTGAAGGCATGCTTGGCTTAAGGAACAGACCTTGCCAGACCAACTGTTGGACGTACCATTGAACAAAGACAATTTGTTTGGCACCAAGGCAAAAGAGGTCTTTAAAAAGATGGAATAAAAAGCTAAATCTGTGCAGACAGTTAAAGACGAGTTACAGGTCCAGCCTCCGAGGTTCAGTAGGCAGTTCCCCTCCAAGCACTGGTCCTTTCCGGCCCCCTCTCTGCCAGCTCAGTCTAGACCTAGGGCAAGCAGACCCCCCCCCCCCCGACAGCAGTCCCAGGGAATGCAGAGATTTAAGCAATGGAGTACTTCCACTTCAAAAACAGGGACTGCTAATCCCCCTTATGGAAAGAACTCACTGACACTACATCTCCACCCCTTACCTCTGTCCACCTACTTGTGCCCCTAGGAGGAAAACTCTCATCCCATGCAAACAACTGGGCTTCTATTACCAGTGACCGATGGGTCCTCAACATAGTGTCCCAGGGATACAAATTTTATTTCCGTACACTGCCAACATCAAAAAGGTTCCCAAATCTTCCTCCAAACCAGTGGTCAGAGGCCAAAAAAACAAGTCCATTCCCTGCTCTCCATGAGGGCAATACAGCCTGTTCTCCAGATCAGATAGGCCAAGGTTTCTATTCCTGGCTTTTCTTGGTACCCAGAAAGAAGGGCACCTGGCACCCAGTCCTCAGTCTATCACTTCTAAACACCTTCCTGGTGATGTCAAAATGCTCACTGTCCAGCAGCTTCTTCCTGTTTTCCAAGGATGCTTGGTTAGCCACCCTAGACCTAAAGGAGGCCTACCTACTTATCCCAGTCAGGGAATCTTGCAGGGAATATCTGCGTTTCAGGGCAAGATCTATGCACTTTCAGTTCTCTGCGCTTCCCTTTGGCTTATCCACTACTCTCAGAGTTTTCACAAAATGCCTGGCTCCAGCCATTGCTTTTTGCAGACAAAGAAAAATTCAAATTTACCTGTACTTAGACTACCTGATTCAGGCAGATAGTCAGGAAAAGCTGTTAACAGCACCTGACCTTTGTAAAGGACCTGCTGACTTCCCTGGGGTATACTATAAACGAAAAGAGATCAAAACTAGAATCCATTCAAAAAATTGTATTCTGGGAGCAAGCCTGGACACAGCATCCCAAATAGCATTCCTTACTCCAGAAAAACAAACCTACCTGACAGGCTGTTTCTCTCAACTAGCCACCAGAACCCAGTTATCTGCAAGGAAAATCCTGCAAGCTCTAGGGTTCATGGCCTGCTGCATTCTACTCATTCCATATGCGAGACTGCATATGAGGAAATTACAATGGTACTTAAAAGCCTTTGGTGTCAACACTCTCAAGACCTGGAAACTGTCATACCTATGATACTCTAAGGAAAGATTTTCTTTGGTGGGCAGCAGCATGCAACCACAAGGGTCTTCCCTTCTCACAACCCCGCGCCGCACAGACCCTCACGACAGATGCATCAGATTATGCCTGGGGTGCACACCTGGATGGCAGGTGCATTCAGGGCCATTGGAGCCCAAATCAAATACGTCTGCACATCAACCAAAAAGAGATGCTAGCTGTTCAGCACACTAACAGCTTTCAGACCCCTACTCTCCCCGGGCCTCTAGTGATCAAAACAGACAACACCATAGTGATGTGGTATATCAACAAGCAGGGAAGAACTCACTCTTATCCTCTCTGCAGGCTTGCCATGACCCTTTGGCACACAGCTTCAGCCATGCAGATTCATCTGCTAGCACAATTCCTGCCAGGCTCCCTAAACTCTCTGGCAGACAGCTTTAGCAGAAACCTGCTAGACCCCTATGAGTGGCAGCTAGACCACAGAACCTTCAGCCGTGTAACCCAGAAATGGGGCACTCCGAAGGTGGACCTCTTTGCCTCCCCCAACAATCAGCTCAGCAAATTCTGCACCAGGAAACCTCACAGCAAGGCCTGGAAGATGGATGCTCTGTCGTTCCAATGGGTAAACCTCTTGATCTCTGCATTCCCCCCTCTACCACTAATTTCAAGGGTACTTCTCAAAATAAGGGAGGAAAAACCAAGAATTCATGCATCCACAATTACAGACCCTGAACCTGGCAGCCTGGCTTATTCCCTGACCTCTCCTCCAGCTGCCAGCCTAAGCAAACAAGTCCTGGATGTTATGCGTGAAGCTAGATGCCCCAGCACTAGAAAATCCTATGCTGACAACTGGAAAAGGTTTTGCACCTGGATCCAGGCTAAAGGAGCTGAAGCAGCAGAGCCCTCCCTACCTCTCATCCTGGATTACTTAGCAGACCTACTACACAGGGGGGCTTATCCTTCTCTTCTATTAAAATTCATGCCTCTGCCATCTCTGCTCATTACAGCACAGAGCCACCTCTCTTCTCACACCCTCTCATTAAACCGTTCTTAAGAGGGGCTAACAATTTAATGCCACCCAGAAGAGCTCCTACCCCAGCTTGGGACCTTAACTTTGTGTTGGAAAAAACTCACCCTACCCCCCCCCCCCCCCTTTGAGCCTGCAGCTTCAGCAGAGTTGAAATTCCTCTCTTGAAAATGGCCTTGCTTCTGGCTATCACTTCAGCTAGAAGAGTTTTAGAGCTACAAGCAGTCATGGCTGTAGAGCCCTTCATCATTTTCCATGCTGACTGAGTCTCCCTCAGAACTAATCCAACTTTCATGCCTAAAGTGGTGTCTAGTGTGGCTCTCAACCAGTTAATTTGCCCACCTTTTTCCCTAACCCACAAATTAAGGGGGAAAGAATTCTCCATTCTCTAGATGTGCACAGACAGCTCAGATTCTACCTGGATAGGACTAAATCTTTTAGGAAAAATTGACCAATTTCTAGTCAGCTTTGCATCAGGGGCAGAGGGCAAGGCCATGTCCAAACAAAGTCTCCAAATGGATAGCACACTGCGTCCATTTCTGCTACAAACACCATGGGAAACCGCCCCCTAAGGGGGTCAGGACACATTCCACCAGGGCATCCTCCACCTCTGCTGCTTTTCTCAGAGGGTTCCCCACCAGGGACATCCAGGAGACTGCAACATGGACTTCTGTTCATACCTTCACCTAGAATTACCACCTGCCTATCTTCTCCAAATCCAGGTCAGGCTTTGCAACCGCAGTCTTGCAAGGCATCCTAACCAGCCCCCAGTCGTCTTGACTGCCTCCACCCTTTTCTTCAGCTTTCGGAATCAACCCAAGTGTGATGACTGCAACAGTAAAACACGAAGAACATAGTACAGTTGTGTTACACTTACCATAAATGTAGATGTTCGAGTGTATTCACTGTTGCAATCCTGGTTTCCCACCCTCCAGCCCCCTTTTGTCTGTCTCTCTCTCTCTCTCTCTCTTCCTCACTCCTTGCAGGGAATTTTTGTTATTTACGTTCTACTGGTGGTGTTCCTCCACCATAACCTAGCTCCCTGTTTGGGAGCTCCTGACAGTTGGGGCAAGAAAAACTGATTTAATGGCGTCTGCTGCCTGATTTTATACCACTGACGTCAGTCCTGGAGCGACAGCAACCGACACAGAAATACTAAGCCTCTGGTGTTCGGGCCGGCTGAGGGCTACCCCTGGCTGGATAACCCAAGTGTGATGACTGCAACAGTGAATACACTCGAACATCTACATTTATGTTAAATGTATACAGCTGTACTATTCCCTGCCTCAGACTTTGACGCCCACTCCTAAAGAGATGCCCGTTGAGACTCTTAAGAGGAGAGAAAAAGGAAGCATATTTCTCAGCCAGCAGTAAGTATTCCAGACTCGTATGCCTTTAGCCAAAGCCTTTTCTCAGCTTTTATGGCCCTGAGGCTTGCATAAGTTACTTCTGCCCCTGCATCCTATCCTCCTTTCCTTAGTCCTAGGTTTCAACCTTCAGAGACAGTTACTAGGGAAGAGGACATCTGTTCAGATTCTTTTGATTCCCTGTCTTACAATTCACAACTTTCCTCACCCTTGGGATATGGCTCCCCAGAGGAAGAATCTTTTGACCCAGATTCCCCAATTGAAAATTTAATCTTCTCTGAAACTATTCTTAAAATGAAGGAACACTTCAAATGGGAATCCACTGACTTGCCTGAAATACAAGAGAGGTACTATGACCTTCGGCCATTCCCCCTATACTGCCTGTCTTTTTAGATGCCTTTTTCTTCTGCATCTCTCAACCCGGACTGTCAACTTCCTGCTCCTTGTATTGCTGACAAGACTGTACAAAGTCCCAGATTCTGCTAAGCACTTGATCAAGTGCCCTCCTGCAGATCCAGCTACCATTTCTGTCTCCACAGACAAAGCCTCCAAACTGCTGCCTACCACCACCATTCCTCCTGCTGACAAAGACAGCAAAACTATGCAAAGGTTAGGCAAAAAGATTTACACCTCATCTACCCTGGCATTTAGAGCTACGAACTAATGGACTCATATGGCAAAGTACACACTGTCCCTTCTTCACTCTACCACCAAACGTTTGGAAGACATTCCAGACTCCAGCTAAATCTGTCCCTACTGGCCCTTGTGTCCCGAGTCACCAGGCATTCAATTAAATACAGCTATGATGCTGCAGAATCCTCAGCAATGTCAGCAGCTTCAGCTTCTTCACTTTGCAGATGCTCTTGGCCACACTTGCAACCCCTGCCAAATGATTTCAGAGCTAAGCTCAATGATGCACCACTCGACAATGCTGCCTTGTTCGGCTCAAAAGTAGCAGAACCTTTCAAATTTCTATAACAAAAAAGAAACATGCATTGTCTTAAGCATCTGCTAGATGTTCTTCTATTCCAGTGTTGCAGTATTCTACTAGTGGGTTTTCCTTTCTTCCGATTAGCTTGTCTGACCAGGTTTCCAAAGCTTTTTCAGTCCTCCTTGGTGCATCGGACATCTGGCATAGAGGCAGGTACGTGGGTCATAAAGGTGACGTCTGCATACACCAGTCCTCAGAACTTTTCAGCCGCCAGCCATACGCCAGGTGTTCCTGCTACTTGTGGGCATTGGATCTGTTTTGCATTAAAAGATAAGTACTGCATTGGGGCCTTTTTCTTCAATCCTTGTTTTTGATGGTCTGTTCATGTCCGGTAAGAGTAAGTGCAAATGTGGTCGTCAAATCCCACGGCCAGTGTCTCTCTTTGGTTAGAGAGCACGATTACAAAAACTGCTCTATCTGTAAATCGTTCGTCCCCAAGACCCTTCACCATCACTTAAGGCTCTCGATTTATACCTGGAGAACCAACGCCTAAGACAGCTCTCAGTATGGAAACCGCCTCTGCCCCTACCAAACTGCCAAGGAAGAGGGCCAAATCCATGCGGCCTATGTCTTCCACTGTGCCCTCCCTCTGCCACTCCTCAACTTGTAGCCGCTGTCAGCTTGGTTGAAGACTCTGCTTCTGCCACTGGTAGATAAAGCAGGTATTTGTCAGGAGGCCTCACAATCTAGAGCGGACGTCAAGTCTGGAGAGGATGTACCGGTGCCTATTGCAGACGCCGGGGGGGGGGGGGTCCAGTAATTGGGCGCTTCAGATCCAGCCTATGCTGCTCCTGTGATTTCTCCCAGGCCTACCGCCAGCCAGACGCTGGCTAACCCGTCCAAGAAAAAGCATAGACCAGGTATATTTCCCCACCTCCAGAAGCCTTACCTGACTGGCAGGCCTTCAGCCAGAGTCTCTACAATGCTTTCCTGGCTCTTAGGCCTTTCTCTGAGTTCGCCTCTTTGGCTCCCTCTCTTCTCAGTCCTAGACCTTCTATACCTGAAAGGACTGTGAGCCAGCCTGCAGAGGAAGAACTGTTTGATTTCTCTGAGTACTCACTGTCCTACTCTTCCCAGGTCTCATCCCCACTGGGATATGGATAGCCTGAAGAGGCCTCTGCTGAGCCTGACTCCCCTATGGAAGACCTTATCTTCGTGCACACTGTTAATCTCATGAGAGAACACTAATCCTCATTCACAACCTCCTGCTCCTTGAATGGCAGATGGATTATACAGGGTCCCTGACTCAGATAAATTCCTAATCAAGTGCCCCCCCCCCCCCCACCCCAGAGCAGACCCTGCCACTGTTTTCATCTCTACGGATAGGGCATCTAAACTATTCCCTTCTACCGCTGTCCTACCTGCAGATAAGGACAACTAGGCAATGGAGAGATGGGGGAAAAAGATTTATACCTCTTCTACCCTAGCATTTAGGGCTACAAATTACCAGTCTCACACAGCCAAGTACTCTCTGGCCCTTCTGGACAAAGCCTCCGAAGAGCTGAATGACATGCCTGACTGTGCTGCAAAATCATCCCTGTCTTCCTTACTCGCCCATTGTCTCAAGTGAACAAGCACTCGAATAGGTGTGCATATGATGCAGCCGAAGCCTCAGCCAGGTCAGCTGCATCAGCATCAGCATCCGTACTCAGAAGGTATTTCTAGCTACGTCTGCAGCCTCTCCTTGATGACTTCAGAGCCAAGCTCCTGGATGATCCTGTTTGGTGCAAAGGGGTCTGATCTTTACAAGTCTCTCCAGCAAAAAGGGAAAAAGCTTCAAGACTTCAAACACCTCCTTGTCTCTCCAATCCCAAAGTTCCAGAGAAACTTCCTGGCTAAGACACCGTTTATAAGGAAGGCATCAAGGCCTTCAGCCCTTTCTAGGTCCAGAAGGCCCCCCAGGAAACGTTCTCTCCCGCCAAAGACTTCTCCGACCTCTGGCCAGAGGCCTTCCTTTCCAGACAGGGCAGGCAGTGTCTGACCACCTGCCACCCTTCCTCCCCCCTCTTGCTGTCAACACCCCCTTGTCCAGCTGTCTCTCACTGTCGCCCGGCTTGGTCTCTTATAACAGACAAATGGGTCTTGTCCATCCTGAAGGACTGATACTTTGACTTGGATCTTTCTGCCTCCAAGACTACCTATACCAACCCCTCCAACATCCCAACGGTCCCTCCTACTACAGGTCTTTAAACAGCCTGTTTCTACAAGGCACCATAGTATCAGCCCAACCCCTCCTCCCCCTGCACAAATAAAAGGTTTCTACTGAAGAATCTTTCTTGTGCACAGAAAGGAAGGACCATGGAGGCCCATCCTAGATTACTCCCAACTCAACCTTTTCCTAAAGGTTCCTCACCTTACCCACTCTGTTTCCCCTCAGGCCCTCATGGTAACCCTAGATAAAGGAGACCTATCTCCACATCCCCATAAAGCCTTCCTCCAGGAAATACCTCAGATTCATAGCAGGCTCCTCTCGCTTTCAGTTCTGTGCATTGCCTTTTGGGCTCGCCACCGCCCCAAGGAGTTTCACAAAGTGCCTCACCCCAGTCATTGCCTACTGCAGGACAAAGGGAATACAGATTTTCCCATACCTAGACGACCTACTCGTTCAAGCAGCAGACACAGACCCTCCTGGTTCATACCAAGGATCCCTGCGCATGCTGCAGGCTCTAGGATTTCTGATAAATTATCCAAAGTCCTGCACTCACATTCACTAGAGTTCAGGATGCCACTCCTCCCTTGTCTTCACCAAGAATTAAAATGGTGGCTTGCCCAAATTCCCCAGAATCCGGGCATGCCCCTGCTAATGTCCTCTCCTTGACAGATCATTAACACAGATGCCTTAGACCTGGGCTGGGGGGCAACTCTGGGCCCAAGGACAGTGCAAGGTTTGTGGACAGACAAAACAGATGCATATCAACATCAGAGAAATGCCAACAATACTCCTAGCCCTGCAGGCCTTCCTACCTTACCTCCAGCAGGGCCTCCTAAAAATCTTCACAGACAACACCACAATCATGTGGTACTTAAACAAGGAGGGACAAAGTCCTACCTCCTATGCAGACTAGCTCTACAGGTATGGCATCTGTCCGTCTCTCAGAGAATCTCCCTCCAGGCAGCCTACATTCCCTCCCAGCACAACTCTCAGGCAGATTCCCCAAGCAGAACCACCTCAGGCAGCCACAAATGGATGTTGTCAAGAGAGGTGTTCCTAGATCTGGTCCACAAGTGGGGAATTCCTCAGCTAGACCTGTTTGCCTCCTCCATAAACAGGCAACTCCAGAGCTACTGCTCCAGATCTCACGACCTGAAGGCAGTGCAAAGACGCCTTCTCAATATCATGGAAGGGGAAGTTCTTGTATGCCTCCACCCCCTTCTCTATGATACAAAGGGCCCTACTGAAAATTCAGCAGGACTCACCAAAAATCTTGCTGGTGACTACCTATTGGCCAAGGTAGCACTGGTTCCCTCTACTTCATCTGTCCAAGGGCAATCACCACAAGTTACCCCCCCTCAGTGGACCTACTCGCGCAGCACAAGGGGACACAGATACACCCACAGTGGCTGTCACTGCGCCTCTCCCTGTGGTGGGTAGGATTATGATTCCCTTCAGACACTTGTACGAGGACGTGTTTTCAGTCCTGCCGGAGGCCAAAAACCAAACACAAGAAAATCTTATCTTTCCAAGTGGAAAAGGATTTTCTTCTGGTGTCGCAAAAGACAGATGGAGCCACTGGGCAGTGACGTACCTCTGATTCTGTCCTACCTGTGTGAACCCCTGAAGACAGTTTTGTGTTATCCTCTTTAAAAGCACACCTGTCTGCCATCTCTGCCTGCCTGCCTATGGAACCTCCACTAGCATCCAGATTACCAGCCAAAACTCTTCCTGAAGGGGGTTCTGCACCTAAGACCTCCCAGGAAACCATTCCCTCCTCCCTGGGATCTTAATTACATGCTAGAAAAACTCACATTGCCACCTTTTGAACTGGCTGACAAGGCCACTCTAAGGTTTTGCACGTGGAAAACAGTCCTGCTAGTAGCTTTGACATCAGCCAGGAGGGTCTCGGAGCTTCAAGCCCTCATGGCTACTCCACCTTTCCTGGTTTTCTTTTTTGGACAGGGTCACCCTGAGGATACACCCGTCCTTCACCCCCAAGTTGGTCAAAGACCTTTCCTTAAATCAGGCTACCTGCCTACCTTTTTCCCCAACCCACAGGGAGATAGTCTCCGGCATTCTCTAGATGTCCACAGACAACTCAGATTTTATTTGCACAAAACTAAACTTTTCCGCATATCAGACCAACTGTTTGTCTCCTTCCACACTAGGGCTCTGGGGAAAGCAGTGGGGAAACTGACCATTTTTACCTGGATAGCCAAGGCTATCTCCTTTTGCTACACACACCATGGGAAGACTCTTTCAGGCAATGTCAGGGCTCACTCTACAAAAGCAGTGGCCTCTTCTGGGGCCTTTTTCAAAGGCCTGGACACTAACTCAATTCTGGAGGTAGCCACTTGGTCTTAGGTGCATACTTTCACCAGGCTTTACAAACTGGACAACATCTCCAGAGCCAGGGCAAGATTTGCCAGGGCTGTTCTGCATGGGTTCCTGGAGTCCTCTACCAGACCACCCCACAACTTTTAGTGAGCTTTTGTACTCACCCACTAGTAGAATACTGCAACATTGGAATAGATGGAGGTAGGAAAGTTGTGTAAGGACTTACCATAACCATAGATATCCTTTTTCTTCCATTCCTTCCGTCCCACCATCCCCCCTTCTTAACCTTGCACTTGCTCTACCCGGCTCAGGGACAGGCTATGTCCCTCAGAACTGACCCCGTCTGGGGCTTTAATTGGTTCTGAGGACTGGTGCATGCAGACATCACCGTTATGGCTTGTGTACCTGCCTCTACGTCAGACGTCCGACGCACCAAGGGGGACTGAAAAAGCTTTGGAAACCTGGCCGGACAAGCTGATCGGAAGAAGGGAAAACCCACTAGTAGAATACTGCAACATGGAAGAGGACATCTATGGTTATGGAATGTCAGTACACAACTTTCCTTTTCTTCTGTACCTAAATTTTACAGGAACTATCCTGCGAAAACTCAGTTTATCAGAAAACATTCCAATCCTCCTCCTCAACTTCGACACAGACAAGCAAGAAAGAAAAATTCTTCAGGTAGAGCACTTTCTTCCTCTAGTCAAAGGACGCCCTTTCAGGACAGGGCAGGTAGTGTCAGACTACCTGCCACTCTGCTGCCCCCACCAGCTGCTTCCATCCCACTGTCTGCTCGCCTTTCCCATTGCCTTCCTGTTTGGAATCATATTACTTCAGACAAGTGGATCCTCTCTATCCTCCAAGAAGGTTACTACATGTCATGGATAACCACTACATTAAGACTAGGCATGCCACAACCTGCTCAGTAGCTGCCTCTCCTACCAGAACTACAATCCCTTGTAGATCAGGGCACAGTAGAAATAATTACTCCCTCCCAATTTGGGAGAGGATTCTACTCCAGGATTTTTCTGGTTCCCAGAGAGGAATGGCCTTTGAGACCCATCCTAGACCTTTCAAGAATCAACCCTTTCTTAAAGGTGCCAACCTTCAGAATGCTGACTATGCCAACTCTGTTCCCCCTTATTATGGACAAAGGCTTCCTAGCAACACTAGACATTAAGGATGCCTATTTACACATTCCCATCAAACCCGCACACAGAAAATATTTAAGATTCTTAGTGGGCTTCTCACATTGGCAGTTCTCTGCCTTGCCTTTTGGACTTCCACCACACCCATAGTCTTCACCAAATGCCTGGCTCCTGTAATGGCATTTTGCAGGACAAAAGGGATACAAATGTTCGCATACCTGGGCGATATGCTTTTACAGGCTGCCAGCCAAGAAACACTACTAACCCATCTCCAGTCTGTGGTGTCTCTTTTACAGGCCCTTGGGTTCCAAATCAACCTACCAAAGTCCAACCTCACACCAACCCAAAGCATTGTGTTCTTAGGGTGCAGAAGCTGCACAGACTTGCCCCAGCAAAGGTGAAGTGATCTCTTACAAAACACCTGCAACGGATTTTACATTCCTTTCATCTGACTTCAAGGCAGTACCTCAAGCTTCTGGGTTACATGGCAGCTACCATCCCCATGCTTACCCCTAGCTCGCTTACATATGAGAAAACTACAGTGGTACCTACACTCTTGTCTGGAAGCAGCACAACCACCCACTGGAGCACATTGTGCCCTTGCTTCCATGCCTAAAACAGAAGATCCTATGGTGGTTAGCACAGGTGAATCTCAACCAAGGACTCCCCCCTCCAACAATCTCAACCTTGAAACACACAGACTCTGCTGGTACCAATAAAGGCTGTCCCTCTTTTAAACTCTTCTGTTATGAAGAGTATGAACAACTCCACAGGCAGGCTCCAACAACATGATTTATTAGGCAAAACAACACCGTAAAATAAACAGCAGAATCTGTTTATTTTATGGTGTTGTTTTGCCTAATAAATAATGTTGGAGCCGATCTGTGGAGTTATTCATACTCCTCATAGCAAAAGAGTTTAAAAGAAGGACAGCCTTTATTGGTACCGGCCAAGTCTGTGTTTCTTGGTTTGTGTATCGTTCAGTGGTCGCTGTGGAACCATCTCAACCTTCTCAGGTCATGCATACAGACCCCTCAGACCTGGGATGGGGGGGCACTCTCAGCCATCGAAAAGTACAAGGATTCTGGATATACTGACAGAAAACAGAACACTTCAGTGCCAGAGAGATGAGGGCAATCCTTCTAGCCCTTCAGGCATTCACTCCATTCCTCCAGAAGGGATCTCTTGTAATATACACAGACTACACCACAGTCCTGTGGTATATCAACAAGCAAGGAGGAACTAAGTCCTACCTGCTTTGCAGACTTGCTATATTAGTGTGGGAAGTAGCCACTTCTCAGGAAATTACCCTGAAAGCAGCATACATCCCCTCTCTCCACAACTCCCAAGCAGACTTTTTGAGCAGAACCAGCACAAACAATCATGAATGGATGCTTTACAGGGGATATCTTCCTGGACTTGGTTCACAGATAGGGTACACCTCAAATAGACCTTGTTTGTCTCCGACAACACCAGGTAACTTCCTGGGTACGATACCAGGACACCAGACCCACAGGCACTGGCAACAGATGCCTTCACCATCTCATGAAAGGGGAAATAACTTTATGCGTTCCTCCCCTTCCCCCCTCATTCTGAGGGTCCTGCTAAGGATTCAGTAGGACAGCCCAAAAAGTCTTGCTGGTGACTACCTACTGGCCACGACAGCATTGGTTCCCCTTACTCCTTCAGTTATCCAAAGACAATCACAAGTTACCTCACATAGTCGACCTACTCACACAGCAAAAGGGATCTCTAATCCACCCTCTGTGGCAGCTGCTACACCTGACCCTGTGGCAGATAAGCTTCTGATCCCATACAGACACCTTTGCTTTGAGGACGTACTCAGTCTTGCAGGAGACCATGAAACCTAACACTAGAAAATCATACCTATCTAAATGGAAAAAGGTTAATTACTTGGTGTCAAAATAAGCAGCTGGATCCGCTGACCAGCGACAATTTCCTAGTGCTATCTTATTTGTGAGAGTTACTTCAGACCGGATTGGCCTATTCATGTATTAAGGCACACCTGTCTGCTATCTCTGCATGCTTACCCATGGACCCCCCCCCCCCCCCTTGGCATCCAGACTCACTCCAAAGCTCTTCCTCAAAGGGGTCCTGCATAGCAGACTCCCTCTCCCTCGGAAACCTACTCCTCTCCCTTGGGATCTTAACTACGTTCTGGAAAAGCTTACACTTTCACCCTTTGAGCCAGCTGATCAAACTTCCCTAAAGCTTTATAGCTGGAAGGCAGTCCTAGTGGCCATCACTTCAGCCAGAAGGGTATCAGAGCTCCAGGCACTAATGGCTACCCCCCCCCTTTTCTTGTCTTTTATAAAGACAGGGTTACCCTCAGGACAAACCCATCATTCATGCCCAAGGTAGTCAATGACCTGTCTCTCAATCAGGCCATCCACTTACCCGTTTTTTTTTTTTCCCCAAACCCACAAGGAAGAAGTGAGTGTGTTTCATTCCCTGGATGTTCACAGACTCATTAGATTTTACCTCCACCACACCAAGTCTATCAGGAAGACTGACCAACTTTTCATATCTTTCCACCCTAGAGCACTAGGGAAGACTGTCCAAACAGACCATTTCCACTTGAATCTGTAGGGCCATTATCTTCTGTTACCATCACCATGGTAAATCACTTCAGGGTACAGTAAGAGCCCACTCCACTAGAGCCATGGCATCTTCAGGGGCTTTCTTCAAGGGCCTGGACACCGCCTCTGTCCTGGAGGCAGCCACTTAGTCTTCAGTTCATACCTTCACCAAACACTGCAAGCTACACCACATCTCTAGGTCCAGGGCAGGGTTCGCTAGAGCTATCCTGCATAGACTCCCGGAATCTGCTTCCATACCAACCACCCCTCTCAATGAGCTTTGGCATTCACCCGTATGCAGAATACTGCAACATAGGAGTAGATGGATATAGAAAAGTTGTGTAAGAACTTACCATAACCATAGATGTCCTCTTCCACGTTGCAGTATTCCTACCCTCCCTCCATCTCCTCTCATCAGTTATGTTTTCCATGTCTGGATGGCAGCGACTTGACATTGCCTTATAAGGACTGGCTCCAACTGGGGCCTTCAGTTCTGAGGACTGGGGTGTGCCGATGTCACTTTTATGGCCCACGTACTCTCACCTACACCTGACGTCTTGTGCACCTAGGAGGGACTGAAAGCTTTTTGGATACTGGTCATACGTAATCGAGACTAGAAGGGTAAACCCATATGCAGAATACTGCAACATGGAAGAGAAGGACATCTATGGTTGTGGTAAGTTCTTGCACAGCTTTTCTTTCATGTTATCCAGAAAGGGCAAGGGTCAGTGTGGCCATCGGATACCTAAAGGGGAAAGAGATGCAGGATTTAAAACACCTGATGGTTTCTCCTATTCCAAAATTCCAGAGCACCTCCCCCTTCTGTAGAGTGAGGTTTTGACACTCATCCTTATGTGATTAATACTGCGGCATGTGAATAGAAGGACATAGAAAAGTTGTGTAAAATCTTACCATAACCATAGATGTCCTTCTTTTCCATGTTGCAGCATTCCTCATCACCCACCTACCCCTCCTGCTATGCAGCATTTCCCTTTCTGGATGGCACAGGGCTGGCGTTACCCTTGCTAGGACTTGTTCCGATTGGAGATTACAGTTCTGAGGGCTGGTGCATGCTGATGTCACTTTTATGGCCCACGTTGTTCTAGCCACAACAGACGTCCCACGCGCACCATACAGTGACTAAAAACTTTTGTATACTTGTCATATGTTTGGATTGCAATGGGAGTAAACCCATATGTGATGAATACTGCAACATGGAAGAGAATGACATCTGTTGATGTCGTCCTGTTCTTATGTTGCAGTATTCTTACTGCGGGATCCTCCACCTCAGGTGACCCAAACATCAGCTCCTTTACAAAAGCTTAAGCCTGGTTGCTGCTCGTGTCTGGGACATCACACTGGGGCCATAAACCCAGGGCCTTAAATGTGACATCTGCACGCACAGACCTCAGAACTTTTCTGCCGCAGTCGAACGTCTGATCGAATCTTTAGCCCGTCTTTCAAGATGTCTAAAGTTAAGTACTCTGTTGGGGAATTTTCTAAATTTTTGCTTGAGCTTGGTTGCTTAGGTCTTAGCCAATGTCCGCTAAGAAAGGTAAATGCAAATGTGGACGTCACTTCCCACATAGACTCTCATGACTGTTATGTATTCTGTTTAGGATGGGAACACGGCCATACTTCTTGTCCCATCTGCTAGCCTTTCGCCAACAAAATGCTCAGAAGCCTTCTGGCCATTCTCAATTTGTATTTAGAGAGTCTGAGATTAAAAAAGCTAGCATTAAGAATGGATCCAGAATCAGCCGCCCAGGTAGAACCGTCAGAAAAAAGGCCAAAGTTTCAAGGCCTACCACCTCTGCACCTCTGTTTTAGGACAATACCACCACCACGCCCACCAACCACCGATATAGGGGTTGAGGGATGTCCACTAGAGCCATCGATTTTGGCATTTACCTTCAAGGAAACTGCTCCCGAAGTACCGGCTGGCATGTCCACGGAGGATATTCCAACGTCTGTTACAGCCAGAGTCGGGGGGGGGGAACCAGGCTCCACTGGACAGCAGTCTTTGACCCAGGACGCCAATGCTTCCACAGCTTCTCCTAAAGCAACTCCCTTAAAGAGACAAAAGATGAAACTTTTGTTTTAAGAGGCACTACCAGACCGGTAGTCCTTCACTCAGTCCTTGATGCAGGCCTTCATGGCCCTCGGGCCGTCAGCCTCCTCTGCTCCCACCATACCTGTACTTACTCCAAGACCTGCCTCAGCTACTTCTATCCTTCCTTTACTCAGGAAGACGAAAAAGCCTTATCCTCTGAGTCTGTAACATACTCGTCCTAAATAGCCTCCCCCTTGGAATCCAACTCCCCTGATGAGGATTCCCTAGAGGGAGACCCCTCCAGAGGAAATTATTTGGAGAGACTATAACAAATATGAGGGAGTATTTTAAATGGGTACTACCCAGATGACAGAGACTCAAAAAGGTACTTTGAGCTGCTGCAGGTTGCATTACCCTCTCCATCAGCAGTCCCACTGGTGATTCCTGCATACTTAGATGCATTTGCATCAGTCCCTAAAAACCCTGCCAGCCGCCTGCTCCCAAGAGACATGATTTCTTTTCTGCAAGGTCGCTGACGACTACAAATTCCTACTGAAGGACCTCCTTGGCAGATCCTGCAATGATGGCTGTAGCCCCAGACAACAGTCTAGACTTATTCCTTCCTCGTCACTCTTGCCTTTGGACAAAGATAGCAAGGTAATGGATAGCAAGGTAAAGGAAATACTATCAACGTTACTTGGATGATATTTGTATGTTTTGGATTGGACCTGAGGAGAAATTAATAGAATTTATCGAGTACGTCAATAGTACTGCTGACTTCCTTAAATTCACCCATAGCTTTTCTACAATATTTGAATGTGGTGATTAAAAAGATACCTGAAGTTAGAAAATTTAAGTCCAATGTTTACAGAAAAGTGACTTTTTCAAACTCCTACTTGTTTTACACTATTGCCCACCCTTTCGAACAAAAGAAAGGAATTTTGAAAAGGCAGCTCATTAGGAGTAGTAGGATGACGTCCCTTGACAGGGACTTCGACTTAGAAAGTAAGAAACTGAAAGATATGTTTTTGGAAAAAAATGACCCCTTGCTTTAATAGAAGTATTGAGTGAAGTAAAAAATGGGAGGGGGGGAGATTTAGTCCCATCTTAGGGATACTGGAACACACTGTAACCAACACAGAGAATACCCCAACCCCAGACACAAATTGGAATAGTAATTTCATCTTGAATTTCAGTACTGACACTTATTTGGTTAAATACATTATTTCTAGAAATTGGGGGAAGTTTGGGGACTATTCTGACTTGGACTTGTTATTCAAGGACCCCCTGAAATTTACTTATAGGAAGGGGAAAAATATTAAGGAAATGTTGGAATATAGAAAACCAAAGCAGGGTAGGCAGAAGAAAGGCACTTTTAAGTGTGGAGCTTGCTCCCAATGCTCACATGTTATACAGGGGGAGAGTTTGTATTTAATGGAGAGGAACACAAAGTTAGAAACTAACACTTTCTCCAACTGTGACACTATGGGGGTCATACATATCGCCATTTGTAAACCCTGTGGAGCCTTCTACATAGGGAAGACCACAAGGAAGTTTGAGGCGAATATACAAACATCTGTGACATTAGTAAGCAAGACACTAATAATGCACTACTTCATAGTTTCATAGTATAGTACTAGGCTATCTGCCCTAGGGCATTTATAAGCCTAGCCAAAGTGTATGTGGCTTTCGCCACCCCATGTAATGATACAAAAGTGTACAATTTAAATTAATTTTAGTTTACTGTGCCTCTATCTAGCAAAGACACAGAGATGACAACCGGGGTAAACCTACGATCACCCACCCATCCATCCAGATTTCTCTTGGAGAGTCAGTGAGGGGCTCTGCCTAACATGGACAGGTATCCTGTTCCAGAGTGCGGGAAGCCTCTGGGTTATGAATCTGTCCCTCCAGCATGTCCTATTCATATTTGTGCTGAGGTTTACATCTTTAACTCTCGTGGCTCTGATGGATTTGGATTTTTTGAGGTGGAGCATGTCCATTAATTCTGAATTGGACATGGCCTTGTACGTAAGGCACAGATCACCTCTGAGCAGGTGGTATGCTACTGAATAGAGCTGGAGCTTTTTCAGTCTGGCAGCATATGACATATGCTGGAGACCCTTGATCCTCTTGGTAATGTACTTTTGGGGTCTCTCCAGTTGCTGCAGGTGCCGGGTGAGGTACATACCAAATGGGGCATTGTACTCGATCATAGGCCTGATAAGGGAGGAATATAAGGGTACAATGACATCCTTTGATCTAGATGTGAATCCCTTCATGATAAGATGGGCAAGGTAGAAGGTCTTTCTAACCACTTTGGTGACGTGGGTGTCAAATGAGAAGTCACCGTCAACTTGGGTCCCCAGGTCTCTGATTACTTTTTCCGTACTTAATGGATTACCACCTATGTGGTAATTTGTGGGTACTTTGTTTTTTCCAAAGGGGATGACTATACATTTTTTGGCATTTAGTTTAAGGCCATGACTCTGGCACCAGTCGTCTGTTTCTGTGAGGCCCTTCTGGAGGATGCATGTGTCGGCTGGTGTGTCGACTATGGCGCCTAGTTTGCAGTTGTCTGCGAACTTTGTCAGCCACAACCCCCCCTATGTTTGCCTGCACATCTGAGAAATAAATGCCGAACAAGAGGGGTCCCAAGACAGAGCCCTGTGGGACTCCACTTGTGACTGGCTTAGAGTCTGACATAGCTCCAGCTATTCTGACTTTGTGGGTTCTGTCCTTTAGCCAGTTTGCAACCCATCTTGTGACAAATGGGTTTACATTTAAGCTGCTCAGCTTGTCTATGATGCCTGAGTGGGATATTGTGTCGAAGGCTTTTGCCAGATCCAGGTAGGCTGTATGAACTGCTTTGCCTTCATCGATGGCTCTAGTGACTGTTTCAAAAAAGTCCACCAGGTTTAAAAGACAGGATCTGCCTTTTACAAAGCCGAACTGGGTAGGGTCAATTGTCTGTAGGTCCCCGATGTCTTTGAGTTCCATGATGATCCTTTCCATAGCTTTGCAGACCAGGCTGGTCAAGCTTATGGGGCGGTAGTTTCCAGGGTCTGTAGAGGTGCCACCTTTGTGGAGTGGGACCACTGTAGCTGTTACTCCAGTGTTCAGGGATGTATCCTGTAGCAAGGCTAAGATTAAACAGCGTTCTTATGTGCGGGTTTAGTTCCTCTAATTCACATAGCACGCAACCCCGGGACACCGTCAGGTCCCATGGATGCTGTATTTTTAGCTTTGCTGAGGGCAGCTTTCACCTGGACATCTGAGATTTCAGGGAGGTTGCATTCAGCTGAGATATTTATTTCGTCTTTTGGGGGAGAGGGAGGGGAGAAATTTGCACTGAACCTGTCTGCCAGTATGTTGGCAATATCTGTGGGTTCAGTGTATTTTTTGCCGTTATGAACTAACTCTGCGCATATCTGAGGGTTTCCGCCCAGGTTTCTAACATAACTGAAGAAGGCCTTGTGATTATCTTTGGTGTCCTTAGCGATTTTTCTCTCGAAGTTGGCCTTTGATGATTTTATTAGCAAACGTAGTTTTTTGCTAGTGCTGATCAGGGATGCCTTCCCTTTATGGGATTTTGCTCCGTCTTGCAGTAGCTTCCTTCTCTTGTTATAAAGTTTGTTTATGGCTGGGGTCCACCAGATAGGATGCCTGCCTTTGGTGGAAAGGGTTTTGGTTTTATTTGGGATTGCATGATCCATGCATTCTTGGAGATGCCCGTAGAAAGCATATGTGAAAGATTCAGCAGTGTGGGGATGTGGTTCCCACTGGCCCGGGGGGCTTGAAGGATACCATTTCAGTCCTAAGGAGTGTAAAGTCGGCTTTTGAGAAGTTTCTCACTGTGGTCTTTTGTGCTGGGGGTGGAGGTGGGATATGAATATCTCGAGTTATTAGTTTATGGTCTGATCTCACTAGTAAGGGGTATACTTCTGGTGTTGAGCATTTTGTCCCCATGTTTGTGATGATCAGGTCAAGTATATTATCCCCCCTTGTGGGGGAGGTGACTAGTTGTTCCATCGCATTTGAGTTGATGAAATCCAGGAACCTTTGGGCTAGGGTGTTGGGGCTTGAGTAATGCACCCAGTCTATGTTTGGGTAGTTGAAGTCTCCCAATATGATGGTATTTGGTGAGACATTCATATCCTCCAGTGTCTTCAGGAAGGCTGAATGGAGTTCCTGAGATTGTGAGGGTGGTCTGTAGCATGCTACAAATTGTATAGCAGATGTTCTTCATCTCACATTGCTGCAGTCCTTACATATGGGTAGTCCGCTGTCCTCGGTCGGCCCGAATATCAAAATATTAGGCTGACGTCGGTCAAGGCGCTTAAGACTGACATCAGGACGTCAGGGTACAAATGCGCATGACCGACGTCATATCCTCAGTCTTTTTTGCCGCATGGTCCGATGCAGAAGCAGCGTTGCAAGTGCCGTTCGGCGTTCTGAAATTTTTCGAGTTCGGAGTTTCAGACCGAATCAAAGTTGGCTAAGTACCCCGTTGGGGAATATTGTAGTTTTTTTCTTGCCTCAGTGGTTTACCGGATGTCAGAAAAAGTGAATAACTGTATTTCTTGTGGGAAACAGATACCGCATAGGGATTATCATTCTTTGTGTATTCCTTGTTTGGGGCCTGAGCACGACGTTGTTGGGTGTCGCTTTTGTGCTAGGTTCAATAAGCGCACTATTAAGCGAAGGTTAGATTGTGCTAGGCTGGTCTTCGGGAAGCGGTGCAATTATAATATGCCGTCGGATTCTCCGGCGCCCGCTTCTTCGAAAAAGCGCAAAGACAAAGCAGTTAAACCCAGGCAAGATGAGTCATCCGTTCCGGACGCCATTTCTTTAGAGGCGTCAGTGGAACCAGTGGTTCCCACGGAGGCTTCTCTGGAGTCCCAGGGGGAGACTTTGATATTGCAGGATGTGGCCTCTCAGGAGGCAGGTCAGGCTGAAGGGGCTTCTCAGGTTACTGTACTCCCCTCCCTTCCTAGGGTGGTTAGGCCCTCTCCTTCTGTTTCCAAGGCTTCTCCCAGAGGCAGGCCAGGTTTAGCTTCTGTTGGTGTCACTCCTAGTTCAGCAGGGTCTGTGCCCAAGAAGCACATGCTTAAAATGGCAGAAGATTTGATTACTTTGATTAGAGGTTCTTTGCCCCCTCCTGATAAGAGGCCTAGGGTGGAGCCAGAGTTGGGGAGTTTTGAGCAGGCTTCGGATGTTTCAGAGTCTTCGGCTGAAGACTTGCAGGAGTACTCTCCTTATTCTGATTCTGATGCTGATGCAGATGATTCGACTCCTTCTGCTTCTCCTCCGGAGGATTTTTCTTTTTCAGAGACTCTTCATTCCATGAGGGAACATTTTAAGTGGGAAGGTCAGGACTTCTCTGATTCCAGGAAAAGGCTCAGGGAATTTTTGCTTTTACCCCAGCATAGGCCCTTGGCTATACCCCCTGTGCTGGATGTTGTGGAAGATGTGTTTGCAGAGGCTTCACTTAATCCTGATTCTTTGCCTCCTGCTCCTGTTAAACCGGATAGGTATTACAGGGTGCCTGAGGCTCATAAATATCTTTATAAGAGTCCTAGGGCGGACCCAGAAACTGTTAGTCAGGGACCTAAGGGTGTCAAGGCCTCTGTTGTAAAAAATCCGGTTCCTCCAGATAGAGGCCAGAGCTTTGGATAGATGGGGAAAGAAAGTCTATACATCTTCTACCTTAGCTATGAGGGCTTTGAATTGCCAGTTTCACATGTTGAAATATCAAAACTATCTTCTTTCTCAATTGAAGTCTAAGGTGGATGCTCTGGCGGAAGGCATTGAGTGTAAAGAATTACAAGATTTGGTGCATGTCTCTGAACAGGTGGGTAAGCATTCTTTACAATGTGGTTTTGATGCTGTACAGGCCTCGTCTAGGGTGGCTGCCACTGGTTCAGTTCTTCGCAGGCACGCCTGGCTGAGGGATCAGAATTTATCTGACCATGTTAAGACAAGGATTTTGGATGCTCCTTTACAGTCTGATGTGTTGTTTGGTTCACCTGTGGAGTCAGTCTTGAAGAAAATGGAAGACAAGGCTAAGTCTATGCAGGCTGTTAAAGATTTTTTGCAAGTTCAGCCTCCAAAGTTTAGTAGGAATTGGCCTGCTAAGGGGTGGACGTATCCTTCTTATGATTCTCAGTCTAGGGGTAGATCTAGACGTGGTAGGGGCAGAGCTCAGAGTTCTTTCAGACCTAGAACAGGGAGTTCTCCTGCACAATCTTCTGGTGAGGGCGGGGCCAGTCCTTTCGTAAACAGGCCCAATGACCTACCTTTTCAGCTGCCAGATCCTTCTTGCCTGGCAGCACCTTTGGGAGGAAGGTTGGCACTCTTCAAGGAAAATTGGAATTTGATTACCCAAGACAGATGGGTATTGGATATCATACACCAAGGTTACAAGTTTTATTTCCATACCTTGCCTCCTTTCAAAGGCATGCCGGACGTTCCTCCTCAGCAAAGACTAGAGGCTCACAAACAAATTTCTCTGCTACTTCAAATAGGGGCCATACAGCCGGTCCCTCTGCCAGAAGTGGGCCTAGGATTTTATTCTCGCCTGTTCCTAGTACCAAAGAAAGGGAACACGTGGAGACCAATTTTGGATTTATCTATCCTCAACACATATCTGGACATTCCCAAGTTCAAAATGTTGACGTTACAACAGCTTTTACCTCTGCTGGGCAAAGATCACTGGATGGTGACTCTGGATCTCAAGGAGGCTTACCTTCATGTTCCTATCAGGCTCAGTTGCAGGAAGTATCTGCGTTTTCGGGCTGGGACTTCTCATTATCAGTTCTCTGCATTGCCCTTTGGCTTATCTACTGCGCCCAGAGTGTTCACGAAGGTTCTGGCTCCAGTGATAGCTTTCTTCAGGCTAAGAGGAATACAAATCTATCCTTATTTGGACGATTGCCTGATTCTGGCCCAAGGAAAGGACGAACTTCATCATTTACAGTATGTGATAGCAGTGTTAAGATGCCTGGGGTATTCTGTGAACGAAATAAAGTCCAGTCTAGTACCCTCTCAGGACATGTGCTTTCTGGGTGTGAGACTGAATACAGCATCCCAGATGGCCTTTTGACCCCGGACAAACAAAAGAATCTTTCTCTTTACTTCCATCAATTGTCTCGTCAGTCCAGGCTGACTGCAAGGACAGTCCTTCAAGCCTTGGGGTTCATGGCATCTTGTATTCTGGTACTTCCCAATGCCAAACTGCATATGAGGAAGCTACAATGGTATCTCAAAAATGTATGGACACAGCACTGCCAAGATACGGACACTGTCATTCAGATAATACCTTGCATTCAAAAGGAATTTTTGTGGTGGGCTCAGGAATGTCACCTAAACAAGGGACTCTCTGTGACCCGGCCAGAGGAGAGTCAGATTGTAACGACAGATGCCTCAGACAAAGCTTGGGGAGCTCATCTGAATGGAAAATGGGTACAAGACACGTGGCCTGCCAGACTTCAACATCTACATATCAACTTGAAGGAGATGTTAGCAGTCCAGTTTGCATTAATAGCTTTCAAGGATTTACTTCTTCCAGGGCAGGTGTTGGTTCTAACAGACAACACAACTGTCATGTGGTACATCAACAAGCAAGGGGAACGATTCTTATCCTCTATGCAGACAAGCAATGATTCTGTGGGAGACTGCTCTCAGTTTACAGCTAAATCTTCAGGCAAGGTTTCTGCCAGGAGCACAGAACTCCTTAGCAGATGTGTTGAGCAGACAAATTATGGATCCCCACGAGTTGAAATTGGATCCTCATGTATTTCAGAAATTGACAGTGTTATGGGGAACTCCAGACATAGATCTGTTCGCTTCTCCACTAAATTACCAGTTGCCAAAGTTTTGCACAAAAAGGTTTCATCCCACAGCTTGGAAAGTGGATGCTCTCTCATTCAATTGGAGCAATCTTCACGTGTATGCCTTTCCACCACTGCCTCTCCTCCCAAAGGTACTCCTGAAGGTCAGACAGGACAAGCCAACCATGATTTTAATAGCTCCGGATTGGCCTCGACAGCACTGGTACCCATTACTGAGAAGTCTGGTACGGGAGCCTCCATGGCCTTTGCCTTCGATTCCACACCTGCTGTCTCAGAACAGTCATTTACTCAATGTCAAACTTCACTCTCTGCATCTAACAGCCTGGCATATTCTGTTTTAAACCCTGAAGGGTCTCAGCTTCCACAACAAGTTTTGAATGTTATTTTGGAGGCCAGAAGGCCTAGTACAAGGAAAGTTTACGCAGATAAATGGAGGAGATTTTTAATTTGGAGTACAGCTAAGGACTTTGATGTTTCTAAACCTAATTTAAGTGTTGCTCTTCAATACCTTACTGAGTTATTGGACAAAGGTTTGTCCTTCTCCTCTATAAAGGTTCATGCTGCAGCAATTTCTGCTCACTATGACTGTGACCCACCATTATTTTCTCATCCTTTGTTTAAGCAATTCCTTAGAGGGGCAAAGAATATAAGACCCCCACGTAGAGCTCCTACTCCTGCTTGGGATCTCAATTTTGTGTTGGAGAAACTCACTCTACAACCTTTTGAGCCTGCAGCTTCTGCCGAGTTGAAATATTTATCATGGAAGAGTGCTTTTTTGTTGGCCATTACCTCTGCGAGAAGGGTTTCTGAATTACAGGCCCTTATGGCGGTTGAGCCTTTCTTAATTTTCCACAAGGATAGGGTGTCTTTACGTACTAACCCTTCCTTTATGCCTAAAGTGGTTTCTAGTGTGGCTTTAAACCAAACTATTCATTTGCCTACTTTTTATGCAAACCCCCAAAATAAAGGGGAGAAGATTTTGCACACTTTGGATATACACAGACAGTTGCGATATTATTTGAGCAGAACTAAAGGGTTCAGGCAGTCTCAGCAGTTGTATGTTTCATTTGCTTTGGGGGCTCAGGGCAAACCTGTTTCAAAACAAACTATTTCTAAGTGGATTGGTTTTTGTATTGCTTTCTGTTATTCCCATCATGGTAAGGAGATTCCAGCTGGGATTAGGCCTCATTCCACTAGGGCTACTGCCACTTCTACAGCTTTTTTAAGGGGGGTGGCTACTAAAGATATTTTGGAGGCAGCTACTTGGAGTTCAGTGCATACTTTCTCTATGCATTACCACCTTCCACTTTACTCTAAATCTAGGGCTGGTTTTGCCACTGCAATTTTACAGGGCATTTTGGCAGCTCCTAATGCTTTATAATTTTGCCATCCTCCCTTACCTCTGCTTTGGGATTCTACCCATATGTAAGGACTGCAGCAATGTGAGATGAAGAACATAGTACAGTTTTGTACCTACCATAAATGTAGATGTTCAAGATCCACATTGCTGCAGTCCAATTTACCTCCCTCCTTCCCTCTGTAGTTAGAGGCGGTTGTGTGGTTTGGGTTGTGAATATTGTAAATATTGTAAATATGATTAGTGCAGGGGTGGTTGGTTGTTTTTTGCTGTCTTTTGGTTTTGGCCTTTCTTTTTAGGGTCTTCTGACATCTGGGGCAAGAAAAGACTGAGGATATGACGTCGGTCATGCGCATTTGTACCCTGACGTCCTGATGTCAGTCTTAAGCGCCTTGACCGACGTCAGCCTAATACTTTGATATTTGGGCCGACCGAGGACAGCGGACTACCCATATGTAAGGACTGCAGCAATGTGGATCTTCGAACATCTACATTTATGGTAGGTACAAAACTGTACTTTTTGCCTATGGTTAGTTGCACATGGATGGTCTCCAATGCTTCGTGCGTTGCCACTAACCTGGAGGTGTGGGTGTCTTTAATGAATATGGACACTCCCCCTCCTTTTGTGGTTCGGCCCAGGTTTTGGGGCCAAAATGCATGATACGAGGTATAACCTGGTAGGGCTGGGGTGCTCTCAGGAGCCTTGAACCAGGTTTCAGTTACTGCACAGACATCGATGCTCTCCATACTGAGGAGTGCTTCGAGAGCCTGGATCTTGAGATTTAGACTTCTGGCGTTGAGCAGCATTACCCTTAATTTTTTTCCTGTATTGTTTTCTAAGGTGTTGGGTTTGTCTTTTGAGCCTTGCCTAAAAAAGGCACTATGGGGGTGGCAAGAGCCTTAGCCAATATCCGGAAGCCCAGTGGTGACAGGTGCAAGCCGTCCCTTGCGAAGCAGCGTGGCTTGTCCAGCATGTCATCCCAGGCAGACAGACATTGGATCCCCCTAGAATGACACCAGTAATTGAGCCAATTATTAAAGCTGATCATCTTGTCTTTGTATTGTGGCATCATTCTTGGTGAGGGCAAGATGCTGGTCAGGGTCATACCGGCCTGGGCTACACAATCAGAGAGCTCCTCTTTCTCTTTTCATACCACACTTTGTAAAGATGCAGTTTTTGTTTTTGTCATAGAAAAAATAGAACAGGACCCTCGAGGTGGACCCTGGAAGACAACGATAGAGTACAGGGAACTATTTTGGCAGTTGAGCTTGGAGGCCAACAGTGAACCAGGCTTGAATGACTATATTTCTTTAGCCCCTGTCCTTAAACTTAGATCTGCTAAACTATAATGCTTTTATTTAACATTATTTCTTGACCAGTAGATGGCAGTATTTTACTAGTTTACCACAGTGGTTTTGTTTCAACACAATTTAAAACTTTGGTGTAACTTCTTTTTTACTTATTTCTATTATATTACATTTGATGGCCTGCATTTTATGTATTTACATATCAATCATGTGATTCAATGTTTTTTAAAATCTGCTTTTTAAAAAAAATCTGTTACTGTAACAAGTAACTATTTGTTTTAGGAATTTTTATAGTTGTATTTTTACTGTTGTACTTTGAATGCACTACATTAAATTATGCTAAATGTTTTAATTGGTTAATTGTTTTGTCAATGGGAAGGGAGGGTTATTTAAGGAGATTACTAGCTTGGTTAACTTTTCATTCTGATGAAGTCTAAGGAAGAAAACGCAAGTTATTGTTTTGTGACGTTAAGTAAATCTTTTTGGTTCACTGACCTGAAGAGGCATTTTGTTTGTTTGTTCTGCAAGTGCTTTAGTTTGTAGTTATTTTGGTACTGTTTCCAAGCACTTTTTCCTTCTCAGTTGTGTTCATTGAGTCTGAAACATAATCGTCCTAAGTAAGCCTCTCCCTTTGAATCCTACTCCCCTGATGAGGATTCCCTAGAGGGAGACCCCTCCAGAGAAAATTACATTTTGAAAGACTGTAACAAAAATGAGGGAGTGTTTTAAATGGGATACTACCCAGATGACACTCAAAAAAAAAAAAAAAAAAAGTACTTTGAGCTGCTGCAAGTTGCATCACCCTCTCCGTCAGCAGTCCCACTGGTGATTCCTGCATACTTAGATGCATTTGCATCAGTCTGTAAAAACCCTGACTGTCATCCGCCTGCTCCCAAGAGACCTGTTTTTTTTTCTACAAGGTCCCTGATGACCACAAATTCCTACTGAAGGACCTCCTTGGCAGATCCTGCAGTAATGGCTGTAGCCCCAGACAAACAGTCTAGACTTATTCCTTCCTTGTCACTCTTGCCTTCGGACAAAGATAGCAAGGTAATGGACAGGCTAGGCAAGATTATGTACACTTCTTCCACCCTAGCCTTTAGGGCTATTAATTACCAAACCCTTATGGTAAAATATGCCCTGGATTTGGTATCCCAAGATACAAAACCCTACTGTCCTTGCCTGATCCTCCAAATAGGACAGGCATAGCCTTTAAACTGTCCCTGGCATCTCGAGTTGCTAGGCACTCTTATTAGATGCAGTTATGATCCAGCAGACGCCTCTGCTAGGTCTTCTGCATCTGAGCTTCGCAGATGCTCATGACTTAGGCTTTAGCCACTGCCTGAAGACTTTAAATCCAAAATTCTGGATGCCCTACTAAGACCATAACCTTCTGTTTGGGAAGCAGTCTGCAGAACTGTTTAAGAACCTACAGGAGAAAACCAAGCAAGTCCAGGATATCAAACACCAGCTTGTCTCCACAATACCAAAACATTACAGGAAGTACCCTGCTAAAACTATCTATGTCAAGAGAGCCCCCACTACTACTACTCTTACTTCCAGACATAGGAAAGGGACAAGGAAGACAGCCCTCTGCCAGGACAGCCCCACACACACACACACACACACACACACACACACACACACACACACACACGCACACACGCAGTCAGCCCTTTCAGGACCAAAATAACAATGCGTGACTACCTACATCACCTTCACCTCTCATCCTGCCTCTCTCACTGTCTGCCCTTCTGGAAAAAGTCACCTCAATCTTTTGGGTTATGGCAATAGTGGAAAAAAGATATTTTCTATTTTCGGAGGAAAACCCCAGACCTCAGGACATTCCCTTCCCACCCAAAAACCAGCTTCACCTCATCTGTCACGTTATCCCAGAACTTCATACACAGGGAACCATAGAACCGGTTCCACCAGGTCAAGAAGGAAAAGGTTTTTACTCCAGGGTATTCCTGGTACACTAAAAGGATGGCGCTTAGAGGCCAATCCTGGATTTATCCTTCTTAAATCTCTTCCTGAAAGTCCACACCTTCAGAATCCTGTCCCTCCAAACCTGCTTCCACTATTGCCACCAAAGACTTTCATGGCTACTTTGGGCTTTAAGGAGGCTTATCTCCATATTCCCATACATCCAAACCACAGGAAGTGCCTACATTTTGCTGGACCCTGTTCACACTATCAGTTTACTGCCTTGCCCTTTGATTTATCCACTGCACCAAGGGTATTCACCAAGTGCATAGCTGCTGCCATATTCTACTGCAGAGCCAAGGGCATTCAAATCTACCCCTTCCTGGACGACATTCTCATCCTTGCAGAAGGGGAAGACATCCTCAAAAAAAAATCTGATGTTCTCCATGTCCTTGCTACAGGGGTTGGGGTTCACTCTCAACCTCAACAAATCATCCCTCTCTCCAGCACAGGACAAAACTTTCCTGGGATGCAGTATATACGGACAGACCTGATGAAGGCCTTCCTTCCCTAGGACAAGGTTATTTCCCTGATCAGCCACTTCCTGGACCTCCTCCAGGTCAACTACTTGTCAGCCAGGCATTTCATGCGCCTACTGGACCTTATGGCAACCACAGTACCTATGCTGCCATTAGCCAGGATGCACATGAGAAAGTTACAGTGGTATCTAAAGAATGTGTGGTCCCAACACAGCCATCCACTAGACTTCCAAATACCCTTCCTGCCTTGCTTAAAAACCGAATTGAAGTGGTGGATTCATCAGATACAACTGAACCCAGGCCTGCCCCTCTAACCCCCCACACCAACTCAACACATGCACACGGATGCTTCAGATCTGGGCTGGGGAGCTACCATGAATGGGCTCAAAGTTCAAGCCCTCTGGCAACCACCCCTCCTAAAAAAACACATCAACTTAAAGGAGATGACTGCAGTTCGGTTAACCCTGCAGGCCTTTCTCCCTCTCTCGCAACCAGGCCCCCTAAAAATCTTCACTGACAAACACCACTGTTGTGTGGTACATCAACAAGTATGAGGGGACCAGGTCTTGCCTGCAGTGCAAGATAGCAGTGCAAGTTTGGGAATTAGCCTCTCGAAACAGCACATCTGTCTGTATCCCATCCCAGGACATCCACCAAGCAGATGCCCTCAGCAGATCTTTCTCTCTGTATCAAGAAAAATAAATTTCTGTGTCTCACTCCATCCCCAAAAGCCCAGTCTTCCAGATCAGTGGCTTTATATGCAGCCTTTTGCTCCAGTGCTCTTATTGATGACGTGCTGCAGGTACATGGTCCATGGTTCATACCTTCGTCTCGCATTTACAAGTTGGATATAGAGTCCAGATCTAGGGCATCCTTTGGTTCAGGTGTACTTAAGAATATCCTTCCATTAGGCCTTCCTGGTATAAAAGTAGCTCGGGACCTTTTGGAGAGGGGAGGCAAACTCCTGAGGTAGCTTGCACTTCTCATAGGGATTATGGTTAGGGGGAGGAGCCTGAGCAATGGATCCAAACCTTGGATTGGCCATAGCTGGATCTGAGTTCACATTCAAGACCCATCTGTTAAAGAAAAAACTGAAACAGACAACACAATCCTGTAATTGTGGTGAGTACATACTAGAGCAGATACTGGTTTTGCCTTTTTTGAGTGTTATTGCTCAGAGCTTATGTGAAACAGCTACCTGGATTTCCATCTTAACACAGCACTACAAACTAGACACATACTCCGGAAGCAAGGCAGACTTCACTACTGGCATCTTAGAGAGTCTTTAGTTCCCAACCCTAGGTCTTGCATTGGAGTTAATACTGCTTTTATGTACTGTTCACATGTTCCTTGAATATTGATCCTACCTTAAGTAAAGTACACCTGTAATTTAGCAGTGTATGTTCAAGTACAGGTATCACTTTTCCAATAGACTCTCTCCTGCAACCACCCCCTCCCAAACTATATATATATATATATATATATATATATATATATATATTTATATTGGAGAGCACATTGTTTTATTGTCCCTGCAAGAAAAAAGTGTTAGGTTTTTCAAGTCAGAAAGTTACTTTAGCCTAGGGTGGATAGACATAGCTCTTTTTGAGTGCAAGTGATAGTCACACTTCTTAGTAGCCTGTATTGGATCTTTTAAGGAAAAAAACAGATGGCATGGGCTTTCCCTCTCCCTTTTCTGCCCAACATCTGTCTGATCAGTCCAGTAGCAGATGTCCAAAGGTCAGAGCATGGCCTGTCACACTGTGTCTTCGGCTAGTTCCCATGCTTTATGAATGCTATTTCAGACATGGTCCCTAGCCTAGACCTCTACTTCTGTCGTAATTGTCAGCTGTACTTTTTTTGGGTAAGTAGGTTGGTTGTTAACATGTGCCATGGAGGAATTGCTTCAGAAAATGTGGAGATTATTCAAAGCCCAGAGGGTAGAAGTTGGATCAGATGCCTTTCTGTGCTGCTTTCTCTAGCTGGCTACAGATTTTGGCAGGGGGTGCATATTTGTGGAAGTGTGATGTTTGATTTGATACCGACACCTCTCTTTTTCTCTTGCAGGTGGTCCTGTGTCAAAGGAAGTCTGGATTTGTGGAGATTCTGTAATCTACCTAACTAAGAAAAGGGCTGCAAAGAAGCCAGGAGGCTGCCAGTTGTATGTGGATGAAGCAGCTGCCAGACTGTACTGGATTGCAAAAAAAGATATGGTTTGTACACAGTTGCTGCCAACTCTAAAGGCTATGCAAGCAACAGGGAGGGTCCCGAACCTACTAATCCTTCACTTGGCTGGCAATGACTTGGGATCCAGGCCTTGGATTGATATATATTATAAGATAGTTAGTCATTTACAGCAGATAAAATCTTGGTGGCCTCGGGTTACGATTGCGTGGTCAAATGTGTTACCCAGGAGGGTGTGGCATAGTGCACAGAGACACAAGGCCCTGGATATGGCCAGAAAACGCTTAAACCGGAAAATCAACAAGTTAATAAAATCTGTGGGGGGATGTGTAGTTCATCATCAAGACATTGAGGAGAAGGATGAAGGTTTGTATTGTCCAGATGGAGTTGATTTGTCAGATGATGGTCTTGACATTTTTATGTATGGTTTAGGGGCTTTTGTTAAACAGTGGTTAAAACAGGAGGTGTAGGCTTGCTTTTTGTGCTTCAGTTGGGGGGGTGGGCTATTCTGCAGGTGGCTCTCGAAGGGAAAATGTACTATGTACAGGAGGAGTGGCAAATATCAGTGGTGTACAATGGTTCAAGTACTATTGGAAGGTTTTCTCCTTGTCAGGGTGGAGATGCTGGCATACCCCAGCCGTGAGCCATAAGTAAATATTCCAAAAAAACTGTTATTGCCTAGATTGACAAATCCAGATCTGGAAAGAGCTTTTGCGGGGTGGGGGTGGGGTGCATTGTACTACCCTTCATTTACCTAGCAAACCTCACAGCCACTGTACGACAAGGTAAATTACAAAAGCCCTTTTTTGTTCTTACTGATGATGCTTCTGATAGTTGACATAGTTAAGTGCAAAGTGTTGAATAAGATGTATGAAACCCAGTAGTGCAGTAAGTCTTAAGGCAAGAAGGCCATTGTTAGTAACCACAGCTGTGATTCTTGCAATGCTATTCTAAGCATTCTAGCAATGCTGTTGCATGCACTAGTATTGCTACTTGTATATTGTAAATTTTCTTCTTGGGTACTCATTCAGTCATATAGCAACACATCTTGGTTCATAAGCCAGAAGTTTGCCTGTATTTATTTGGATGCAGGAGCAGGAAATCTTGGTTTGCAAGTTTTTGTCCTAAGCTTCTGGACATCCAGATAGTAAGGGGGAATGAGGGAAGACTGCGTGGATTGTATTGAGGCAAATAGTGATAGTCCTTGGAAAGCTGGTTTGAGTTCTTCTAGATGAGCATCTTTATTTTAGAGAGAGAGGATTTAAAAGGTTGAGTTTATGGTAGTGATATGGATTGTACAAACGGAGCATCTTATTTTGGCAGGTTGTGTGTTAATTGTGAGGGGTTTCCATTTGCATTTTAAGATTTGGCTTGAAAGTTAAATCACTAAATAAGAACCTTAAACAGGACGACTCTAGACATGATACCAATGTACATTGGTGAACACTCGACAGGGATGACGTTTACTTTGTCAAGAGGGCCTGGCGTACGCCTGACCATGAAATGGCATAAGTGAATGATGGCATATAAAATGGCAGTGACCGGGAGTACACCGGTCCAAGTAGCTAGACAGGTATACGCCTGTAACTGTAACTTTTGTTTTTGTTACATTTATGGTTAATAGCATTGTATAATTATAATTGTCAAGATTATATACGAGATGCAATATTTAGACAACTCAGTTTTAATAAAACCATAGCTGATGAGTTTATGTCCTGCCGTTATCAAGTACAAATTCTAGTGTACAGAACATCAGTGTTTTGGGGTGGATTATTTGTGTGCGTCTCTCTCTCTCCGTATCCTGTCCTGAACAGCAAGAAATGGTGGACTTCTGGTTTTCAAGCACAGTGACTCGTAACGTTTCCTTGTGTTAGCAACTGTTGATTTCAAAAACTGGTTAGCGCTGGCAGTGAAGAATTATTTCGATGACTTCAGCTGGCATTAAAGCCACCAGATGGTCCATGCTCTATTTCATATTGTTGTCTAGGTGTGGCTCACCAAACATGAGTATCACAGCCATTGTGATTTACCCTGTTGTCCATATTAATAAATAAGCCTTGTTACATAAAACATTCTTCCAAAGTACCAGTGTCTTGGCCTGGATAACCTTTTTTTTCCGCCTCTACAATGTTTTTTTGTCAGCTAGCCATTTTCATTAAGTTGGCTTGTTTAAACTTTAAGACCACTCAGTTTCACATGTTATCAAACCAGAAACACGAAAAAGACCTTACGCCAGTGCATTTATCTTCACTGAACATGCATGCACTTATGAAATAGAGTGCCATTTTAATGTAGCCTACACTAGCAGAGATTTGCAGAGTCTTGTGATTTTGTGCTATGACTTTGAATAGAACAGTAATTTCTTCCAATTATGCATTATTGAACTTTAACCTGCTGTGGCCTTTGCAGGAACAGCCTTCGGAACAGATGCACCTTTTAGGCTATGTTGAGCACTTATTTGCTGGTAAGTAGTTCTTTTACCTTGCGGTTATTTGCTTCTGATATTGCCTTTTACACCCTCTTCCACTTCAAGCCTCCTGTCCCCCCCCCCCTTCCTTCCCCTTTTGCTGTTTTTGACACAGTTTTTCCTGTCAGATAAATCTGATCAGATATTGGATATTAACCTCGTTTGGTTTTCAGCCAGCAGCTATGTTTTTTTGTTAACCTTTGGATTAGACGATAAATTCAGCGCCCCCCCCGTCTACTTGAGTTGATGGTAGCTCAGGTGGGTGTAAAATATAACACAGCACCTATTGAAGAGAGTAGGGTTTTTTTTATTGAAATGTCTTGTGTACAGTACTTATTTACAAATATTTGCAAACTTTTCACATTCTTTGCATTATATTTTCGTCATTCCCCCAACTTTTTTTTCCACAACCAAAGTCATATTTTATTCTGAAATCTTTGTCAAAACCCATTTTCCATTTAACTTAATTTATTCTTTCAGTTCTTATTGTCCATGAAGTGTAGAATATTCTATTTTCTTTTTCTTATTTTTTTACACCATAAAAATATTTATCTGTTCCACTTTTGTAATTTCTTTAAATGTATTACATTTGTGTACTTCATTCTGTGCTGCTTTCATTCTCGTACATTTCAGAAAAACATGTTCTGTTTCATACTCCACATCCATGATATGCTCTGTTTTGTTTCCTTTTGTAGGGCATAGTTGCCTTAACCAGCAACTTTCTTACAGACAGTCTCCAAAGAAAATCATTGCATTAATGAATCTTTTTATACCCTTTAAAATCTCATCTGTATTGCATTCTTTTTCACAGTTTCTAATTATTGCATTGGATCAGTAAAATAAAAAGCTTTCATATAATACTGATGCCATTAATTTTTGTCTTTCTCAATCTTACTCATTTTTAGTTTCCATAATTTAATTTTGATATTCTTTTATCTGTTTATTTATATTTTCTTTAAACCTTTTACCCGTCTCCATTTTCTTCCAGAAGGCCTGATACTTTTATTTAATAATATCTATCAAACTTTTTTCTTTTATATGGCATTTCAGTACTGTGTATAAATTTATTGATGCATACGCAATTGGTTTAATTAGCCCCAGTCCACTTTTTTTCTTGTACAAAATTCTTCTCTTAACCAGATTCAACCTGAAACCCCACGTAAAGGGAAATGTATTCATCAGTACCTTTTCATATCTTCTTGTGACCATTTGCCATACGTGCAATTCTTCCTAGTGTAAAGTACTTATCAAATAAGCTTTCTATATGAAAAATGAAATTATTTCCAAAAAGATATAGTGCCTTTAATTTCATTAAAGGACAACTATGTGATTCTGAACATGTCTCCTCATTTTGGACAGGTATTTCTCCCCTACGCTTTAATTCTGCCACTGTAAAATTATCCTACTGCTAGTGAAAATCATACTTTTTGACATTTTTCTTCAACCCTTCTACATGAGTCTCCGGTACTGCCAGCGATCTTCCAACTTGTAACTATCTCATGGTGCTGCTTACAATGTATGGGCACTGCAATGCTTTGATAATAACCCCCCTTGTTTTTCCCTGTTTTTCCCTGTTTTGCTGCTGAAGCCCCTGGGAAATGCCTCTTTAAATTATGTATGCAGCAGGGCCTTTCAACCCTTCTTCATGCAGTAAAAACAGGATGTGCAATTGAGGGAAATCTCATCAGTTGCTGCACGCTTCTATTTTGTTGTGGGATTATAAAATGCTTGTGTGCATTTTATTTAAGGTATATGGTTACTGTCTTCATGCTTCTATTGATAAGATTATTGCCGTACTCTGTAATTTTTTATTTTGCTTTAGATTTTTAAAGTTCCTTGATGCGATCAGTAGTTTAATACGTAACTGCAAGCCTTCGTATTACAGAACGTTAAAGGGAGAGCATCAAAAATGTGGTGTGTTGACAACATTCTTTTATTACACCATCCGACAGTTTAACCAAAACAATTAACCTAAACATCTTACTTTCCATGATTTCTTAACTATTTCATTTGTCTTTTAATACTTTAGGTATGCAGGGCATCCCACACTCATCTTACTGCAACAGAACCTCCCAAAAGCTGTTTTCATCCTTCCTTTCTCATGCCCCACCCCTAACTGCTTTAACTGTTTTGATTCCTGTAGGAAAATCAAACCATATTTTTGATCAGCTATATGTGGAACTTTAGATGTAGTGGGATCCTATCTCGCCTACATTCATAACTGATAGGTTCGGAGCCGATCCATCGGCTCCGACTCTGCCACTATATAGTAGAACGAAGTCTCTAATTGGCTGGGCTACCCCTTATCCCAGAATGCACCACGCCTGCTTCCCCAGATCTCGTTTGCCGCTTTTCAAGCTAGACGTGGTCTCGACTTGGCTGGAGCTAAGTGGTTTTTATTACTTTTTTGGTCTTTTGACCTAGGGGTTTCTTCACTAATTTAACAAACAGCTGTTTTAACAGCTTTTCGTGTGTGTGTGAACCTTTTTCTGTGTGGTTGTTTTTTTCTCTACTTACCGGGCAAGGCCCGTTTAAGTTAGAGGGCCTTTGCCCTTATTGGTGAGTTAGTGTGTTGAATTTGTCTACTTTTAGGTTTGATTTTTTCATCCTACTGTACATCCTACTTTATCGGGCTAAGTCCGTTTTTAGTTAGAGGGCTTCTGCCCGTTTTGAGTTCTGTATCTCGGGCCAGTCCTGTTGTTGAGTCAAGGGCTCGTGCCCTACTTTAAGGTTACTTTTCGTGTAAAAATAGTTGTCATAGGATGTCAAAAGAACAGAAGTCTGGTTTTAAAAAGTGCACCAAGTGCAACTACAAAATGTCTATTACTGATAGCCATACTGTTTGCGTGTATTTTTAAGGACCGAAACATTTGCAGGAAACGTGTAGTGTTTGTCATGCTTTTTCCTCTAGGGTCCTTCAAGAACGTAAAAATAAATTGATCTTTAAGGGCCTTATTAAGCCCTCTTTTGAGGAAGCTTTGGCTTCTCCTTCCTCTCCAGCTTCTAAAAAGAAAGGGTCATTGGCTCCGACCAGTCCGTCGGAACCGACTTCCAAGACGCATAGGTCGACCTCTTCTTCCTCGGCTCCAATGGCTTCGGAGCCTCGGGTGGAAGGGTCTTCTTCGATACCTCCTTCCTCGGCTCCATTGGTGTCGGAGCTGCAGGTTGGGGGATCGAGAGGCGAATCACCTGCTTCGGCTCCTTTGGTCTCGGAGCCGTTGGAGGTGTGCAGCTCAGACTCTCCCGCCCCCGGCCCCGAAGTCTCCTTCGGCGCTGATGATTATTCACACTGTTCCGGATCCGGTGCCGATGGTGTTGGAGCCGTTTCGGAGCCGGTCCCCTGGTCTATCGGAGCCGAGAGAGAAGTCGTCTCGGCCCCCATCTGTTTCCTCTAAATCTTCCAGGTTGTCAGACTCAGATTTGGACAGAGTTATCCAGAGGCTTTTCCAGTCCCCGGTTTTTGCAAAAATGGTCTCTGCTCCAGCCCACTCGGCTCCGGAGCCGGCTCCCACTTCGCATCCGATTCCTCCTCCAACTTCCTCAGAGCCGTTGGAGTCAGTGATGGTAGTAAAGCGGAGCAGAGTTGTCCAGTCAGAACCGAGACTCCCTCGGAGCCTTTCTGTTCCGACCATCATTCCTACCCTGTCCTCGGCGTCAGGGTTCGGTACCGGGACTTCCTTGGTCGGGGCCGAGGAGAACACTTTGGAACTGGTAGCTTCAGTGCCTAGTCTTCCCCTCGGAGCGTCGGCCGCAGGAATTCCCGGTACCGTGGTGGTCTCTCAGCCGGTGTCCTCCATGGAGTCTGGAGGTCCTGCTTTTGAGGCCATGAGGAGTGCGCTGGCCATGTCCTTGCCGGCTCAGCAAGTCTCTACCCTCACCGTCCCTAGACTTGGGAACTTGTGCTTCTGGTGTGCTTCATTCCCACGACAGTGGGGCTCCAGGGCCTGAGGATACCCCCTTGGGGGGTTCCCTTCTCCCGGGAGGTCCTTCTGAATCTGCTTCAGATGAACCTCCAGGAAAAAAATTGTGCAAGAGGAAGCACATTGACTCCCAGGATGAGTCTATCACATAAAATACTGACCTCGATGATGCTGAGGGGTCCCCAAAATCGTCCTCGGATGACGTCTCATTCTCAGATATTCTCGAGATCCTGAGACAAAGAGGCGATTGGCAGTCCAAAACCCCTTCCACGGAGGAGTCAGTCTTCCTCAAGGCTTTTGGGGCCCAGCCCTCTGCCTCCTGGGTGCCTCCACCCTTCGATGAACTACTAGATGTTAAGTTGTCAATCTCGCCTTCATTCTTGCTGGATGGGTTCGGAGCCGATCCTCGGCTCCGACTCGGCACTAGCTTTAGCTCGAGAACTCCTTTTACCAGCTCGAGGCAACCCTATATCCCATGATGCAAGGCGGAACTACCCCAGATCTCGTTTGCCGCTTAGCGAAAGAGGTCTCCTTTGCCAGCTGAGGTAAGTTTTTTCTTGTTAAAGAAGAAAAAAGTTTAGTTAGGGGTTTAATTTCCCTTCAGTGTTAGGTTAGCCTGTATTTAGTACAGCCCACCCTATTCCCTTCCTTTTTAAACTTTTAAAATAGTTTTTCAGTTAAAGTTTTAGTCAGGCCTAGTTCCCCAAGTTATTCCCTTCCTGTGTGTCTGTGTAGGGATTAAGTTGTGTGTTTGTGGGGACTGTTTGTGTATATCCTTTTAGGATGTCTAGGGAAGGCAAGGTCTCAGGCTTCAAGAAGTGTGACCAGTGCTGTCAGAAAATGTCCCTGACAGACGGTCACACTTCTTGTGTGTATTGCCTGGGGCCTTTGCACCTGCAGGACTCCTGTGCGTTGTCATGCCTTTAGCCAGAGAGTCCTGCAGGAAAGGAGGAACAAACTGATCCTCCGAGGTTTGTTAAAACCTGAAGGTTCTCCTCCTAAGCAAGGGGCAGGAAAACCTCTTAAGCCACCGAAGGCTCAGGCTACAGTGTCCAAGCCTCCTCCGGTGGCTCCGGCTGGAGCCGATACTTCTTCTGCTAGAGTAGTGGGTTCGGTGCCGGCCGGCTCCGATACCCTGACTACTGTTGCCTTGTCGGCTCCGGCTGGAGCCGACACTTTATCCAGCATCGGGGCCGAGGGATCCTCGGCTCCATCTGGGGTTCAAGGGACTTCGGCTCCGATGGCTCCGGCCCGTAAGAGATCCCGGTCCCCTTCGATACTAAGTATTCACTCGGCTCCGGGGTCTCCTCTTTTGTCGGAGCGGAGCCATCGGAGCCGATCTTCGAGATCTTCCAGGCTGTCTGACCACGATTTGGAGAGGGTGGTAAGCAGGCTGTTGAAATCTCAGGCACTGGCCCAAATGCTCCATAGCCCGTCTCAACAGACTTAGGCTACAGCCCCAATTCTTGAGATTCCTCCTCCGACTCCACACCAGAGTTCGGAGCCGGAGCTTCTTGGGACAGCGACTGTTTCGATGCCGGAGCCGATACATCCTTCGGCTCCGTCATCCTCGGCTCCGATCTCCTCCTTGAGACTTTCCTTGGAGGGATCCGGTCGTTGGGTTTCCACTGTCTGCTCCGAGGGGGCTAGTGGCATCGGACCCTTGTCCGACCCCGCTCTCCCTCTCGGAGCTTCGGCTTTGGTAAGCTCGGCGCCGACATCGGCCTCGAGCCTTCTCTCTCCTTGGAGCCGACCATTCCTGTTTCTTCGGAGCGGGTGTGTTCAGGTCTCCCGGGAGAGGAGCCTTTGAGGTGATGAGGAGTGTCCTGGCCTCTGAGCCTGGTCAACGGTCTATCCCTCTAGCTCCTCCCTCATCAGTGCCTGCAGATGCCTCTTGCCAGCCTCTTGCTCTCAGGCCCAGGGATCCATCGCCCCAGGTTTCCCCACTGGGAATTTCCTCCTCTTCCGAGGTTTCTCCTGACCCTGCAGGGGAACCCCTCGGAAGAGGACGTGTAAGAGGAAACACACAGACTCCCTGAGTCTACTACATCTGATACCGACTTAGATGAGTCGGAGGGTTCCCCACGGTCCCCTCTGAGGATGTCTCATTTTCAGACATCCTTGAGCTCCTCAAACAGAGGGGAATTGGCCTCCATTGACCCCTCCGAGGATGAGTCGGTATACCTGGAGGCTTTGGATCCCGACCCTCCACCTCCTGGGTGTCTCCGCCTTCGACCCACTCATGCAGGTAGTGGCTCGGAAGGCGTGGGCGGCTCCAGATTCTGTGGAACCTGTCCCCAGGAGACCATCCAAGTTCATCACGGCCCCTTCGGACAAACAGTTCCTGTCCAAAGGTGTCTCTGTGGATGCTATGGTGGTGGCGGCGGCCACTAAGAAGGAACTGGCGGATCCTTCAGTACCTGTCCATCCTCCTAATAAGGATTCTAGGACCATGGACAGGTATGGAAAGCGGATGTTTTCTTCAGCGACCTTTGCAATGCGTTCGCTGAATTACCTTTGTCACTTCACCAGGCTTCAACGAGATATTCTCAAGGAACTGGGAGAAGTAGTCCAGGATCCTTCAGCTGCTGGGGCTCAGGAAAAGATTGCCTCTCAGCTAGCTATCCTGAATTCAAAATCTAACTCCTCCATGCGGCTCATATCTTATGCAGCCGATGGAACGAGCAGGGCGGCAGGCACAGGTGTTGCTCTTAGACGCCAAGCCTGGATGCGGCTGTGTAATTTTGCGGACCCCTTTAAGGCGTCCTTCACCAACACCCCCTTTGACGGTTCGGCTTTGTTCGGACCTCAGGTGAAGGATACTTTGACCAGATGTGAACAAGACGGTAAAACTCTTTCTGCCGTTGGAGTCCAGTTTTCCACTCCTTCTAGACCATATCCCAAGGGTCAGAAGGGGGGGAAGATGTGGTTCCGTAAAGCCCAAGGAGCTACACCGGACACACGTGGTCAGTTTACCCCAGAGGCAGAGGGGTAACAATAATAGACGCCCTAGAGGCAGGGGGTCCTCAGAACCAGGGCAACAGGGAGCCTCTGCCTGAGAAGCCCTTTCAGCAGCCCTGAGGTGTTGCCCGACTGTCCACCCTTGGAGGCAGTCGGGGAAGAATTTCGCTGTACCCAGTAGCCTGGCAATCCCTATCACAAGAGAAGTGGGTACAGTCGATTATATCCGAGGGTTACAAAATCCCTTCGAAGGTTTCCATACCTCTACAATCCCTTCCAGACATCTCACCCGGTCAAAGGGATTTGGCAAAACAGGAAGTTTCAAAACTCCTGGGAAAAAGAGCCATCCAAACAGTGCCGGCAGACCAAGTAGGATCCGGCTTCTACTCAAGATTCTTTTTGGTCCCCAAAAGGACGGGAGATTGGAGACCAATACTAGATCTAAGCAGACTAAACAAGTCTGTCAGAAAGGCAAGATTCCGGATGGTCACGCTGCAATCCATTCTGCCCTTTCTGGGCAAGGACAGCTGGATGTGCTCGATAGTACGCATCATATAAAGATTCACAGACGCTCCAGAAGGTTTCTCCGCTTTCGGCTGGGAGCCAGTCATTACCAATTCAGAGCACTGCCCTTTGGCCTCACTTCAGCCCCCAGTGTGTTCACCAAATGCATGGCAGTGGTCACAGCTCACCTGAGACGTCGAGGATTCCAAGTGTTTCCTTATTTGGACGACTGGCTCCTCTCCGCCACCTCCAAGGATCAGCTTCTTTGGTCCAGAGACTACACCTTACAGCTTTGCAAGAGTCTAGGAATTTCGGTGAATTTCGAAAAATCCTCTCTGCTGCCTTGCCAATCTATCACCTTTATAGGCAGAGTTAGATACCGTCAAAATGTTAGCCAGGCTAACAAATCAAAGGATTCTGGACATCCAGAAATTTGTTCAGCTTCTGTTACAAAGCAGCAAGGTCAAAGCCAGGTTTGTCTTGAAAGTTCTAGGCCTAATGGCTGCAGCCATTGTTCTTCTTCCACTGGCTCGCTTCCACATGCGTCTCCTGCAGTGGATGTTGTTCACGCAGTGGTCGTACCACGATCTGCCCATGAGACACGAGATCTTAGTGACACAGTCTTGCAGGGCTCATCTACGATGGTGGATATCTTCCCCTCTTCTTCATCAGGGCCGACCCTTTGTTCCCACTCCTCCAGTTGCCACAGTCACCACGGATGCCTCTCTGATCGGGTGGGGGCATTATCAGGGCAGGATGGTCCACGGACGTGGCAACCCATAGAATACCACCTGCACATAAATGTCCTGGAGATGAGAGCAGTGCTTTTAACGTTGCAAGCCCTCGACGACTTTCTTCCCACAGGGACTATTGCAGTACAGACGGACAACATGTCCGTGGTCTGGTACATCAACAAACAGGGCGGAACCAGGTCCTATCCCTTATGTCGAGAAGCTCTCAGACTTTGGCAATGGGCGATCTCTTCTCAGCGGTTTCTGATAGCAACGCACATCCCCGGCAGGTCCAACCTATTGGCGGACAGGCTAAGCAGATCTATTCTGATGCCTCACGAGTGTTGTAGTGGATCAGATTTTTCTGAAGTGGGGCACCCCTTGTTGCGATCTTTTCGCTACCCCTCAAAACAGCAAGTGCCCAGATTACTTCACACTATTTCCTCTTCCAGGCCAACCCTTGAGAGACTCTCTAACCCAGGATTGGCCTCGGGGACTTCTTTATGCTTTTCCTCCCTTTCCATTGATTCCACAAGTCATTCAGAAAGCCACCGTTTTGAGAGCCAAATTGATCCTCATTGCTCCATATTGGCCTCGACAAATTTGGTTTCCGTCTCTACATCATCACCTTCTGGTGCAGCCCTGGCATCTGGACCCAGTTCCGGATCTTTTGATCCACCAGTCGGGTCAGCAGCACCGGGCCATTCATTCTCTCAACCTCACTGCTTGGTTGCTCCACTTCCTTCCTAGCCAGGCTACCAATGATTTCTGACTCAGTCAGAGACATTTTAGTGTCTTCTTTAAAGTCGTCCACTAGAACTGTTTATGCTAGCAAGTGGCGACGTTTTTCTATTTGGGCAAACGCCAGAAATATTGACCCTTTCACCGCTCCTATACATTCTGTTTTGGATTTCCTGGCGGAGGTTTTTCATTCGGGATCTTCATCATCTACAGTCAAAGTACAACTGGCTGCTATTTCCAAATTTCATGTTGGCTTGCAGGACAATAACATCATGTCTCATAGGTTATGCAAAGCTTTTTTGAGAGGAGTTTTTCTCCTAAAACCGCCTGTGAAACATCCTCCTCCGCAATGGGATCTAAACTTAATGTTGGCATCCCTAATTCTACCTCCTTTCGAACCGTCTGCTACGTGTTCTTTAAAGTTGTTGACATGGAAAACTATATTTTTGCTGGCTGTTACTTCTGCAAGAAGAGTTTCTGAAATTCAGGCCCTCTGTATTCGTTCACCTTATCTGGTGTTTCATAAGGATAGGGTTTCGCTCAGAACTAACCCTTCCTTTCTTCCCAAGGTTGTATCTCAAGCCAATATTAACCAATCTATTGATCTACCAGTTTTCTTTCCTAACTTTTCTGACAGAGCTGAACAGAAGCTGCATTTTTTGGATGTCCATCGTCAGCTCAGGTACTACTTACATAGGACTAAACAAATTAGAAAATCAGACCAATTGTTTGTCTCCTATGCAGAAAACAGGTTGGGTCTACCAGTATCTAAAGTGACCTTATCTAGATGGTTGACTTCCACCATTTCCTATGTGTACTCTCTAAGGGGCAAACAACTATCTTCTAAGCCAAAAGCACATTTGACCAGGAGTCTATCCACTTCTGTAGCCTTTCAGGATAGACTTCCCATTGACACTATTTGTGCAGCAGCTACTTGGGCCACGCCTCATACCTTTGTGTCTCATTACAAGTTGGATTTGGCCTCCAGAGATAGGGCCAGTTTTGGTTCCACTGTTCTCAAGAGTCTGTTCCATTGAGCCACCCGGGATACAGGTGCTAGGGACGCGGTCCCATCCAGCAAGAATGAAGGCGAGATTGACAACTTAACATTTAGAAGTTATGTACCTACCTTAACGTTCCATGTTAGTTGTCTTCTCTCGCCTTCTTTCTTGCGTCCCTCCCTCCTTCCCCCTGGCCTGGACAGATCTTGGAGAGTTCCTATTAGACTGCTTCCTCTGGAGCATTGTTATGAGGACTTCTTTTAAGAACCATGGTTCCTAATTATATTAGGATAAGTCTTTAGCAGGGTTAGTTAGCTGCCAAACGAGATCTGAGGTAGTTCCGCCTTGCATCATGGGATATAGGGTTGCCTCGAGCTGGTAAAAGGAGTTCTCGAGCTAAAGCTAGTGCCGAGTCGGAGCCGAGGATCGGCTCCGAACCCATCCAGCAAGAAAGAAGGCGAGAGAAGACAACTAACATGGAACGTTATGGTAGGTACATAACTTCTAAATTTAGTTTCTCGAAGGGTGTGGGAACACCATGACTCTCTGGAACCGGTGCCCGCCAGGCTTAAGTTCCTCTCAGCCCTTCCTCAAAAGGAATTTTTGTCTAAAGGAGTTGCAGTAGATGCGATGGTGGTGGCATCTGCCACTCAGCAAGACGTGGCAGAGGCTTCAACGTCTATTCACCCTCCTAATAAGGATTCCAGGAGCATGGATACGTACGGGAAGCGTACTTTTTCTTCCGCGGCCTTTACCCTGCGGTCGCTGAATTACCTTTGTCATTTTACCAGGCTCCAAAGGGACCTCCTCAAAGAGTTAGGTGAGTCTCTTACGGGTAATCTTTCTGAGGCGTTAGCCCAAACTTTTGGCGCCCAGATGACTACCCTATCTTCGATAGTCAACTCGTCCATGAGGCTCATCTCATATGCGGCCGAAGGGGCGAGTAGAGCAGCGGGAACAGGCGTGGCTCTTAGAAGACACGCCTGGTTACGCTTGTGTCCCTTTGGAGGCTTTTAAGTCTTCCTTCACCGACGCCTTTGATGGGTCCTCCTGTTTGGACCCAAGGTGAAGGACACACTGACTCGGTGCGAGCAGGAGGGCAAGACCTTGACTGCTGTGGGGGCCCGTTTTTCCGCTCCCTCTAGACCTTATCCCAAGGCCCAGAGAGGAGGGAAAATGTGGTTCAGGAAATCTCAAAGGTCTTTCCCTACTCCACCGAGTGATCCCCCCTCTAGAGGCGGGGGGGGATTCAGGAAGATGCCGCCCCAGAGGCGGCAGAGGGCCCCCGTAACTCTGGAGACCGCGATTCCTTTCGTGGTCCATCCTACGCTCCCCGTCCCTAAGACGTGGCCCGACTGCGCATCTCCGGAGCCAGTCGGGGGTCGTTTTGCGGAACACCCACAGGCTTGGGAATCTATCACCAAGTATCAGTGGGTGCTCCGAACCATAACCAGAGGCTATCTCATCCCGTTCATCAAGATCCCCCCTCTTCCTATCAGGAAAATCCTGGATGTGCCACCCAGTCTGCGGGATCAAGCAGCGGTCGAGGTTTCAAAGCTGCTAAGAAAAGGAGTCATCCAGCCTGTCCCCACAGACCAGATCGGATCAGGAACTTACTCAAGACTATTTTTGGTGCCAAAAAAGACGGGGGACTTAAAGCCCATTTTGGACCTCAGTTCATTGAATCGCTTTGTAAAAAAATCCAAATTCCGAATGGTCACCCTTCAGTCCATTCTCCCGTTATTGGAGAAGGATGTCTGGATGTGCTCCATAGATCTCAAGGATGCTTACTATCACATTCTGATAAGTCAGGAGTCCAGGAGTCATTTACGCTTCCGCCTGGGAACCAGTCATTTCCAGTTCCGAGCGCTGCCCTTTGGTCTCACCACAGCCCCCAGGGTGTTCACCAAGTGTCTGGCAGTAGTGACAGCTCACTTGAGAACTCTAGGATTCCAAGTGTTTCCCTATCTAGACGACTGGCTCCTTACTGCCACCTCCAAGCATCTATTAGTTTGGGCGCTTATGACCACAGTCAGTTTGGGTCATTCACTAGGAATCACGTTCAATTGGGAAAAATCTGTGCTGCAGCCATCTCAGCATATTACCTTTATAGGCGCAGAGTTAGACACAAGAAGAATGCGGGCATTCTTGCCGGTAGAAAGGATTCAGGTCCTGCAGTCTCAGGTAAAAACCTTGTTACCCAGATCACGAGTTCAGGCCAGACTGATTCTGCAGTTATTGGGCACGATGGCCTCGACTATTCTTCTAGTCCCCTTAGCCAGGCTGCACATGCAAGTGCTACAATGGCTACTGTCGGTTCAATGGTCCTTTCAGGAACTTCCCTTGAACCATTTGGTCCAGATTACCGAAATTTGCCGTCGGGACCTATGTTGGTGGCTGCTTCAGTCCAATCCTTTGCACTTCAGCCTCCCGTCACCACGGTGACCACAGACGCCTCCCAGACAGGGTGGGGGGGGTCATTATCTGAACAGGTCTGTCCAAGGCACATGGCAGGCTCACGAAATGCACTTACATATCAATATCCTGGAAATGAGAGCGGTGCTACTGATGTTGCAAGCACTTCATCATGCTCTTCCATGGGGTGCTATTGCGATCCTATCCGACAACATGTTGGTAGTCTGGTACATAAACAAGCAAGGCGGAACCAGGTCCTACCCTCTTTGCCGAGAGGCCATGAGAGTGTGGCATTGGGCGATTTCTACCCAGCGTTTCCTTGTGGCAACGCACATTCCGGGGAAATCCAATGTGATTGCAGACAGGTTGAGTAGGACTCTCCTGTTACCCCACGAGTGGTCCCTCAAAGACAGGGTGGCTGCAAACATCTTCTCCAAGTGGGGCCTCCCTTGTTGCGACTTGTTCGCCAGTCCTCACAATGCGAAATGCAGGGAGTTCTTCACTCTGACTCCCTCTCAGGGGCAGATTCCCAGGGACGCTCTAGCTCACAGTTGGCCCCCTGGTCTACTTTACGCCTTACCTCCGGTTCCCCTTCTCCCGAAGGTGATACAGAAGGCTATTTATCTAGGAAGCGACATGATTTTGATCGCTCCACACTAGCCTCGTCAGGTTTGGTTCCCCTTCCTTCTGAGGTATGCGGTGGAGGGCCCATGGTTTCTGGATCTGGTGCCCGACCTGTTGACTCATCAGTTGGGACACTCTCACCCATCCCTCAGGTCCTTGAGGTTGGCCGCTTGGTTACTCCACTTTCAACCTTAGTCAGAGATAACTCCCTTTCTCCAGACGTCATCCACATTTTGTCCTCTCACAAACCTTCCACTATTAAACTGTATTCCAGCAAGTGGAAGAGGTTTGCTCTCTGGGCCCAGCAACGAGGTATAGATCCCCTTACTGCCCCATTACCTCAGGTTTTAGAATTCCTGGCTTCTTTGTTTTATTTGGGCTCTTCAGTTTCCACAATTAAAGTCCAACTGGCGGCTATCTCTAATTTTCATGTCTCCTTTGAGCCTTCCTTAATGGCAAACAGGCTTTGCAAATCTTTCCTTAAAGGAGCGTGGCTCCTTCAGCCCCCTATAGCCCATCCTGTGCTCCCTTGGGACCTGAATATGGTTCTAGCTGCTTTAACGGCCCGCCCCTTTGAACCAGCAGCTACTTGTGATATAAAATTTCTGTCTTGGAAAACCGCCTTTTTGGTGGCAATAACCTCTGCCAAGCAGGTCTCAGAGCTTCAGGCTCTCTGTTCTTATCCACCTTATTTGACCTTTCACAAAGACAGTGTGTCCCTCAAGTTAAATCCCTCTTTCTTGCCCAAGGTAGCATCCCCCTTATGCATTCAACAATCCTTGGAGCTCCCTGTGTTTTTTCCCAAATTCTCCAATAGCGCAGAATATATTTTCCATCAATTGGATGTTCACAGACAACTGCGTTTTTATTTAAGTAGGACCAATCAGACACGAAAGTCAGATCAGCTGTTTGTGTCCTTTGCGGAAAATAGGTTGGATAAACCGGTGGCTAAAACCACCATAGCCAAATGGATTAAAGATTGCATCTCCTTCATTTATTCACGGTCCGGCAAAGAGCTACCTTTCCCAGTCAGGGCTCATTCTACCAGGGCAATGGCTACTTCTGTAGCATTTCACTCCAAATTATCGATAGATTATATCTGTGCGGCCGCTACCTGGACTTCTCCACACACCTTCATTTCTCATTACAAGATAGATGTGGCTTCTCGAGGTAGAGCTTCCTTTGGCTCCACAGTTCTCAGGAGTGTTTTCCAATGAGCCACCCGGGATTTAGGTGCTAGGGACGCTGACCCATCAGTTATGAATGTAGGCGAGATAGGATCCCATTACATCTTTTAGTTATGTACTTACCATAACTTCGGATGTATGGGATCCATCTCGCCACATTCATACGTACCCGCCCTCCTTCCCCTTCCCATTGGATTTAGAGGGAATGCTGCTACTTCCTGAGTTTTTTCTCTTGAAGGACTTTAGTTTGTTACAGTTGCTGGTATGCCTCTGTGTCTGGATGTAGGTATGAAAGCGAACAAACAAGTTCTGGGGAAGCAGGCGTGGTGCATTCTGGGATAAGGGGTAGCCCAGCCAATTAGAGACTTCGTTCTACTATAGTGGCGATGGAGCCGATGGATAGACTCCGAACCCATCAGTTATGAATGTAGGCGAGATGGATCCCATACATCCGAAGTTATGGTAAGTACATAACTAAAAGATGTAATGGGATCCTATCTCGCGTACATTCACAACAGATGGGTTCGGAGCCGATCCATCGGCTCCAACCAATACACTAGCACGAAGTCTCTCATTGGCTGGGCTACTCCCTATCCCAGGATGCACTACACCTGCTTCCCCAGATCTCGTTTGCCGCTTAACAAGCTGGACGTGGTCTCGACTTGGCTGGAGCTAAGTGGTTCTTTTTACCTTATTGGTCCTTGACCTAGGGAATTTTTGTCTATATTAACCAAACAGCTGTTTTAACAGCTATTTCTTACTAATTCTTATTGTTTTTGTGTTGAGTGCTTGTTTCCTAAAAATTTAATTTCAGTCGGGCAAGGCCCGTTTAAGTTAGAGGGCCTTTGCCCTACCCTTTGACTGCTTTTAGTTTTATTAACTGTTGGTTAGTTGTCTTTTGGGCAAAGCCCGTTTAAATTAGAGGGCTTTGGGCCGTTTAATTTGTTTCAAATTGTTGTGAGGTAAACTTTCACCAGTACTCGCGCCAGTGTGTCTCGCGCTTTTCAGTTGGCGCAATTTGAGTGTAGTGCTATACTTGTTGTGGTAGAGTAGTTTTTCCTTAGAGTTGTACTTGTTGTTGCCTGTATCATGTCTAAGGAACAAAAGTCAGGTTTTAAAAAATGCACTCGGTGCAAATATAAAATGTCCATTACAGACAGTCATTCAGTATGTGTTTATTGTTTGGGGCCGAAACATCTGCAAGAGACTTGTAGCGTCTGTCATGCGTTCTCATCTAGAGTTCTTCAAGAACGCAAGAACAAATTAATATTGAAAGGGCTTATCAAGCCTTCTTTTGAGGAAGCCTTAGATCTACCTGTTACTTCCAAAGAAGAGATCGTCGGCTCCGACAAGTCCGTCGGAGACGACTTCTAAAAAGACAAAATTGACCTCTTCTTCCTCGGCTCCACTGACTTCGGGGCCGAGGGTCGAGGAGTCTGCCTTGATACCTCCTACCTCGGCTCCATTGCTTTCGGAGCCGCAAGTTGGAGTATCGAGAGGTGAATCACCTCCATCGGTTCCAATGGCTTCGGAGCCGGTGGAAGTGTGCAGCTCAGACTCTTCCCCTTGGCTCCGGAGAAGGCTCCTTCGGTGCCGATGGTGGTCCATGCTGTGGTGGAGTCGGCGCCGATAGCGTTGGAGCCATTTCGGAGCCGGTCCCCTTCTCTCTCGGAGCCGAGAGGAAAGTCTTCTCGATTGTCTACCTCCTCTAAATCATCGAGACTTTCAGATTCGGACCTGGATAGGGTTTTACAGAGGCTATTCCAATCTCCAGTGTTTACTAAATTGGTCTCGGCTCCAGCACAGTTAGCTTCGAGCCGATCCCCTCCAACACATTCGATTCCTCCTCCAACCTCCTCGGAGCCGTTGGAGTCGGTGGTGGTGGAGCAAAGCGAGCCATATGGTCGAGCAGAGACCCCTTCGAGGTCTCTCGGTTCCGACTGTGCTTCCTACCCTGTCCTCCGGTTCAGGGTTTGGTACTGCGACCTCTTCAGCCGGGCCCGAGGGAATACTGTGGGATTGGGTGCTTCGGTGCCTAGTCTTCCTCTCGGAGCATCGGCTGCTGGAATTCCCAGTGCCATCGTGGCCTCTAGACCAGTGACCTCCTTGGATTCTGGAGGTCCGGCCTTTGAGGCCATGAGGAGCGCTGGCCATGCCTTTGCCGGTTCAGCAAGATTCTACCTCACCGTCCCTAGATTTGGAGACTGGTGCCTCTGTTGTGTTGCAGCCCCGCAGCGGGCCCCAGGGCCTGAGGATACCCCATCGGGTTCCTTCTTCCGGTGGTCCGTCCGAAACTGCTTCAGACGAACCCCGAGGGAAGAAATTGTGTAAGAGGAAGCACGTAGACTCCCAAGATGAGTCTATTACATCGGATACTGACCTCGATGACGCAGAAGGGTCCCCCAAATCATCTTCGGATGATATCTCCTTCTCAGATATCTTGGAGATTCTGAGACAGAGAGGTGACTGGCAAGCCAAAACCCCTTCAGCTGAGGAGTCAGTCTTCCTCAAGGCCTTTGGGGCCCAGCCTTCCGCCTCCTGGGTGTCTCCACCCTTCGATGAACTCCTTGATTTGGTTTCTCGAAGGGTGTGGGAACACCCTGATTCTGTGGAACCTGTGCCTGCGAGGCCCAATAAATTTTTGTCAGCCCCCCCCCCCCAGAAGGAATTTCTCACAAAGGGTGTGCCTGTAGATGCTTTGGTGGTGGCTTCTGCCACACAGCAGGACGTGGCAGAGGCTTCGACGTCTGTTCATCCTCCTAATAAGGATTCTAGGAGTATGGATAGGTACGGGAAGCGTACCCTGTCCTCAGCGGCCTTTACCTTACGGTCGCTGAACTACTTATGTCATTTTACGAGGCTCCAAAGGGATCTTCTCAAAGAGCTAAATGACTCTCTTGTTGGTAACCTACCTGAGGCGCTGGCCCCGACTGTTGGCGCACAGATGACTACCCTCTTTTCTATTGTTAACTCGTCCATGAGGCTCATTTCATATGCGGCCGAAGGGGCGAGTAGAGCAGCAGGAACAGGCGTTGCCCTCAGGAGACAAGCCTGGTTACACTTGTGTTCGTTCACGGAGGCCTTCAAGTCTTCCTTCACGACGCCCCTTTGATGGGTCATCTTTGTTTGGACCCAAGGTGAAGGACACACTAACTCGGTGCGAGCAGGAGGGCAAGACTTTGACTGCCGTTGGGGCCCGATTTTCCGCTCCTTCTAGGCCTTACCCCAAGGCTGGGAGAGGAGGGAAAATGTGGTTTAGAAAATCTCAGAAGTCTTTCCCTACTCCACCCAGTGATTCCCTCCAGAGGCAGGGGATTTTGGAAGACGCCGCCAAGAGGTGGCAGAGGCCCCCGTAACTCTGGAGACCGCGATTCCTTTCATGGTTCTTCATACAACCAGCGTTCCTGAGTTGTTGCCTGACTGTGCAACTCCGAGCCAGTCGGGGTCGCTGCGGCGCACCCACAAGCTTGGGAATCCATAACAAGCGATCAGTGGGTGCTTCGTGACATTACCGGAGGATATATCATCCCCTTCAACAAACCCCCTTTCTTTAAGGGAAATCCCGGACGTACCACCCAGTCAGCGGGATCAGGCAGCATTAGAGGTTTCAAAGCTGCTAGAAAAAAGAGCCATCCAGCCTGTCCCCATCGACCAGATCGGATCAGGAACTTACTCAAAATTATTTTTGGTACCAAAAAAGACAGGGGACTTCAGGCCCATTTTGGACCTCAGTTCATTGAATCGCTTGTAAAGAAGTCCAAATTCCGAATGGTCACTCTTCAATCTATTCTTCCTTTGCTGGAAAAAGATGCATGGATGTGCTCCATAGACCTCCAGGACGCTTACTATCACATTCCCGTAGCTCAAGAGTCCAGGAGACATTTACGCTTCCGCCTCGGAGTCAGTCATTTCCAATTCCGAGCACTGCCCTTTGGTCTCACCACAGCCCCCAGGGTGTTCACCAAGTGTCTGGCAGTGGTAACTGCTCACCTGAGAAGTCTGGGATTCCAGGTGTTTCCTTATCTAGACGACTGGCTCTTTACTGCCACCTCCGAGCATCTACTACTCCAAGCGCTCAGAGCCACGTTCACCTTGGGCCGTTTCTTGGGGATCACGTTCAATTTGCAAAAATCTGTACTACAGCCATCTCAGCGTATTACTTTCATAGGCACAGACTTAGACACAAAAGAATGCGCCTTTTACCGCAGCAAGAATTCAGGTCTTACAAGATCAAGTCAAATCCTGTCTCCCCCTACAAAGAGCCCCGGCCCATCGGATCCTACAACTGTTGGGCTCGATGGCGTCGACCATACTTTTAGTTCCCTTGGCCAGACTTCACATGCGAATTTTACAGTGGCTACTGTCGGTTCAATGGTCTTATCAGGAACTTCCCTTGAACCACTTAATTATAATCACGGAAAGTTGCCGTCGAAATCTGCATTGGTGGCTTCTCCAATCAAATCTCGACCAGGGGCGACCCTTCATACCTCAACGTCCCGTTGCCACTGTGACTACAGACGCCTCCCAGGTAGGGTGGGGGGTCATTACCTGGACAGGTCGGTCCAAGGCACATGGCAGATCCAGGAAACGCATTTGCATATCAATGTCCTGGAGATGAGAGCGGTACTATTGGTACTCCAAGCTCTCCATCACGCTCTCCCACAGGGCCCGATTTCTATCCTATCTGACAACATGTCGGTGGTGTGGTACATAAACAAGCAAGGTGGAACCAGGTCTTGCCCACTATGCAGAGAAGCCATGAGACTTTGGCACTGGGTGGTAGCTACCAACCGCTTTCTAATGGCAACGCACATACCGGGGAAGTCCAATGTGATTGCGGACAGATTAAGCAGGACCATTCTTTTACCCCACGAGTGGTCCCTCAACCAGGGTATAGCTGCGAAAATATTCGACAGATGGGGTCTTCCTTGCTGCGACCTGTTTGCCAGCCCTCACAATGCGAAATGCAGCGAGTTCTTCACACTGTTTCCTTCTCAGGGACAGATTCCCAGGGACGCTCTGACTCACATTTGGCCCCCCGGTCTTCTCTACGCCTTCCCTCCGTTCCCCCTCCTACCGAGGGTGATACAGAAGGCCATTTACATGGAGAGCGAGATGATTTTGATTGCCCCGCACTGGCCTCGTCAAGTTTGGTTTCCTTTCCGACAGAGGCATGCGATAGAAGGTCCATGGTTTCTGGATCCAGTGCCAGACCTGTTGACTCATCAGTCAGGACGGCTTCATCCGTCTCTCAGGTCCCTGAAGTTGGCAGCATGGTTACTCCACTTCCATCCTTAGTCCGAGACAATGCTCTTTCGCCGGACGTGGTCCACATACTGTCTTCTTCTCATAAACCTTCCACCATCAAACTTTATTCCAGTAAATGGAAAAGGTTTGCCTTCTGGGCTCAAGAACGGGGTATAGATCCTCTCACTGCACCAGTATCGGAGGTTCTGAATTTTCTGGCCTCCCTTTTCCAGTCGGGCTCTTCAGTTTCTACCATTAAGGTTCAGTTAGCGGCGATCTCTAATTTTCATGCTTCATTTGAACCTTCATTGATGTCTCACAAACTTTGTAAGGCTTTCCTTAAAGGGGCTTGGCTCCTTAGGCCTCCTTTATCTCATCCTGTTCCCCCTTGGGATTTGAATATGGTTCTTGCTGCCCTAACTGCCCGTCCTTTCGAACCAGCTGCTACTTGTGATTTAAAATTTCTGTCTTGGAAAACGGCCTTTTTAGTAGCCATAACATCTGCTAGGCGAGTTTCAGAACTTCAAGCTCTTTGTTCTGATCCTCCCTATTTGATTTTTCACAAGCATAGAGTTTCATTGAAATTAAACCCTGCATTTATACCAAAAGTGGCCTCCTCTTTCTGTATTCAACAAACTATAGAACTCCCTGTCTTTTTCCCAGAATTCTCTAATAACGCAGAATATACTTTGCATCAATTGACGTACATAGACAACTGCTTTTATTTGAATAGAACCGCTCAAACGCGAAATCAAATCAATTGTTTGTTTCCTTTGCAGTGAACAAATTGGGTCAACCAGTAACAAAACCTCCATATCTAAATGGATTAAAGATTGTATCATATTTATTTATTCACAGGCTAACAAAGACCTTCCCTTTCCAGTCAAGGCTCATTCTACCAGGGCAATGGCTACTTCCGTAGCTTTTCACTCCAAGTTATCAATAGATGATATTTGTTCTGCGGCAACCTGGACTTCTCCGCACACTTTCATTTCTCATTACAAATTGGATGTGGTTTCTCGAGGCAGAGCTTCCTTTGGTTCCACAGTTCTCAGGAGTGTGTTCCAATGAGCCACCCGGGATGTAGGTGCTAGGGACGCTGTCCCATCTGTTGTGAATGTAGGCGAGATAGGATCCCATTACATCTTTTAGTTATGTACTTACCATAACTTCGGATGTATGGGATCCATCTCGTCTACATTCATAAGTACCCACCCTCCTTCCCCCTTCCATTCGGATTTAGAGGAGCTGTAGTCTCTTTTTTCTTGGAGATCTTTCTTGAAGAACTTTAGTTGGTTATAGTGACTACTAATTTTTCTGTGTTTGCATGGATGTATGAAAGCGAACAAACAAGATCTGGGGAAGCAGGTGTAGTGCATCCTGGGATAGGGAGTAGCCCAGCCAATGAGAGACTTCGTGCTAGTGTATTAGTTGCCGAGTCGGAGCCGATGGATCGGCTCCGAACCCATCTGTTGTGAATGTAGGCGAGATGGATCCCATACATCCGAAGTTATGGTAAGTACATAACTAAAAGTTTTGCATCTGTTCCTGATTTTTGAGGTAAGAAGTTAAGAGCTGTATTCACTGGAAACAGCGAGTATTACTCTGTTATGTTAACTAACTTTAACAGAAGCTCCAAGGTAGTAGCAGCTGTTATCATGTTTAGTTAAAAAGTTTATAGCAAAACACAATATGTAGAATTTTGTAGTAATGATCTTGCTGCCTTACTTTATTTGCTGTGATTTATTGGATTTTATTGATCAATAGGGGAGCAAATTGGGTTTCCTGAAGAACTCAATGTCTACTTAAGTTTGTGTCTTAAGAAAAAAAATTGCCATGAACTATCAGCACTGAAGAAAAACAACAAGACAACAGGAAATTAAGAAATATATTGAGATTCTAAGCAGTTTCTACTTAAAGGTCCCTGGTTTTCGAAGACCAGTGTGTCTCAGGCAGGGACTTGAGCACTTTGTGCACCCATAGCCTGCCGCTCATACTCTACATGTTCGGGCAAGGTGTGGCAACTGTTTGGATAGAGTGTATCTGTGTCACCTCCCCTGAAAACAGTAGCTGAGTTCAAGTAGGGTTGGGAATTGGAGGAGGTGAGATTGTACATTAGGGTTTCAGGCAGTGATCAGGAGTGGGATTTAGGTTTAGGGACCAGAGAAGTTTTAGGGTTGGAGAGAGCAGGAATAGTTTAGGGTCAGGGACCGGGAGGGAAGTTTTGGGTTTAGGGAGCAGTAGTGTTTTAGGCTTAGGATGTGATCAGGACTTTAGGGTTATAGTGTTTGAGGGTTTGGTTAGGATTAGGGACCAGGTGAAAGTTTTAGAGTTAGAGATAGGGTTCTGATAGGCCTATACAATACAGTATGGTCAGATGATGTGTAATAACTAGGCGGGGTACTGAGAGTTAGGGCACTAGCCATTTAGAGCAAGTGGCAGCAAGCAAATGTGCTGAAAGCTACTGACATGGGGGCACCTGTAGTAGACCTTCCTAAGCAGTTTGTTTACCAGTCCTAGTAGTCATAAACTTAGCAGCCCTTAACAGGGTCAGGCTAAACCTCCACTTTAATGTGAAGCCTTCTCTGTCACAATCACACACTAGAAAACATGCAAAACAGCATTCAGTGACATGATGCTGCATGTGTACAATAGCAGTGGCAGATCTGAGGTATATACCTTCAGTAATACTTGCAGTTAAAATGGTAGTACTGAGACAATACAGCAGTACTAATACATCATTTAGTTGAAAACATTAGACAGAAATGAACTGAAGTTAATGTATACAATATCTTTAAACTGCAGTCAAACTCGGTGGTTGCAGTAATAACTGAAAAGCATTCACATACTCTTGCAGTAGCACTGATATAATTTCATATGTATTTCATGAATACATGCTGATTCAGATTATATGTGCAGCTACTGGGTTCATAGGGGTTCAAGAATATCCATGCTATAGGGTGACTTCTCTTTGAAGCATTTCAACCCCATAGATTCCCAGGTACCACACTGGAAGACATTTTGGGGATTTTATATCTCCACTCTCATAATACATAGTAGAAAACAATGTAAACTGATAAGCAGAAATGCACCACTATGTATTGTATGCAGTTGGTGAAAGTACAACCATCTCCATACACAGTTAAACACTAGAATGTGCTGCTTTCGTTTCTTTGGAAATTATGCAAACCCTGACTAAGATTAGAACGTTATTTTAAGTTAACTTCACAAAATGACACATTTTCTTGCTTTACAAACATAACATGTGAAGTACAATTAAAGTAACATGATTATGCATTGAAAATGTTTCATGGTGGTGGTTTGCAATAAAAACTGAGTGGGGATTAACCTAACCAACAAATCATAAGTGGTGCTGTACTGAACATGCAACTATGAAAGCTAGAGGCAGGGAAAGAATAAGAGAAGAGAGGAGCAGTATAGGGTCCAAAGTATCGGAGAAAGAACTGGTTCATACTTATTGAAAATGGAGACATGGTACACAACAGATTTCATGTAAAAGATTAGAGAGAAAGGCAGGCACAGACAGAATACAAAAATTTAGGTTAGTGAAGATAGGAGAGAAAGCAGCAGAAGGCTTTGCCCCGGCCACCACCCCACTTGTGTGCTGACCCTACCGCTATCCCTATACATTACATTACTAAATCCCTTTCCCCTAACAGCATCACTACACTACACACAACAAAAGGATGTAGCACGTACACAGCACAACATACATCTTCTGTCTCCTAGACCCGCACATCAGTCGTAAAGAACATAACTGAAATATTGTCATCCTTTTCTGGTCTTGTACTCAACTTGTAATTTCCAAAGAACAGAAATGTCTAGTCATACTTCTAGCTTTCCCTTTTATTCCATCATTGCAAACTCCTTGAAAATGTCACCTGGGTCATAGGGCTGCCCTTCTCATTAGTTCATTTCTCTTCAAAATTCTAAAACAAGCCTAGTTAAAGGAACACTGCGGGAAAATAATTCAAAAATATATATTTTTTCATTTTTCCTTAAGTCTGTCTCTTTGCAAACCTGTATGTACCACAATGAAGTAGTAAATACTAATTTTATTCTGTTTGTACCCCTGACTGCCCTCCTGGGGGCAGACATCCTGATGAGAATTAGTTCTGTTCTAAAAGAAAATCTAGCCCATAATACACTTCAAGTCCACTGTATTTGAGATTTTAGTGCCCATAGCTGTACTGTTACAGTACTGTTCCATTCACTTAGAATGGAAGAACTGAGCTGACAATCTGTTTTTCAGAGGCCTCAGTAAGAGTATAATTCACTGTCATGCAGTGCTTCTTACAAATGTTTTTCATGCTGATGTGTTACACATTCTGTGAAAAAAGCTTCTATAAATAGTGTCTCTTTGCTGAGATTTCAGCCTTTCTTTAGGCATTTAACTTTGATTTACCTCAGTTTCTTCTACAGTTACTCCTCCCATATACCAACCCCCTGCTAGCAAGAGTATCACATTTCCTGGCCTGCAAGGTTCAGCTATTTAGTCAGCTTTGCATGACAATACACATCAAACAGATTTGCTTGCTGTCTGCCTGGTGTGCCAGTTAAAAGTGTTCCCTCATCTCTCTTACTCCTATCATGTTGAATAGCACTTGTACAGTAAATCTTGTTACAAAAATGCTTTTTCTCAATCATTCATAAAAAGGAGTGTAAGTATTCCTTTATAAATGCCTGTAACATACACTGATTACCATTCATCTTGTCCACTGACAGATTGGGCTAAGTTTGCAAAACAAAGAATAAATAAATAACATAAAAACCACAACTCTAAGAATATAGACATTTGCCTTACATAAAATTTTAATCCTTCTGAAACCTCCACACTAGTCTATTGATGAGATGGTTTATGTAGTTTATAGCAGTGGATAAAAAGGAGCAAAATAACCTTTGGAAAATCTGGACAGAGAGGATCCCAACTCAGAGAGCTTCCCCGTCTATCAAATCATCCCACTCATCACATTTTTGATAAACATTCCAGATCTGGGGAAAAAATTGCATTTCCGGACATAATTTTAAATGGCATTTTTATATCCTGTATGACTCTCTGCAATTGAGGTCAGGCAAACCACCTAGCAGTATTAGCTAGTGCAAGTGGAATGCACCGACTCCAGGGGTTCCAGTAAATGCTTTCCTGTCAGTCCTGCCAGGCTATATCACTGTGTTTCACATCACCCATGCTAAACATATATACTGGTGAACCATGCTGCCTTTCCCATCTATTCACGACACAGACTACACATAAGCTGGTAATGTCAGCTCTGGGCACCTCTTAGTCACTCCATTTAAGAGGATTGGTCTCATCCATGCCATGCTACGTCATTCTCTGACACATCCAGTACTAAAACACACAATGAGAGAAAATGTACTGGTGAGCCATGCAGCATTGCCCACCTCTCCACAAAACAGTGCTGCAACAACTGTGGGCCAACCAAGCTGCAGTTGATGTCAGTTCAGGCCACCCAACAGTTGTTGCAGCAAGCCCACTGCACTGACATCATGTCATCCCTAAACAGGATTGGTATCAGTGCAGCTCAAGCTACATTGTTCAACGTTACATCTCACTCACACACACACACACACACACACACACACACACACTATCTCACACTATCTCACACACACACACACACACACACACACACACACACACACACACACTATCACTCACACACACACAATCACTCACACACACACACGCAATCACTCACACACACACACGCAATCACTCACACACACACACGCAATCACTCACACACACACACACAATCACTCACTCACACACAATCACTCACTCGCACACAATCACTCACGCACACAATCACTCACGCACACAATCACTCACGCACACAATCACTCACGCACACAATCACTCACGCACACACACACACACACACTCACACACACACACACACACACTCACACACACACACACACACACTCTCACACACACACACACACACACTCTCACACACACACACACACACACACACACACACACACACACACACACACACACACACACACACACACACACACACACACACACACACACACTCTCAAGACATTCAGACACATACATATATACATTCACAAAGGTAGACTTGCAAGCCAACATTAATTTCACACACTTCCCCCAACTCATCTTAAAATAGTGATGTACAACTTGTGTCCAATCACTGTTCTGATGCCTCAAGCTCAGTGCAGCTACATTCATTTGAAGCAAGCACAGTGCAATATCGTCCTCCGTTTACCTAACTGGGCTGCCATTGCCCCAACTAGTCTTCATCAGTCTTGTTTTGTATCACAGAATGCTACAGATAGCCAGTGTGTCATTCAACTCGATTTACTTTTCTCACGTCTCCAGAAAGCAATGAAGAAACCACTATGCATGACCCAAGATGCTGATGTTGATGTCTACTTTTGGTACCCGCTATGTCCTGAAGCAAGCAAAGTGAATAGATTCTAGATGCTGCACCCAAAAGTTACGTGCCAGTCCATCTTAGACCCAGTTCTCCCATAAACCCATAAGCTTCCTAAATGCATCTTGTATGGGACCTAACAATATTCCTGGCTGTGCTCTTTATGAACTGCAGAGTGAACTGGTACCTCACCCATGTGCCTTGTTTAATCACAGTCTCATCTCAGGCTTTGTCCCTACCGAATCTCACATTTCTATAGTCCTCCATCTATACAACAGATGAGCGAATTCAGACCCTGGGAAATATTGCCCCATTACCCTGACAAGTCTTATAAGCAGAGCTATGAACTAATCATCATGGACATAATAAACAAGTATATAGTGAATCTCCAAACTATGGATCCCACACAGTTTAGTTTTGTGAAGATTAGGCCATGCCTGCTCAACTCGGTCAACTTCTTTGATTCAGTCAGCAGAGCTGTGGATGAAGGCAAGGTGGTTCCACACTAACTACCTTTTTCTGGACAAGGCCTTTAATAACATTCCCAACTCAGGACTCATAGAACAACTCACTAACCTATGCATCAACCGCCATATCAGTAGTTGTGTTGCAAACTGGCTCACATATACAAACCACAGTGTGACAGTAGGTGACTCAGTCAGACTGCCGACCAGTCATGAGTGTGGTCCCACAGGCATCGGTCTTGGGTTCTATCTTTCCAGAAGTCTGGTCCAACAAGAAGGTACTCTGGCTGACAAAGTGCATAGAGGATTGTACGCTGGTAGCCATTATTAACTATAAGTGATGTTGACATCCAACAGACAGGCCTCACTGAGACCAACGACTGGTGTCAGAACCACGGCCTTAAGCTCAATGCCAATGTGTTGTCATTACCTTTGGGGGAAAAAAACCCAGTTCCCATTAACTACCACAATGATGGTAGTCCACTGAACACACAAGGCATTATAACAGATCTGCGAACACAGGTTGACAGCAATCTCTCCTTTGACCACCACACTGCCACTATGGTCAGAAAGTCCTTCTATGTGGCACATCTCATTAATA